>NC_134781.1:27187277-27189777 GCF_046742065.1 Oratosquilla oratoria | reverse complement strand
ACACACACACACACACACACACACACACACACACACACACACACACACACACACACACACACACACACACACACCTCTCGTGGGCGGGGAGTTGGGTGTGTGTGTGTGTGCAAGGTCATAGCATTACCCATAGATCGGACCTACGAGCTCTGCTCTCTTCCAGGAGGGAAATAGCTGTCGATCACGAGTCCAACACGTGATCCAAAGACCAAGTGAATACATGCACATACACAGACACACACGCGACGCAATGGTAGCGTTCGCAACCGCTGCTACAGCGGTACGAGTTCAAACCCCGCACCAGGGCTGAAATATTTTCAGTATCGCTGTGTAAGAGGCTGTTAGATAAAGGTAAAAAGTAGGTAGATAGATGGGTAGGTGGCGAGAATTTGATTTTTACGCGTTAGATGTTTTGAAAACAATAGCCGTGCATTAGCACCAGAAATAAAGCTAACAGTGCATTAGGCTTCATTGCTAGGACGGTAACGAATAGAAATGCAGAGGTAATTATTAAACTCTATCTAGCAATAGTTAGACCCATCCTTGACTATGCGGTACAGTTTTGGTCTCCGTCCTATGGAATGGACTTAAATTCACTAGAATCAGTACAGAGAAGAATGACCAAAATGATACATGGGCTCGGAAATTTGCCTTACGAAGAGAGGCTTAGGCATCTAAACTTACACTTTCTGGAAAGACGCAGAGTGCGGGGTGATCTGATAGAAGTGTTCAAGTGGATCAAAGGCTATAACAAGGGTGAAGCAAACAAGGTCATCATAATAAAACAACAGGGCAGGACTCGCAGTAATGGGTATAAACTGGACACTTTTAGATTTAAGAAGGAAATAGGCAAGAATTGGTTTACTAATAGGGTGGTCGATGAATGGAATAAACTTAGTAACCATGTAGTAAGCGCTGAAACTATCAGTTGTTTTAAAAAACTATTAGACAACTTTATGGATGGGGATGACAGGTGGTGATGGATACGGAGCTGCCTAGTGTAGGCCTTATGGTCTCTTGCAGTCTCCTTTATTCTTATGTTCTTATGTTAAGGGGTTGCGGAGTTACATAATCTCGCTCACCATCTAAAGTTTATAAACAACAGCTAGGGTACAGATTTTAATGCTGAGGTGACAGTATGTTAACTAAACTATTCTGCTTCCATGTGAGATTGCTTGTGTAAGCAGTATTACTTATGACGTTGTAACAGTCTTTCTGGTTGGAGAAGGGAGGAGGAGGAGATTTTTTTTTTTTTTTCGGTACATGTGTAACCGTGGGAAAGGGTTGTTGGTTACATAAGGAGGACTTAATGCGGGCGAGATAAACTCCAAAGCCGGAGTTTTCTATTTATTAACAATTGAAGGTCAATCTGGTTAACAAACTACAAATGGGCCCTTTGGGCAAATAACAATATGTGCCAGGCCTTGACCTAGGGCACAATAGACTGGCAACCTCTCGGTCTGCCTAGCCTGGCGTCTGGCCGGTAGGCTCTTCTCACCTACCCAGCTCTGACGACTGGCCGGTAGGCTCTCCGCCTACCTAGCTTTTTGGCTGCCTCTCGTGACATGGATGTTAAAGGTTATATAGGGGGGTTAGTAAAGGCGTTAGTCTCGCTATTCTATGCCTTGGGGTCAGTTTTATATATGAGGGTTAGTCCTATAGTTGGTGGATGTTGTTAGGTATATTATATTTATATTAGTTTATGCGTAATATACTAGGGCAGTTTATAATAAAGGATTTTAATAGGTTAGTCTGGTGACATTGGGCATCTATATCTTGTTTGTCTTGAAATGTGCTGCATTAGGTGTATGTTGTGGGAAATGCAAGGTAAGCAAGAGGGGGAGTCTCGCTATGTTGCAAGCATGTGGATCACGTGCGTGGTGGGTGATGGTTAGTAATGGTTACACATGGGAGAAAAGTCACGCCCTTAAGGGGAGTCATTTATTTGTAATAACCAGGGTTATTGGATAAATTAATTAGTGACGTCGGAACAGAGATGGATTAGTGAGTACACCAGGTGTACCTAAGACAATAACGTTGTAGAGAATTAGCGAAGAAGAAACGAAGAAAATTTCTTTACTAGTTTGATTCACCCATTCAGAAACATTACTATCTTATTAAGGAAGATATGGTGAAAAATGCTTAAGCGATGGGATCGACAATGGTGGCAGCGGTGGGATGAATCTCCGAAGTAATTACAAGACTGGTGCGTGCATCAAACTACAAGACTGAATGTAAAATAAGTCTACGAGTGTACGGGTACACCAACCACAACCACAACAGAAACCACAACCACGCGTATGCTAAATCTAAGAGACGACAAGACGAGGAACGAGGGGACGAGCCACTACGAGCAGCTCCTACTACGAGTGAACGAGGTACAGCGAGCTACGAGGAACGAGGTGACGAGTTACTACGAGCAACTACAACTACGAGAGAAACGAGGTACAGCGAGCTACGAGGAACGAGGGGATGAACCACTATAAGCAACAGTGAAACA
>NC_134781.1:27167277-27177277 GCF_046742065.1 Oratosquilla oratoria | reverse complement strand
TTAAATATCACTGTGGCCCCAAACCGCAAGCATGATCCGGGAAAGGGAATCTCCTCAGACAGCAGGCGGAGTTGACTGTCCTTGTTCCCATCCTCGACTGTATTAAATGTGTGGTACAAACTGTTTTGTAGGACAGCTTCTGAAAGGAGAGACCCGAGTTCGGTCGAAAACGTCAATAAGCAATAAACCACACAAACAATAGCCCATCTTCCGCTTATTCTTCCTCACCCCACATCTCTCATCTGTCTAAACCATTCATCAAATTTATATATATAGTTATAATTATATATATAATTATATATATACACTATATATATAAGTATAATATATATCACTACCGACACGCACACATTAGTATGCACCAATCGAAGGCGCAGTTAAGGTAGAGTTGCTGGCTGCCATACGGCGGCCGGCGGAGATTGACATGCGCCGCAAGACTGCGCAACTCAACTTTAGTATGCCTTTGCTTCGACTCGTTATTTCGAACTCTCGATGGGCGGGGATGAGGAGATAGTGAGTGTGTGTGTGTGTGTGGGTGTGTGTGTGTGTGTGAGTGTGTGTGTGTGTGTGTGTGTGTGTGTGTGTGTGTGTGTGTGTTGTGTGTGTGTGTGTGTTTGTGTTTATATATATTTGCATTATATTACATGTCTACTTATACTATTTATATGTACCACCTATCTCTTTTGTCTGTAAGTAGTATACTATATACATAATATGATCTATATATGCCATATTAAAAAACACTTGTGAGTTTCAGTTCACAAATGGCCAGAGCCGCTTTCGGATATTACATCTTCAGTGCATAGCACTGAAGATGTAATCTAATACCGTAAAGGCGCTCAGTTTTGTTAGTTTACTTTTCCTAGTTGTCTACTCCTTGCGCATACATATTATATATACTATGGTACATATATATAGAAAGTATTATATAGATAGTATGTATATGTGTTTATGTATATCACCATACGCCAAAACCATATATATGACACGGACTTGATGGCGCAGTTGGTAGAGTTCCTGGCCGCCCACTACGGTCGGTCCGGGAATTGAATGCTCAAGGCTGAAATCATTTTGTATCGCTATGCTGAAAGTCGTTATTCGAACTCTCGTAGGGCGGAGAGGTTGTGCAGTGCTGTGCGTGAGTGTTAAAAATCACAACAATAATAAAATAATTAATAGTAATACTAATAATAATAATAATAATAATACATAATAATAATCATAATAATTATTATAATAATAATAACAATAAGTAAATATAATATAATCAATATATAATATATAATAATATATAATAAATAAAATTAATATTAATATAATAATCATAATAATGATAATAATACTACTATTACTGAATAATTAATAATATAATATATAATAATATAATCGTGATAATAATAAAAATAATTAATAACATATAATTGACCTAAGTGTGATGATGTTGTGTGTGTGATGATGATTGTGTGATGTGTGTGATGTCTGTGATGTGTGTGATGCGTGATGAGTGATGTGATGTGTGTTTTTTTTTTAATTGTAATTTTGTTTTTGTTGTTGTTTTTGTTTTTGTTTTGTTTTTTTTGTTGTGTGTGTGTGTGTGTTGTGTTTTGTGTGTGATGATGATGTGATGATGTGTTGTGTGTGTGTGATGATGATGTTTGATGATGTGATGATGTTGTATGTTATTATGTGTTAATAATAATTAATCATAATAATTTTAATAATATAATAATATAATAATAATAATAATAATAATAACTTAATAATTAAATAATTAATTATAATAATAATAAATAATAATAATAATATAATAATAATAATAATAATAATGATTAATAATTAATAAATAATAATAATAATAATTAATAATAATAATAATAATAATAAATATTGATAATAATAATAATAATATTTTTACTATAATAATAAATAATTTAATTAATATAATAATAATTAATAATAATATTAATATAATGATGTAATGTTTAATAATAATAATAATAATAATGATAATAATAATAATAGATGATTAATAATAGAAATCTTAATAATAATAATAATAATATAAATAATAATGTAATAATAATGATAAATAATGTTAATATAATAATATATTAATCATTAATAAATAATTATAATGATAATATAATAAATTAATTATAATATTAATAATAATACATTAATATTATATAATAATAATAATAATAATAATAATAATAAATAATTTAATAATAATAATAATAATAATAATTATATTAATAACTAATAATTTATTATAATAATATTAATAATAAATAAAATTATAATAATAATATTAATAATTTATAATAATAATAATAATAATAATAATAATAATAATGATAATAATAATAATAATAATAATAATATTATAATAATAATATAATGATTATAATAATAATATTAAAAATAAATCATGATAATAATTAATAATATTAATAATAATAATAATAATAATTATAATAATAATAATAATAATATTAATAATAATTTTGATAATAATATATAATAATAATAATAATAATAATAATAAATTTATAATATTAATAATATTAATAATAATAATAATAATAATATTACAACAACATATCAAACAACAACAATGATAGTAATTATTATAATAATAATTATATAATAGAATAATAATAATAATATTAATAATAATAATATATAATAATAATAATAATAATAATACTAATAATATTTATTAATAATAATAATAATAATTAATAATACTAATACTAATAAAACTTATAATAATAATAAAAATAATAATAATAATAATATCATAATAATGTTAATAATAATAATAATAATTAATAATAATATATTTATAATTATAATAATATAATAATATTAATAATAATTTATAATAATAATAATAATAATATAATAATAATATAAGTAATAATAATAATAGTAAAAAATAATAATATATTATAATAATAATAATGAAATTATAATGATAATAATAATATAGTAATAAATTAATAATAATAATATAATAATAATACCATCATAATAATGATAATGATAATGATAATGATATTGATACTGATATTGATATTGATAATGTTGATAATGATATTGATAATAATATTGATATTGATATTGACAATGATATTGATATGATAATGATAATAATGATAATGATATAATATGATAATAATAATGATAATAATGATAATGATAATGATAATGATAATAATAATGACAATAATAATGTAATTAATAATGATATTATAATGAAAATAATAATTATATAATAATATAATAATAATAATAATAATAATAATTTCTATAATAATTATAGTAATATTAATATAATAATGATAATAATAATAATAATAATTATAATAAATAATAATAATGATGATTAATGATGATAATGATAATGATAATAATGATATAATGATTGATAATAATGATAATAATGATAACATGGATATATGTTGATTATGATAATAATGATGATAATAATATAATTTTAATAACTATCATAATATAATAATAATAATAATAATAATAATAATAATAATAATAATAATAATATTATTATTATTATTATTATTATTCTTATTTTTATTATTAACAATAATAACAATAATAACATAATAACAATAATAACAATAATAAACCTAATAACAATAACAATAATCCATAAAATAATAACAATTATAACAATAATAAGAATAACAATAGTAAAAATAACAACAATAATAATAACATGATATAATAAAATAATAATAAAACAATTAATAATAATAATAATCATGATAATAATAATAATAATAATAATCATGTATAATAATAATAATAATAATAATAATAATAATAATAATATTAATAATAATAATAATAATAATAATAATATTAAATAATAATAATAAATAATAAGAATAATATATAATAATAATAATATCATAATAATATAATAATGATAATAATAATATTAATAATAATAATAATATTAATAATAATAATAATATTAACAATAGTAATGATAATAATATTATAGTATAATATGATAATAATAAAATCATATTATAATATAATAATAATAATAATAATAATATTAATAATAATAATATATAGGGTTTATTGAGGATAGCAGTGATTTACTGACAATGATACAATAGAGTTACTTTGCTATGAGTAATACAGTAATTATAAGAGTGAATATGCCTAGTCTAAGTTTTATAATAAGTTTATTGGTTTTTTATGCCAACACAATGGTTGGAATATGTGTGGTGTGTGGTGTGTGTGTGTGTGTGTGTGTGTGTGTGGGGTATGATTCACTTATGTCTTTCAGATTCACTTGTTATGTACTCGTATTCGACAGGTTGTTTCCCTCCCGGAAAGAGAGCTCAGAGCTGGTATGACGATCTATGGGTAATGCTGTGACCTTATACGCACACAACAACCCCAACTTCCCCCCACGAAAGTTGGAGGTGTAGTAACGACTCGGAAAGGCGCCATTGATACTGAAATTATTTTTAGCCTGGGTAGGATTCGAAACCTTGGACCGCCGTGAAGTATTGTGACAGTCGGAGACCTGTACCAGCCGCGCCACCGAGTCGTCTGTGTGTGTGTGTGTGTTTTGGTGTATTGTGTTGTGTGATTTACCTTTTTTCTTCGGATCACTTGTTGTACTCGTTGATCGGACAGTTGTTTCCCTCCCGAAAGAGAGCTCAGAGCTGTGACCTTACACACACACAACCCAACTTCCCCCACGTAAGTTGGAGAAAAGTAGTAGTACGACTCGAAGCGCAGCGGATACTGAAATTAATTTCCGCCTGGGTAGGATTCGAACCTTGGAACCGGCCGCGTAGTGACAGTCCCCGGGAAACTCTACCCAGGCCCGCGCCACCGAGTGTCTGTGTGTATGTTGCGTGTGTGTGGGTGGGATGTTCGGTATGTGTGTGTGTGTATGTGTTTGTGTGTGTGTGTGTGAGATGTGTGTCATGTGTTTGCGTGTGCGTTGTGTGTGTGTAGTGTGTGTGTGTGTGGGGGTGTGTCGTTTGGTGTGTGTGTGTGTCGTTCTGTGTGTGTGTGGTGTGTAGATGTGTGTTTCTGCGTGATGGTCACAGGGTTTTCCATAAATCGAGTCATAATGATGAGCTCTGAGGTCTCTTCCGAAAGGGGAAATAGCTGTCGATCACGAGTCCAACACGCGGATCCAAGATCTATGGTGAAATCACATATGGCACGCACACGCCACACTCGCATTCATACCTGTACAAAAACGCACATGATACATCACCAACATGCACATCGCAGTGAGTGATACAAAACGCATAAGTAAATTCGAACGTTATTGCTCGGAAACATGTAACCAAATGCTATGTTTATTTGAATAGGCATAATAGTCACTAGTCCTGTAACTGATCATTATCACTATTAACGAATAATGGGACCGCTATGGAGCCGAATAATTAAAAAAGGAAAAAAAAAGAATCCTCGTGAGTAGGAAGTAATACATTAGTGTTTGCTCCGTATTTCATTCAGTTCATGGAGATGGATTAATAAAGACGAAATAAGGAATATGATTTTTCTTAAACAAATATTTTTATATAATATATAAGTGAGCATTCTGATGTATAGAAAATTAACTGATATTGAATTGTATATATTACAAAGGGGATTACAAAGGATTACAAAGGCGGAGCATGCCATACAGGAGAAACCTTTTGGTCCATATCTAGGTCGGATGCGAAAAAAAAAATTCATTAATTAATTAATATTATAATAATAAAATGAAATAACTATGATAATGTAAAATAACAAATAAAATAACATAAATAAATGCATAGGTATAGTTAAATGAATAAAACAAACAGGTAAATTTAGTAAATAATAATAAATTGACAGTTATAAACTAATAGTAAATGAAAATTCAGACAGACAATTGATAACAAAAACAAAAAACAAAATAATATTAAAATAAATTATAAATCGCTTACAGCATCTTGCTTACGTGTTTATCCTCATAAAAATGATTCATAAAGGCTTCGAACTGAACTTCACATTGCATTACCTGTGCAGGAAGTTGATTAGCATTCATTAACTATTACGGTTGGCCAAAGTTGTTTCTACCTACTTTCCAATTGAACTCTATTTCCGGACAGTTTTGAGGACCATTGTTTCTTGTCTGATTCTCATTCAATGTGGAAAATGTTGTTCACTTTTGCTGTTGTCAATTCCTTTTAAAATCTTTTAAAGGGAACCTGTATTCAAGTCACCTCTGAGTCTTCCTTATCTTTTTTAGGGTAAAATCAGGATTCATATGTTTTAGTCGGTTTTCGTATGATTTGGGAATCAGTTTTGTGGCTCGCCGTTGTTACTTTTTCCAGTCTGTCAATGTCTTTAATGAGATTTCGGTGACCAGACGGAAACTGCATATTCCAAATGTGGGACGAGACCTAACGATTTAATATAGCTTGTTTAATGAGTGATGGACTTTCTGGAAATCAAAAGATTCGCGCAATCAGTCCTAGAATCTTATTTGCTTTCTCAGAGGCTGAAATACACTGCTTCGGATGATTTGAGGTCTTTACTGGATAAATTACCGCCGAGATTCTTTTTCACTATCCACTTTTGTTAAACGAATTTCCAAAATAAATTGTAATCGTTACTTACCGTTATTTCTAACCTATGTGGCATTACCTTGCATTTACTTGTGTTAAATTTTATTAGCCAACTTTTCAGACCATTGCTGTAATTTATCTAAATATTCTTGAATATCTAATTGGTTTGAGTGATCATTTGCCACTCCGCTACAGTTTTGTATCATCAGCAAATTTGGAAACAGTAGATTTTAGTTCCATGGTCTATATCATGTATATTATACTATGAATAGAAGTGGCCCCAAAGAAAACGGAACCCTGAGGAAACTCCACTTGTAACATTTTTCTATCTAGAAGTATTTCCATTTTAAAACCAACTCTCTGTTTTCGACCATTGAACCAAGGTTCTAGTCCATCACTAATAGGCTACCACTTATTCCGTGCTAAAGCTAATTTAGTAGTAAGTAGTCTTTCGTGTGGGACGGTATTCATAAGAGCTTTTGGCAAAGTCTAGATATATTAAATCTATATTGTTTCTTTTGTCATAATTTCGAGATAACTGTGTTGTAGAATTCGGAAGTAAGTTAGTCACGCAAGAACGTTTCTGTCTGAAACCATGCTGGCTATCATTTATCAAAACGGTTACTTTCTAAATGATGTTCAATAGCATCTCTGATTGATAGTTTCCATTATTTTTTTTCCTACGATTAAGTCAAACTTATAGGTCCTATAGTTATTTGGCTTCTTTCTTGTCACCTTTTTTGATATATGGGAGTAACGTTAGCTAGCTTCCATTTCACTTGGGGCAACATCTCCGGTTGATGATGGATTTTCTTGAAAATAATTTCTTAATGGAACAAACAAATCTCATTTTTAATTTCCTTTAAGATTCTTGGATATGCCAGCCGTCAAGGCACTGGTGTTTTATTAACTTTGAGTTTTATCTATACACCTTGTTAATTTTTTTTTTATTATATTTACCGTAGTGAGTAATGTTTTTACGCTGGACTTTTCACAGGGTTCAGTTTGGAATTCACTTTGAAGGTGTTTCGTTTACGAATTATACATATAAAACACACACACACACACATATATACCGGTATATTATAATATATATATTATTATATATATTATCTATATACATATATATTATAATATACATATATACATGCATATATAAATATTATATATATTATATATACATATATATACATGCAGTATATAAAATATATATATATATATATATATAATATATACACATATACATTATATATACTTGCAGCGAAGGTCGACAGGGGATGGCGGCTTGAAACCCTGCCACCAACTAAAGTTAACAAGAGTATGTTTCATTCAATTTCCCTCGCTACAAAGTCCTTTGCAAGGGGCACCGAGCCTAGCCTCCGATAGGGGGGAGATTTGTGACGTTAGACTACATTTTGCTGCCTATAGTATCTCTCAAAAACATTTTTCATATAAAAGAGAACACTATTTTGTACCCAAACCGAAGAAGGTCTGAATGCCAGCCCCTCGGGGCAGCGCCTTCTCATTACAAATTAAGAGATTGAAAGGAATTTGAAGATAATTACCAAGGATGTGATTCTATCTGACGTCCCTCTAGTGAAGACTAATCTTGTGCAGATTCCCGTCATTTGGTCTCAATGAGGGGAAGTAATTGGGGATAGCTGGCGGGAAGGAAAAGGCGAGCGGGGTCAGAGGGGGAAGAGAAGGGAAGGGAAGGGAAGGGAAGGGAAGGGAAGGTGAAGGGAAAGGGAAGGGAAGGGAAGGGAAGGGAAGGGAAGGGAAGGGAAGGGAAGATGAAGGGAAGGGGCAAGGGGAAGGGAAGGGGAAAGGTGAGATGAATAGAGGGGGAAGACATGGAAGAGGATGGGAGAGGAGGCGAGAGGGAAAAGGGAGGGGACGAGAGAAAGGAGGAGATAGGGTGAAGGGAGGAGGGAAGAGAGGGGGAGAAGTTGGGAGGTGACGGGGGAGTAGAGGTAAGGGGAGGGGGAAGGGATTAAGAGGGTGGGGAGGGGGGGAGAGAAGTGGAACCCCCCCCTGTTGGAGGGGAATGGGTAGATGAAGTATGTGTATGGTTGAGAATGTGGATGGGCATGGGAGGAAAGTAGAGGAGATGGGAGGGGAAGGAAGAAGAAGAGAGAGGAGGAAAGTGGGAATGGATGGGAAGGGGAGGAGTAGGGAGGGGGGAGAGAGGAAGGGAGAGGAGGAGAAGAAGAAGTGAGAGGAGGGAGAAGTGAGGGGAAGGGAGGAAGGAAAGAGAGAATAGGGGAGTGGAAGGGAGGGGAGAAGAAGGGAAGGGACGGCAGATGAGGAGTGAAGGGGAAGAAGAAGAATAGAAAGAGGAGAATAGAGGGGGAGGAAAAGAGACGAATGTAGAAGGAAGGTTGAGAGGGGTGGAGAGGACAGGATAAAGGAGAGTAGGAGAGGTGGGTTGAGGGGAGGGGGAAAGGAGAGGAGGAGGTTGAGGACGAGGGAATAACTTATAGAAGTACGGAAGGGAGAGGAAAACGTTGGTGGGGAAGGGAAGAGAAAGAGAAAGCGAGTTGGAGAAAGAAGTGATAAGAAGAAAGGAGCGAGGAGAGAGAGAGAGAGAGAAGCGGGAGGAACGGAAAAAGAAGAGGGAAGATGAGGAAGAGGGAAAGGAAGAAGGCCGAGGCAAGAGGAGAGGGAAGTGGGGCGGGGAGGGGCGGAGGGGGGTGCATCTTGAAATCGTTGGTGGCAAAATGTTACTGTCGATCAATATCCCGACTATTTGGCTCGGGTACGTGGTCGGTCACTGATAGGGGAGGAGGAGAAGGAGGAAAAGGGAAAGAGGAGGAGGAAGAGGAGGCATAGGGAAGGAAGAAAAGAGAGAGGAGGGAGAGAAGAAAGTAGAGTAAAAGGTATGAGGAAAAAAGAGGAGCTAAAGGAGGAGAGAGAGGGGGGAAAAAGTATTAAAAAAGGGGAAGGAGGGAGGGAAAGAGGAGGAGGAGGGAAGAGGAGAAAGAAGAAGAAGGGGGGGAAAAGGAGTAGAAAGGAGTAGAAAGAGCAGACAAGGAAGGAGGAGAGGAAAAGGAAGAGGAGGAGGAGAGAAGAGGACGAGGAGAAAAAAGTCCGAGGAAAAGAAAAGGGGGGGGGGGGAAGGGGGAGGAGGAGGGGACACAGGACCAGGCTAGGCAGAGAGAAAGAAAGACAGAAAAAGGACATGCAGACACGGAAAGACAAAAACCGGAAGGGCAGATACAATTAGACAGAACAAAGGACAGAAAAACAACAATAGAGAGAAAAACAGCGACAAAGATAGTCACAGAGAGAGAGAGTGGAAAGGAGAGAGAGAGAGAGAGAGGAGAGAGCGTGAGAGAGGAGATGAGAGACGAGAGAGAGAGAGTGGAGAGATGTGACGTCGAGAGAGAGGATGAGGA
>NC_134781.1:27154777-27159777 GCF_046742065.1 Oratosquilla oratoria | reverse complement strand
TAAAAAAAAAAAATGAAAAATGCATTTGTTTATAATTAGACTTTCATCATTGTTGGCCACGAAATCCTTGATGCCGAAATTATTTCCGCGTGATAATGTTGCCAAAATGTTGTATTCTGTTTCTAGAATACAACAACAACAACAAAGGATTACAAAGGCGGAGCATGCCGACAGGAGACCTTTTGATCCATATCTAGGTCGGATGCAAAAAAAAAAAAAAAAAATCATATTAATAATAAATAAAAACTATAATAATGTAAATAACAAATAAAATACATAAATAAATGCATAGGTATAGTTGAATAACAAACAAACAGGTAAGTAGTAAATGATAATAAATTGACATATAACTAATAATAAATGGAATTCAGACAAATTATAACAAAACAAAAACAAATAATATAAGATAAATTATAATCATTACAGCATCTTACTTAGGTATTTATCTAAATGATTCTTAAAGCTTCGAACTGAACTACATTGCACTACCTGTGCAGGAAGTTTATTCCATTCATTAACTACACGGTTGGCAAAGTTGTTTCTACCTACTTCCAAATTGAATCTATTTCCGGACAGTTTGAGACCATTGTTTCTTGTCTGATTCTCATTCAATGTGAAAATGTTGTCACTTTTGATGTTGTCAATTCCCTTTAAAATCTTAAAGACCTGTATCAAGTCACCTCTAAATTCCTTCTATATCCGATGGCTCTTTATATTTTATTGTACTTGCCGCCAAACTATTTTATTTATATCCGCGACACCCGATTGGTAGCTCCACGATTATTTCTTTCCGTACTAGATATCATATTCCTTTATATCCCAGCTGCCACCGGTTGTCACACTTCCCTTACAGCACAGCCACCTCCGGGTGTCACATTTCCCTTATATATTTAAAGAAACTCGGAGAGGTAGAATATGAGGTACAAATGGTTCAAATGGTTTTCCCATTGTCCTGATAATCAACAAACAATTGGTACATTGGCTCACGACTAGTATATGTATTTAGGTTATCTTTTCAAAGAAATATTGTTTTTTTCTGAAGAGAAATATCGTGCTAGATGCTTACGATAAGTTCTAAAAAGGGCAAAGAAGACCGTATATATAAATGCCTACGTAATACATACATGTATACATACATACATATACATACATACATACATACATACACACATAATACATTACATACATACATACATACATACATACATACATACATACATACATACATACATACATACATACATACACACATACACACATACACACATACATACATACATACCTACATACATACATACAACAATTCATACATACATACATACATACTTACTTACGTACATACTTACATACATAAATACCTAACTTCATGACATACATACCTACATACATACATACATACATACATACATACATACATACATACATACATATCATACATACTCGTACATTCGTACGTACGTACATATATACATACATACATACATACATACATACATACATAAATACACACATACATACATACATACTCGTACATTCGTACGTAAGTCATACTCTCTTACATACATACATACTCTCATATTACTACATACATACATACATACATACATGCATACATACATGCATGCATACATACATACATACATGCATACATACATACATACATACATACATACATACATACATACATACATACTTACATACATACACACATGCATACATACATACATACATTCATACATGTACACATATATACATACATACATGTATTATTATTATACATACATACATACATACATACATACATACATACATACATACATACATACATACACACATACACACATACACACATACATAATGCATAAATATGTGTATATATGTGTATGTATATGTATATAGTGTGTCTTAAGGGAATTTAATTCCTTTAACACCAGTAAGAATACATATCATAGATTAGAGACCATGAAAATGAAAACTCCAACAAAAGTCTTGACACGCGATCAAATATACTCGTACACTGAAAAATAAAATTGTCAAAAAATACAGAGATTCGGCCCTTTACGAGATGATTTCCCGCATCCAGGTGACGCCTTGTCAAAGGAGAATGATGTGTTAATTTGGGGTCAACTTTCGTCAACAACGCCATTAAGATTGTCCCCCTTCCTCTCTCTCTCTCTGTTTCTCTCTCTCTCTGTCTCTCTTTCTCTCTCTCTCTCTCTCTCTCTTCTCTCTCTCTCTATCTCTCTCTCTCTCTCTCTCTCTCTCTCTCTCTCTCTCTCTCTCTCTCTCTCTCCTCTCTCTCTCTCTCTCTGTCTATCTGTGTCTCTCTCTCTCTCTCTCTCCTCTCTCTCCCCCCCTCTCTCTCTCTCTGTCTCTCTCTCTCTCTCCCCCCTCTCTCTCTCTCTCTTCCCTCTCTCTCTCTCTCTCTCTCTCTCTCTCTCTCTCTCTCTCTCTCTCTCTCTCTCTCTCTCTCTCTCTTCCTCTCTCTCTCTCTCTCTTCCCCCCCCTCTCTCTCTCTCTCTCTCTCTCTCTCTCTCTCTCTCTCTCTCTCTCTCTCTCTCTCTCTCTCTCTCTTTCTCTCTCTCTCTCTCTCTCTCTCTCTCTCTCTCTCTCTCTCTCTTTTGCGGGGGTGGGGGATGTGTTTTTAACTTTTTGATAATGAGAACCCGGCATAAGTATAAAATCGCTGTTAAACTTTAATCTAAAAAAAAAAACAGTAGCAGAAAAGAGCTTTGGTGGTTAACTGAATGATCATGATAAAAGTTGAAAATAGTGATATGAAGAGTAGAAAGATTTTGGTGACTTATATGCCCCCCAAAACGGGTATTTGGAAAGAGAGCGATTACTCTAAAGCGTTAGAAGACACAAGACATTCATTAAATGAGATGTTGAAGGACGGAGGAAACGTAGTACTTAAGGGAGATTTTAGCTGCAAAGAAATATGTTGGGAAGAGATGATAGTGAAAGATGGGGATGGACTTTGGGGAAATATATTACTTCACATGACTATAGAATATACAATGGCACAATGGATAAAAGAAAATATCAGATATAGAAATAATGAAGAACCGTCGAGACTAGATCTAATGTTTACATCAGAGCCTGATATGATGGATAAAATTGAATACAAGACACCAATTTTGAAAGAGTGAGCACATACTACTTAAATTTGTACTAAAAGAGGAAATATATATGGAAGAAATGAGAAATACAGAAAAGGAAGACTGATGTATAACAAAACGGACTTTGGAAAACTTAGAAACTTTCAAAAAATGAATTGAGAAAAATTGTACAGTAAAGAAATACAAGTAGGAGAGAATTGGATGATTTTGAAAGAAATCTACATCGAAGGACAGGATAAATATGTACCAAGACAAAAACAGGAAAAGTTGTATATTAAGTGCTGGTTTAACAGAAGGTGTAGTGAGGCGAGAGATAGAAGAGATAAAGCTTGGAAAAGATGGAGAAAAGATTTTAAAAACTGGAAAGTGGCAAATATAGATAAATCTAAGGAATATGTAAAAGTATGCAGGGAGGTAAAAAGGAATTATAAAAAAGACACAACAGAAAAATGTAAGGACAAACCAAAATTATTCTATAGATATAAGAACATAAGAACATAAGAAAGAAGGAGACTGCAAGAGACCATAAGGCCTACACTAGGCAGCTCCGTATCCATCACCATCTGTCGTCCCCATTCATAAAGTTGTCTAATCGTTTTTTAAAACAACTGAGTTTCAGCGCTTACTACATGGTTATTAAGTTTATTCCATTCATCGACCACCCTATTAGTAAACCAATTCTTGCCTATTTCCTTCTTAAATCTAAATTTGTCCAGTATACCCATTAGTGCGAGTCCTGCCCTGTTGTTTTATTATGATTACAAAGGATTACAAAGGATTGCAAAGGCGGAGCATGCCGACAGGAGACCTTTTGATCCATATCTAGGTCGGATGCAAAAAAAAAATAATAATAATAATAATAACATTAATAATAAAATAATAAATAAAAACTATAATAATGTAAATAACAAATAAAATACATAAATAAATGCATAGGTATAGTTAAAATAATAAAACAGGTAAATAGTAAATAATAATAAATTGACATATAACTAATTATAAATGAAAATCAGACAGACAAATGATAACAAAACAAAAACAAATAATATAAGATAAATGATAATCATTACAGCATCTTGCTTAGGTATTTATCTAAATGATTCTTAAAGCTTCGAACTGAACTACATTGCACTACCTGTGCAGGAAGTTTATTCCATTCATTAACTACACGGTTGGCAAAGTTGTTTCTACCTACTTCCAAATTGAATCTATTTCCGGACAATTTGAGACCATTGTTTCTTGTCTGATTCTCATTCAATGTGAAAATGTTGTCACTTTTGATGTTGTCAATTCCCTTTAGAATCTTAAAGACCTGTATCAAGTCACCTCTGAGTCTACGCTTTTTTAGGGAAAACAGATTCATGTGCTTTAGTCGATTTTCGTATGATTTATTTTTGATATTTGGAATCAGTTTTGTGGCTCGCCGTTGTACTTTTTCCAGTCAATGTCTTTAATGAGATTCGGTGACCATACGGAAACAGCATATTCCAAATGTGGATGAACTAACGATATATATAGCTTGTTAATGAGTGATGAACTTTTGAAATCAAAAGATCGCGCAATCAGTCCCAGAATCTTATTTGCTTTCTCAGAGGCTGAAATACACTGCTTGGATGATTTGAGGTCGTTACTGATAATTACGCCGAGATCTTTTTCACTATCCACTTTTGTTAACGAATTTCCAAATAACTTGTAATCGTACTTACTGTTATTTTTACCTATGTGCATTACCTTGCATTTACATGACCTTGTTTGCATCACCCTTGTTATAGCCTTTGATCCACTTGAACACTTCTATTAGATCACCCCGCACTCTGCGTCTTTCGAGAGAGTGTAAGTTTATGTGAACAGTAAACTAAAAAGCAAACAGGAAATAAT
>NC_134781.1:27134777-27139777 GCF_046742065.1 Oratosquilla oratoria | reverse complement strand
CTAGAGGTGCTGATGTTGCGAAATGTTAACGCTAAGCCATTTCGCTTCGTGACAAAAGTGCTTGCGTAAGCAGTATTGCTGGAGACAGTATAACAGCCTTTCTGATTGAAGAAAAGGGTGGAGGAGGAGAGAAATTATTGGTGCACGGAGGTAAAGTCACGCCCTTACAGGGTGGCACTTATTTGTAACGTTCAAAGTTATTGGATTAATTAAATAGTGACGTTGAAGCAAACTTGGCTTGGTGGGAGTAAAAGGATCCCAGGGGGGATTCCTCTACTGTAATAACTACTTGACTAAGTAGGACGAAAGAGGCATGGGGCCTACAGATGAGCGACTTCCAATACAATGATGAAAAGGAAGTGAAGAAAGTTGAAAGTGAATGAAGAATTACAATATCACAGAAGGGAACTGAAAGTTTCGGTAGCAGCAAAGCTAACAGTGGTGGCCCGAGGGACGAACCTCCTCCGAGGTGATTAGATGAACCTCCTCCGAAGTGATTAAACAAGACTGAGTTATAAGTGAACGGGTATACCAATTGGCTTTGAAAACAGCGCATGCACCACAACCATGCAATGTACAACTATAACCAAGCGTATGTTAATTTCAAGGACGAGGGACGAGGAGTCTTCATATTACGAGCGAAATAAGGCGATCTTTAAGGCGAACTTCAAGGCGATCTTCAAGGCGATCTACAAAGCGATCATCTACAAAGCAGCAGTGAACAAAGACTGATGAGGAACGACGTAGTTGACGAACGACGAGGTTGACGTAGTTAAGGGAGACTACGTGGAGGCAGTCAAGTCAAATCAACTTACTGAAGGTATAATAATACTGTTAGACACGAAATTCATACCTCAAATATAAATATTCCTAAATTCACAGGATATGAAAACACCTTAGGAGTTAATAAGTTTCTTAACATGATAGGTACCTCAATTGTAAACAAAAATATAACAGATGAAAAAGGAAAATAGAAATTTTAAAAGAGAATGTAGATCCTGAAAAAGATAGAGCCAGGTTTATCATAAATTTCCAGCAAATGGAAGATATCAACAAATTTGAAGAGTATAAAAAACTCTTCATTAAACATTTCATGTCAAAGTGTGATTAGGATCCTATCAGGTCTTTGGTTAGAATGATCTAAGAAGTTAGAACAAATAAATCAGACACAGAATACTTAGCATGATAAGATAGATGGTCAAAAGACATGAATTCTATCTTGAAAGATTCAGACTGGATAGAAAGATCTAGTGACAAAATGAGAGTTTCTCAGGTAATAAAATTAGTCACATTTGGCTTGTTAACAAAAAACTCTGATAACAACGGCAGAAAAGCTGTACAAAGATCCACACTCCAGAGCAATTAACAGGGTAGACGTGCAGTTGAAAGGAGTCGCTGTAGACTCTGAAATTTTAACCATCCCAGAATCAATTAGAATAAAAAGTTTGAAATTGGATTCAGGGATTTATAAGTCAAATAAAAACATGGTGGGAATATCAATGATTAATACTTTAAATAAAGATATAGCCTTAGGGAAAGGTACACATATAGGACGTTTTCAGGTGTGTACAATACCCATTAATGTTTTAAATGAGAGTACTGAGGTGGAATTACCAATTTCATCAATCTATTCAGTACAGGAAGAAATAGAGATGCGAAAGAAATACGGTACAAAAATCAACTAGAATCTACTAATTGCCCTGAGTTGGATGAAAGTTTAGTTGCTTTGCTCGTGAAGCACAATAAAGCAATTGCTTTGCCGGGGGACGCCTTAGACAAAACAACTGTTTTAAAACATCAGATTAAATTAAAGCCAGGGACTCAGCCTATCTATATTCCTGCTTACAGAGTTCTTCACTCTAAATTAGCAATTGTAGATAAACTCATTACTGAAATGTTATCGCAGGATATTTTTGAATATAGTAAAAGTGAGTGGAATTTTCCTTTGGTTCTGGTGCCAAAATCAGATGGTACTATGCGTTTTTGATTATAGGGAATTGAATGAGCACATCATACGGGGCAGGTTACCATTACCAGTGATAGGGGACATTCTTAGAAGTTTGGGAACTGAGAATATATATTTTAGCACTATAGATATCAAATCTGCTTTTTGGCAAATAGAGTAGCATAAAGACTCACGAGAGTACACAGCATTTACTGTTCCAACGGGACATTATGAGTTCAAACGAATGCCATTTGGGTTATGTAATAGTCCATTAACTTATATGAGATTAATGAATACAGTTCTAGATGGGTTGTTAGGAAACACTGCCAGTGTATTTATAGATAATATTTTAATAGTTTCCCAGACAGCGGCTGAGAACTTTAAGAAATTAGATTTGATATTCTTAAGACTAGTTAAAGCAAGATTGAAAGTGAAACTTGAAAAATGTAAGTTCTCGTAGGACATAAGATAGACAGGCATGGACATAGTACAGTGAATTCAAAGGTTAAAACAGTAAAGAATTTTCCAGTTCCAAACAATGTAGAAAAAGTTAGAAGTTTCTTGGGATTGACAGGATATTATAGGAAATTTATCCAAAGTTATGCCAACATAGCTAATCCATTAAGTTCTTTGTTGAGGAAGGACTTAAAGTTCATGTGGGGACCTGCACAACAGGAAGCTTTTACAAGTTGAAAGATAAACTCACGAGTTCTCCAATTTTAATATTACCAGACTATGATAAAAAATTATTTTTTGTACTGATGCATCTGACATAGGGTTAGGAGGTATACTTATGCAAGAGAGAAATGGAACTCTGAAACCAATAGCTTACACATTAAGACTTTGTAATAGCGCAGAGAGAAACTGCTCTACAACAGAGAGAGAAACGTTAGCAGTGATACATTCATTACAAAGTTTTAGCGATATCATACTGGGATATCCAATCAGAGTATGGACTGATCATACAGCTATTCAGAACTTATTTAAGCATATGAATCTTAGGGGCAGACTAGCTAGATGGTTTACAGTTCTTCAGTGTTATGAAGTTAATTCTGAATATATTCCGGGTAGAAAGAACGTTGCAGCAGATGCACTTTCTAGAAACATTAGCCAAACAACGACAGGGTTGATTAATTTTGTTTGTAGTATAGATGAATTAGTAACTTTAGATGAGAAAATGCTAATAAGAGAACAGAGGGATGATAAGACATGTGACTCATTAGCTAAGTATTTGATGAACCCAAGAAGAAATCCTCCAAAACTACCAAAAGGGTATAAGATAGAGGAATTTCATTTGACTAATGAACTTTTGTATAGAAAAACAGTTGTAAGTGGGAAAGATATTGCTAGAGGCCCAGTAAATCAGTTGATAATACCACAAACTCTTGTAAAAGATATATTGAAGTTACTTCATGATAGTGATTGCAGTTCATATCCAGGGAAGGATAAAACTTATAGACAAGCACAACTTAGATACTTTTGGCCAGGTATGAAGAAAGATATACAGTATATGATCACATAGAATTTTTTTTTGAAATGTGTTAAGGTGAAAGGAAATACACCAAAACCTGCTCCTATGTTAACATATCCCATTCCACAGAAACCTTGGGAAAGAGTTCACATAGATACATTGGAGTTACCTATGTCTGAGAATGGATACAAATATGTACTTGTTGCCATTGATCATTTTTCAAGATTTTGTATTTTACAATCCATTCCAAATAAGAAAGATGAAACTATTGCTTCAGTAATCTATGATCAGATAATCTGTAATTTCACTACACCTAAGATCTTAGTTTCAGATAATGGAACTGAATTTAATAACAAAATCTTAGAAAATTTATGTAGTTTATTTAAGATCAAGAAAGTAAATATTTTAGTGAATCATCCACAAAGTAATGGAGTTGTAGAGAGGTTAAATAAGAAAATTATTACATGTCTTAGAAGTATGATAAGTCCTCATAGTATAACTTGGGATACTTGGATTCCTTGTGTTAAATGTACTCTGAACAACCAAATTAACATAGCAACAGGTGAAACACCTCATTTTATTATTTTTGGGGAAGACAAAACTCTTCCATATGAAATCTTGATTGCAGAGCAGAAACCTGTGTATAATATAGATGATTATATCTCAAATAGGATAAATACTTTTCAAAGTATTCACCAAAGAGTTAGAGAACATATGCAGGAGTATTCACAAGAGATGAAAAAGCAACAACACAAAATAGCACATAAACTAGAAATCTGATTGACTGCGAAGATTGGAACTCCGAAAAAAAAAAACACGCAATTTTCGTGGATTTCAACGACAAGTGAGTACCTGAGTTGTATTAGTAGAGAAGGGAAAAGCTCGTGGTGTAGTAGGAAGGGGAAGAAAAGGGAGAGGGGACGGGTTTTTATGAAAATGGAAGAAAATGAGGAAGGGGACGAACGAGCCCCGGACGTCAGAAGGAATGTAAACAAAATTTGTGCAGACGACGCAGGTGAAGTCGAACAAATAAGTAAAGGCAATAAAATCAGGAATATAGATAAGAGCAGTGCAGTAGAAAGTGGAGGTAATTATTTCTATGGATTTAATGAGGAAAGAGATGACAGCCTCCACCGATTAGTAAGTCTAGAGGAAAAGTAGCAAAAATAAACGAACAGTGGGAGGTTAGGTTTAGCAAACTTGCACTAATTACACAGAGAGTCGAAAAATTGGAAGAACTAAAGAAGGAGAAACAAAGCCTAAATAAAGAAATAGAAGAACTAAAAAGGCATGAGGATGAGAAATTAAAGAGGAATAATAAAGTGAATAAAGAGCCCATAGCAAAAGAGGTAAGTGGTTGGGAAAAGGTTCAGGAGAATATCAAAATTGAATTTAGAGATATAACAGCAGAGAATATCTTATCTAAAACAGGAAAACTAGCAGAAAGTGATCAGTACAAATAGGTATGTATAAAAAGAGAGATGAATAAAAAAGAAAGGGAGGAAGAGAAAACAAAAGGAATCGAAGCTAAGGAAAAACGAGACAAGAACAGAATCAGACAAAGAAAAATTCTATTGGAGAGTA
>NC_134781.1:27104777-27114777 GCF_046742065.1 Oratosquilla oratoria | reverse complement strand
GAAGAGGAGAAAGAGGAGAAGTAGAAGGAAGAGGAGGAAAAGAATGTGGAGGAGGAGGAGGAGTATGAGGAGGAGGAGGAGGGGGAGGAGGAGGACGTGGGGAAGTGGTTACTGTTACCATGGCCAATGGTTTACTGGAATTTCTATCCAAGTGGACAATATTGCGCACCACCCGTGAGTTGTCTATTTCATGTACTGGACTACTTAATTACAGATGGGTCTAAATTGAAGCGTAGTTCTCCTTTGTTGCAAAATTTTTGGTATTCTGCATCAGAAAATTTATTTTGTGGTGTGTTCGTAGCTTGGTTAGAGGTCCTCGTTTCTTTTTGAGGAGAGAGGAGGGGGGAAGTTGCGTAAGGGTGGTTGTGTTATTGGTCTTATAACATCCAATTTTTGATGTTGTGGGACTCTTTTCAGGAGATAAATGTGGTTGTTGCGTAAAGCTGGATTAATCGGGCATTCGAGTATAGAGGGAAAGAGTACTCCCACCAAGTCTTCCCACTTGAGTCGTAAGAGGTAACAAAAAAAATGGACGGGGATTAGGATTAGGCATCCTTCTCCTTGTGGTCCCAAAGGGAACATTCCAAAAAGAAAAAAAAAAGAAAAAAAAAGTAAAGGCATAAGAGGGCTTAGGAGTTTTCCAACCATTACCCTAAAGTTTGGGTCTTTTAATGTGCGTGGATGTGATACAGATGAGAGTAAAAGGGAAGAGATAGGTAGTATGTTTGTGAGAAGAAAGATGGATGTGTTGGTACTGAGTGAAACTAAGTTGAGAGGGAGGGGCAAGTGTGAGTTTGGAAGTGTAGTTGGGAGGTTCTCAGGAATGAAGAGAGGGCGAGGGAGAGAAGGGGTGGCTTTACTAGTAAGTGAAGAGATAGGTAAGTGTGCAGTGGAGTAGACGGAAGTTTCTTCAAGTTTAGTATGAATGAAGGTGAAACTGGGAAGGGAGGTGTGGGTTTTTGTAAGTGCATATTGGCCTGCTATTGTGAAGAGTGTAGAGGAAAGGTAGGCTTTTTGGTTAGGTTTAAATGAGTGCATAGAGGGATTAGGGAGAAATGTCAATCTAGTGGTATTGGGAGACCTTAATGCTAGGGTAGGAAATGAATCAGTAGATGGAGTGGTTCGGAAAAAATTGTAGTTGGGAAAAAAATGTAGTGGTTAGGAAAAAATTATAGTGTAGAGTTGCTGGCGGATATGTGTCTAGAAAGAGTTGATGATAGCAAATGCACTGTTTAGGAAGAAAGTCAAGCATAAGTACACATGGGAGAGGGTGGTGGATGGAAGAATGGTAGATAAAACGTTATTAGACTATATAGTGGTAACCAGGATTATAGTAGGAAGAGTTAAGGATGTTCATGTTCTAAGGGGAGAGTGTGGGAGAATATCAGATATTTTGTTTGTAGAAGGTAAGTTGAGAGTGGAGGATAGATGGAGAAAGAGGGAAAGGGCAGAAGGTAGGGATGTGCTCAGAGTGAACTGCATAAAAGAAAAAGAAAAAGAAGAAGTATTACAAGAAGCTAAGAGAGGAGTGGGAGGGAGTAAAGGATAGAGTAGAACTAGAAGTGGAGGAGTAATGGGGATGGTTCAAGGACGGAGTCACAAGGTGTGCAAAGATGGTGTGTGGAACAAGGAGGAAATAGAAGGAAGGGTAGTGAATGGTGTGGTAAGGAAGTAAAGAAGGTTGTAAAAGAAAAGAAGCGAGCTTTTACAGATTGGTTACAAAATAGGACGAGGGAATCATATGAGCGGTACAAAGAAAAGAGTAGTAAAGAATACGATAAAGGAGGCAAAGAGGAGAGCAGATGTGAAATGAGGTAAGAGTATTATAACATATTTTGCAAGTAATAAAAAATGTTTTGGAAAGAAATTAAGAGAGGAAGATGATGCGCATCAAGTAGAGAAGACAAGGCAAAAGGTGCAGTTGGAGAGATGATAATGGAAGAGAAGGTAGTAAGATGAAGATAGGAAGAGTATTTTAGGGAGTTACTAAAAATGAAGGAGGATAGGAAGGGAAAGGTAGTTGTAGTGGGGAGCGCTAAGAAAATGACAGTGATGAGTGAAGAAAATGGAGGAGAAATAAGGAAAGATGAAGTGAAGGCAGTTGTTTAGATGATGAGATTAGATAAGGCACCTGGGTTAGTGGATGCCAATGGCAAACAGAATGTCTGAAAAATGGAGGTACAGTGATGATGGACTGGCTGGTGAGGTTATTTAATGTTTGTTTAAGAGAGAGGGTAGAGTGCCGGAGGACTGGAGGAGTGCCTGTATAGTTCCACTTTATAAGGGAAAAGGGGACAAGAGTGAGTGCTGTAGTGTCAGAGGGATTAGCTTGTTAAGTGTACTTAGGAAGGCTAATGAGAGGGTCTTGATTGAGAGGATTAGGAGAGGAACAGAGGGAGTGATTGGTGAGAAAAAATGTGGGTTTAGGACAGGTAGGGGTTACGTAGATCATATTTTTGTCGTAAGACAGATATATGAGAAAGCTATAGGAAAAAGTAAGGATGTTTTTTTATAGATCTGGAAAAGGCTTATGAAAAGCACACAAGAAGGCAATGTGGGAGGTATTGAAGATATATGGGACAGGAGGAAAGCTGTTTAGAGCAGTCAACAGTTGTTACGAGAGTAGTAGAGCGTGTGTTAGGATTAGAAAATGGAAAGAGTAAGTGGTTTGAAGTAAATATGTGACTTCGTCAGGGATGTGATATGTCGCCCTGGCTGTTCAATTTATACATGGATGGGGTGGTGCGAGAGGTGAATGCAATGGTAGTTGGTCAGGGATTGGAGATGATAAAAGAAAATGGAGAAAAGTGGGAGATAAGCCAGTTGTTGTTTGCTGACGACACTGCGCTTGTAGTAGGATAAGAGGAGGGATTGAGGAAGTTATTGACAGAGTTTTGGGAAGGTATGCGAAAGATGGAAATTTAAGATGAATATAGGTAAATGTAACCTGATGATATGTACAAGAGGAAAAAGTGGCAGCAGACTGGAAGTGAGTAATAAGGGAGAGAGACTGGAGGAAGTGTATAGTTTTAGATACTTGGATCCGATTGTGGCAAGAAAGGGAGTAGTGTAGGTGGAGGTAGAATGTAGATAGAGAGAAACGACTTAATACCTGGGGAATTAAAAAGTGTAATGAGAAATAGACATTTGGGAATGGATGCTAAAAGGAGATTGTATGAAGGAGTGATTGTGCCAATAGCACTGTACGGGACAGAAACATGGAACACAAGAGAGAATGAGATGGGGCGTTTAAGTGTGTTTGAGATGAGGTGCTTAAGGAGTATGATAGGGGTTACTAGGCTGAATAGAGTGAGAAATGAGGAGATGAGGAAGAGAACGGGGGTTGAAATGGAGTAGTGAGATAGAACTGATTAAAGATTATTGGATGGTTTGGACACATGGAAAGAATGAGTGAAGAAAGACTAGTAAAAGAGGTGTGGAAGGCAGAGGTGGAAGGAGTGAACATGAGGGGTCGACCTAGGATAAGACGGATGGATGGGGTAAAAGCGGCATTGGGAAAGAGGTAGGACGGGAGAGGACAGAAGACAGGAGTGAATGGAGAATGGTTATGTGTAGATGATGCTGTGATGCATGAAGGGGAGTGGGTGGGGGAGTGGGTGGGATATGGGGGGTTGAGGGACCATGTGTAAGAAATAAGTTAACGCAACCCAAAGGGATTTCTCACCGTCTTCTCCTTACTGCATGAGGGAACGGAGAGAGAGAGAGAGGGGGGGGGGCGCAGATTTAATGAAGCGGCCTTGTTATGGATGTGCTGTGTCTTGCGACACTGCCTCTGTCCCAGGGCGGTCGGCGAGATGCAGGGATGACCCGTCATCCAGGAGGTGCCAAGATAAGAGGGAGGGAAGTGGAGTATGTTAGGGATGGAATGGATGGGAGTGATTTTATGCTTTTGTTTTTTGGCTACCTCCCTTGTAAGAGGGAAAAAGCCTATGGTATATGTATGTATGTATGTTTGTATATATGTATGTATGTATGTATGTATGTATGTATGTATGTATGTATGTATGTATGTATGTATGTATGTATGTATGTATGTATGTATGTATGTATGTATGTATGTATGTATGTATGTATGTATGTATGTATGTGTGTATGTATGTATGTATGTATGTATGTATGTATGTATGTATGTATGTATGTATGTATGTATGTATGTATATATGTATGTATGTATGTATGTATGTATGTATGTATGTATGTATGTATGTATGTATGTATGAATGTATGTATGTATATATGTATGTATGCATGTATGTATGTATGTATGTATGTATGTATGTATGTATGTATGTATGTATGTATGTATGTATGTATGTATGTATGTATGTATGTATATATGTATGTATGTATGTGTGTATGTATGTATGTATGTATGTATGTATCTATGGATGTATATATATATATATATATATACATATATATATATATATATATATATCTTATTCGAAGTTTGGTTAGGGGTTCTTATTTCTTTTTTGAGGAAGAGGGGAGGGGGGGAAGTTGCGGAAGGATGGCTGTGTCACTGGTCTTATAACTTCCAAATTTTGATGCTGTGAGACTATTTTCAGGGGATAAAGGTGGTTCTTGCGGAAAGCTAGATTTTTTTTTTTTTTTTTTATTACTTCGTTTGAGTAGAAATGACTTCGTTAACGATATTTTGTTTTTAAACCTCCAAATGTCAAATTACTCTTGCATCAAATAGTGAGAAGCTAAATGACGAACTTAAATAATTCAAACCTATACAAATGTAACACACATTGTTGATATTACGGAAGTTTAGAATATTGTAACCTAAGTCCTTTATATTTAAACAAAGTAACAAAAGCAGATAACATGCTACCATAGTGTGCCACCATTAAGTATGTAATATTGCAAGAAGACCTTGACATTTACACATGGGATGGCAATTTTCGTCTGCATGCTTAATCATCGGAACTCAATGTATCAGTTAGTTGTTGGGGGTAATGTGATAAGGTTTGAATATGCTGTTAGTGTCACTCACTGCCTGCCTCTTGGCAATTCCCAGGTGGAAGAAAGTCCTAGGAAGCAGCAGTCGGAGGTGGTAGGGAGGCAGTTGGGAGGAGGAGGCAGTTGGGAGAAGGAGGAAGGGGGACGGAGGAGGAAGGAGGAGGAAGGAGAAGGAAAGAGGAGGAAGGAGGAGGAAGGAGGAGGAAGGAGGAGGAAGGAGGAGGAAGGAGGAGGAAGGAGGAGGAAGGAGGAGGAAGGAGGAGGAAGGAGGAAGAATGGAAGGAAGTAGCAGAATGAAGGAGGACGGAGGAGAATGGAAGAAGACGGAGGAGGAAGGAGAAAGAAAGAGGAGGAAAAAGAAAGACGGAGGAGGGAGGAGGAAGACGGAGGAAGGAGGAGGAAGAAGGAGAAGAAAGGAGGAAGACGGAGGAGGATGGAGGAGGATGGAGGAAGATGGAGGAGGAAGGAAGAGAAAGGAGGAGGAAGAAGGAGGAGAAAGAAGGAGGGAGGACGAAGAAGGAGGAGGAAGGAAGAGGGAGGAGGAGAAAGAAGGAGAAGGAGGAAGGAGGAGTAAGAAGGAGAAGGAAGGGGGAGGAAAAAGGAGGGATGAGGAAGACGGAGGAGGAAAGAGGAGAAAAGAGAAAGAAGGAGGAGGAAGTAGGAGGAGGAAGAAAGAGAAAGTAGGAGGAAGGAAGAGGAAAGGGGAGAAAGGAGGAGGAAGGAAAAAGAAGAAAGAGGAAGGAGGAAGACGGAGGAAGAAGGAAG
This sequence comes from Oratosquilla oratoria, assembly GCF_046742065.1. Taxonomy (NCBI): domain Eukaryota; kingdom Metazoa; phylum Arthropoda; class Malacostraca; order Stomatopoda; family Squillidae; genus Oratosquilla; species Oratosquilla oratoria. The sequence continues at coordinate 27,109,023 of NC_134781.1, read as the reverse complement.
AAGAAAGAGGAATGCGATAAGGAAGGAGGAGAAAGGGGGAGAAAACTGGAGAAAAGAGGAGGAAAGAGGAGGAGAGAGGAGAAAGGAGGAGTAAGGAAGAGGAAAGAAAATGAAAGAGGGCGAAGGAAGAGGAAGAAAGAGGAAGGAGGAGGACGAAGGAGGAAGGAAGAGGAAGAAAAATGAAAGAGGGTGAAGGAAGAAGAAGTAAGAGAAATGAGGAGGGCAGAGAAGGAAGGAGGAATACGGAGGAGAAGGAGGAGGAAGGAGGAGGAATGTGAAGGAAAGAAGAGGAAGGAGGAGGAAGGAGGAGGAGAAGGAGGAAGGAGGAGGATGGAGGAGGAAAGGAAAGAAAGGAGAAGGACGGAGGAGGAAAGGGAAGAAAGGAAGAGGAAAAATGAGGACAGAGGAGGTCGAAGGAGAAAGGAGGAAGGGGAAGAAATAAGATAAGTGGGTAAACGGTGTTTACAATTTTGCACAGAAGTCATATTGTCTTTATCGATCAGATTGTCGCAATTTATCAGCTTATTATCCAATTCGCATGATTAGTGTTCTGATTTCCATTCAACCTCTCCCCAGACTACGGAACATAACACTACCTCCAACCTCTCCCTGTTTACATTCTTCAATTTCATTGAGGGGAATAAAGAAAAGACCTCATTCCGACTCGTGGATTGATCTATGCGATTGCGTCCGACTGGCTTTGGATTTGGTTTCGGGTGTCCTCCAATGAAACTGATTAGACGTTAGTAGGGTTTAGATCTTAGACGCCACGGGAGAGATGTTCCTCGGATGAATACAATCGGCTAACGCCTACGGGTTAGAGATAATTTGAAAAAATAAAAAGATATAAAGTAGCCTACATACTTCACCTTATCTTCTCCCTCCTTCTCCTTTTCTTTCTTCTCCTTATCTTCCTCTTCTTTCTTCGTCTTTTCCTTCTCCTTATTTACCTTTTTATCCTTTCTTCCCTCTTCCATTCAGTGCGTTGGTGGAGTAATCGGAAAGTGCTGGTCTCGCATTCGCTTGGTTGAAAGTTCGAATCTTGCACTCCTCTTCATCCCCCAGCAAAAACAATTACCTGCCCCAATAGCCCCTAAAGCGCACAATAGGGCAAAGGTGACGGCCTCGGCCGTAGCAACGTGCCTTTTGGCGTATGCTACTCATCTTCTATTCCACTTATCATACGGCGGAGGCCAACTACACGCTAAGCTCCGCCCCCTCACAGACCTCGTCCCTGATTGGCTAAATCCATTCGTTTTATATTTCATAGATAACTTGACTAGCCAGCGACCTAAACCTACAGGATTTTTTTTTTCTTATCTAGAAAACAATGTCAGGTGACGAAATAATTCATAAAAACGTGAAAGAGAGGAAAAGCTTTAGGATCTAATTGGGAGCCGAGAGTCCGTACCTTGTTTGCTTACTCGAAAAAACAGTTTTCGAAGAAGAACGCCTTCGTTCTTGTACTAATTTTGGTCACTCTTTATTAACGGGCTAAAAGGAAGTTGACTTCAAAAGGCGATTTATAACATTATAATAAAGAACGATTAGGTCTTCGAACAAGCACAACATAAGAACTCACACTCTTCTTCATTTATAAATTCATAAATAGATAGTTTAATGAACTGATGAATAAGTGAATAAATGAATAAAAGATAAATAGATAAATAATTATGCAGATAATAGATAAACAAATTAATTAATTAGATAAAAAATAAAAAATTAACAAATAGATAAATAAATAAATGAATAAACTATCAAATATATATATAAATGAAAATAGTAATTAATAAGTAGATAAATCAAAGGTAAAGAATAAAAAAGTAAATAAATAAGTAAATAAAGAAGCAAATAAATGAGCAGATAAATAGGTGAATAGATAAATGAATAAATAGATAAGTGAAAAATAAACAAATATGTAAATGAATAAATAAATTCATAGATAAACAAATAGATAGATAAATAAATTGATAGATAGACGTAAATGAATATATAGATAAATAAATGAATTAATTAATGAATAACAAATGAATACATAAATTGATCAATAAAACCAGGGAAAATGAATAAACAAATAAATTAATAGATAGATAAGTAAATAGATGAATATATAAATAAATAAACGCATAAACAAATAAATGAAATCTGAACGCTGCTTCAAAAGAACACAATTATTTTACCAGGAAGTCAGTTGACGTGACGTCACAAATACAGTTATTACCATTGGCTCACACAGAAAGCTGTCTATCTCTACGCCCGACTGAACGTTCACCCGTAATTTCACCAAATGTAAATTGTGGATTGGTAAAGCAGAATTACAACTGGAACGACCTCTCAATATTCGTAGCTTCGGTGCGAGAGGGAGAGATAGCAGCGAAGGACAATGCTCGTCTCAAATATCATTTCTCTCCATGTATTATACTTATAACTAACGAAAAAAATAAACAAAGAGAGTTCTATTTAAGTAACAACAATGTTGAAAATAAAAGAATATGTATATGGAAAAATATATATCAATGAATAAACATATAAATAAATAACTATATAAACAAATAAATAGATAAGAAATGAATAAATGAATAAATAAGTAAAAATAGATAGATGAATAAGTAAAATAGTAATAAAATGGTAATGAAAAAATTAGAATAAAAACAAATAGATAAACAGTATAGATAAATAAGTAAAAATATAGACTGATAAATAAAAACGTATAATATATAGTATATAATTAAAATAGAAATATATGAAAATAGATGGTTATTGAAAAAATTCAAAATGAATTATGTTGCTTTGACCTTGTAACCTTTAGATATCTAACACAACAGCTTTGACATATATACGATTGGTAGACAGCGAAATGGTAGGAAAAAAATACGAATTATTTCATTATGTAATGAGGAATCTGAAAACCTTTGAAATATATTACCGATGCTTAAATAGAGCTGGAATATCATCAAGGGCTCTAAATTATAAATAAGTACTAAGAGAAAGAAATGTTGATGGGTGTCACATTACCATCTCACTCCCACGTAGAGGTAAGTGAAAACCCTAATAAATAAACGTACACCCCAAACGGGTTGTTATGGGTAGTTTGATGTACATTTATAGAATGTAATTCCCTTATAACTAAATGAATTTTTAGAAAAATAAAATAAAACAGAAGAAAAGAGCAATCGGTTAAGTCACTATCACTAGTCACGTGCTAGCGCAGGTTCGAGTCCTTGGCTGTACCATGTTTCAATTTCTGCATTTTGACCTTCTCGAGTCTCTCGATGCTGATGGCTTAGAATAAAAGTGAATTGTGGTTGACAAAAATATATATATGTTCAATGGGACCCATTCAGTGTTGTACAAATATTTTTCCGCGTTCGTATACTTACCAATTGTACTATCATAGTGGAGATGGGTTGAACGAAAAAATTTCTGTACGCGCATTTAACTCGAGCATACAAATATATAATAAAAGTTGCGCTCAACTTATATCTCTCTTGATTAAGCAATCGGTTAAGTCACTATCATTTGTCACATGTTAGTGCAGGTTCGAGTCCTTGGCTGTACCACGTTTCTATTTCTGCATGTCGGTCTCTCCTAGAGTCTCTCGATGTTGATAGCTTAGAATTAAAGCGAATTGTGGTTGATAAAAATGTACATCTGTTCACTGGGACCCATTCAGTGTTGTACAAATACTTTCCCGCCTTCGTATACTTACCAATTGTACTATCTAAGTGGAGATGAGTTGAACGCAAAATATCGTGCAAGTGAATGTAACTCAAGCATACAAAAATTTAAAGTTGCGCTCAATTTATATCTCTCTTGATGGAGCAATCGGTTAAGTCACTATCACTTGTCACGTGCTAGCGCAGGTTCGAGTCCTTGGCTGTACCACGTTTCAATTTCTGGATGTTGGCCTCCTCAAGTCTCTCGATGTTGAAAGGCTTAGAATGTAAGTGAAATGTGGTTGATAAAAATGTATATATATATATATATATATATATATATATATACACACACACACGCACACACACACACACACACACACACACACACACACACACACACACACACACACACACACACACACACACACACACACACACACACACACAGATATATATATATATATATATATATATATATATATGTATATATATATATATATATATATATATATATACACACACAGTTGGAGCAGAAAAATGGAAACAGGGAATCTATATATTTCGATTGCAAACTGTAATCCTCTTTA
>NC_134781.1:27067277-27094777 GCF_046742065.1 Oratosquilla oratoria | reverse complement strand
TTTTTCTGAGCGTTGACTTCTTAAATGAATAAATAAATAAATAAATCCAAAACTCACTTTCTAGTCTTCCCGCAACAAATGATCTTTCCTTTACTTACGTGACACTGGGGCTGGTTATCGTGGACGAATAACAAATAGATTTTATTGCCCTTTGTATGATTATGGTGCCAGGTTCGAATCCCGTAACTCCCGATGTTTTGTATCAAGTATATTGGACAAAAGTGACTACTATTCCTTTCATTTGTATGAGTTCTTAACAATTAAAGAGTTGAATAATTAATATTAACAATAATTATCAAAATAATGGTAGTACTACATCTATTACTGCAACTACTAAACAATACCTGGTAGAATGAGTGCATTACTTACATTGACCCTTAGATGAACCTGAAGTGAATAAGGAATAGGAAAAGGATTGGAAGCATACAGGATATAGGCTAAAAGAAGGGACAGGAGGAAAGAAGAAGAGGAGAGAGGGAGAGGATGGAAGATAATAGAGCAGGGAGGAGGAGTAGGAGAATGAAGAAAGGAGGAGGAAGAGGAGAGGAAGAAGAGGATGAAGAAGGAGGAGAAAAGGGACAGACAAGAGGAGGAGGAAAATGTAGGAGAGGAGAAGGGGAGAAGGAGGGGAGGAGGAGGGGAGGAGGAGGGGAGGAGGGAGAGGAGAAAGAAGAAGAGAGAAGAGAGAGGGAGAGGTGGGACGGAGATGGAGGAGGGAGGAAGGAGGAAGAGGAGGGACGAGGAGGAGGAGGAGAAGGGGAAGAGAAAGAAGAAGAGAGAAAGATGACGAGGAGAAAGAAGGAAAGGAGGGAGAAAGAAGAGGAGGAGGAGTAGGAGGATGTAGGAGGAGGAGGAGGTGAAGGAGAAAGAGGGGGAGGAGGAGGAAGAGGAATAAGAGGAGGATGGGTAACATGAGTCTATAATTAAATGGTGGCAAAGGGCTCACCCTTCAGTGACGAAGACGAACACTCCATCGCTGCTTGTCACAGTGACCCAAGGTCTCCTCTTCCTCTTCATTCTCCTCTTCTCCCTCTTCTTCCTCCTCCTCTTTCTCTTACTCTTCCTCATAATCGTCTTCAACTCAGACGCTATGTCCATTGAAATTTCTGGATTTCAAGTTTTTCATATTATATGTACAATTCTCTCATTATGTACATATGCGAATGATTATTATACACATTCGGCAGTACACACACACACACACACACACACACACACACACACACACACACACACACACACACACACACACACACACACACACACACACACACACACACACACACACACACACACACACACAGACACACACACACACACACAAACACACACACACACACACACACACACACACACAAACACACACATACACACACACACACACACACACACACACACACACACACACACACACACACACACACACACACACACACACACATTCGTCGGATGGACGGCGAAGATTGGACTTCCGAAGAAAAATTGAAATTTTTGTGGATCTCAACGTCAATGAAGTACCTTATTGTATTTACAAGGAAGGGGAAAGCTCGTGGTGTAGTGAGAAGGGAGGGATTACTGAGGGAAATGGAAGGAAATGAGGAAGGAAATGAGGAAGGGGAGGACTTGGTCCAGGAGGCCAGGCGTCTTATAAACAAGCGAAGGACCGATGATTTTGGGGAAAGGATTAACAAAAATGTAAAGATTAGAAATATAGATAAAAGCAGCACAATGGAAGGTGAGGACAACAATTTCCAGGGGATTTAATGTGGGTGGGGGGATGCCAACCTCTCCCGATTAGCAAGACTAGAGGAAAAACTTGTGTGTCTTGACTCTCGTGCCGTTCACACCCTCCGCTCAGCGCTCCCTACGAGAAAGTAATACAACATGGCACATACCAGAAACAGCAACAGCTCCAAGAAACTTGAAGATATGGTGGAGAGTCTCGTGAAAACAAGAGAAGAGGACAAACAGTTCCTGTTGCAAGCAAGGAAAGAAGACCAGCAGTTCCTAAGCGAGCTAAAAGCGATAGTCAAACAACAAAGGCAGGAGATACAAGATCTCAAATCGACTGTAGTTAATCTCCAAGCTAGAGTGGAAGACCTAGAGCAGTACACGAGGAGAGAAGATATCATCATCAGTGGTTTAAAGATTGTGAAAACGTATTCGGAAGCCGTGAAAGGTGATTCCGACTATAGTGTGGATAACAGTGGACAGAACATTGTAGAAACTCAAGTGATCCATTCTCTAAGTAACAAGGGAATACAGATCAGAGACACAGAGATATCAGCTTGCCATACACTGGGAAAAAGAAAACAGGACGGTACCCAAAATGTAATCGTGAGATTCGTATCAAAGAAGTCGAAGGTGAACGTGCTGAAAAACGCCAAGAAATTGAAGGGGACGGGCATCTACGTGAATGAACACCTGACGAAACGAAACGGAGAGATTGCCAAAACAGCACGCGACATGAGGAAACAAGGGAAGATCATCTCGACATGGACAAGAGACTGCAAGGTGTATATCAAGTGCAAGGATGAAAAAGTACATCAAGTAAGTAATCTTGAACAATTAGTTGAATTTCAATAGTTCACATTCCTTAATCTTCTAACACAAACATAACCATGAACACTACAACTAACACAAAAACAAAAACAAACATAACAAAAAAACTGTTCTTCATGCCATACCCTTGTCTCTACCAATCACCTCAAATGTACATTATGCAAACATTTACATCATTTCATGTGTGCTAATATACCCGTAAATACTGCCAAAAATAACCCCAATATTTTCAAAAACTGGTTCTGCACAGACTGCTCAAAAACATTTCTCTATCATGCCATCTCAAACACAGAAATTATTTTTTTGTTTTCCGCGCCAAATATCGCATCAAAAAAACATTAAGAAGTATAAAGAAATAGACAAAATATCAGAAAAGGAATTTTCGATATTTAATCACAATAATACCCAAATTGACCCCGAATTAAATTTCTACTCAAAACTAACAAAAGACAGCGATTACTATAGTGATACACAATTTGACACAGTATTTCGTGATATTGATGGTTTCACACTAATTCACATTAATGCAAGGAGCCTAAACGCTAATTATCAGAAAATTGACTGTTATCTCAAGTTACTCAATAAAAGCTTTGACGTTATAGTGATAAGCGAAACATGGATTGACCCAGGATGTCTAGTAAACTTCCTACAAGACTATACTCCCTACAGTGTTAATAGACAGATCCAAAAAGGCGGCGGAGTCTCTATCTTCATAAAAAAATCAATTTCATGCAAACTAATAAATCAATCCACTAATTAGCATGAAAACCTATTTGATTGCGAAAGCCAGGCACAAACATCAATGAGTTCACAAATATGCTTGAAGAAATCATAACTCCATTTAGAAATAAAAACCTATATCTCTGTGGTGACTTCAACATAGATTTACTTAAGTATGAGACTCACGAACAAACAAGACACTTTACAGATATGATTTTCTCTTTAGGTATATATCCTTTGATTAATAAACCAACCCGAATAACAAATACAAATGAAACAATGATAGATAACATTTTCACCAATACTGTAAACTCCTAGATTCAAAGTGGTTTCTTAATAAGTGACATAAGTGACCATCTACCGGTATTCACTATCAATCCAAAAGAAATGCACTGCATAACAAAACCCAAAACTGAACTAAAACGTAAAATTAAATCAGTGCTTAAATGAAGATAATTGGGATCAGGTTTCCGAGTCAGAAAATGCCAATCTATCATTTGTAAGCATTATCATGAGTAATGTAAACAAATGCTGCCCAGAGAGAGAGAAGTATAAATAAAACCATATAACGTAAACTCAAAACCATGGTTTACAAACGGTCTTAAGAACGCGTGTCGAAAGAAAAACCAACTTTACAAAAAATCTATTAAAAGCAAGTCCTTGACAGACGAAAACAAATACAAAGCGTACAAAAACAAACTTACAACAATTTTACGCAACTGCGAAAAAAAAAATACTATGACAAGCTGCTTGAAAATTATAAAGGTAATATAAAAAAGTCATGGGAAGTAATAAACAACTTAACTAGGCCCAAAAAATAATAACACCGATGAATTCATAGACATTATTAAAAATGGAAAAACTAAAAATGAAGTGGCAAATGAATTTAATGAAATTTTCTCCCTTGTAGGACCTAACCTCGCGAAACAAATAAAGACAACACATCAAACTTATGAGACCTTTTTGAAACACCGAATAAATAACACTATGTTCTTAAAACCCGTCACGGAAAACGAACTTATGAACACAGTAAAATCAATACAGAACAAGAAATCACTCGATTGCACAGGAATCAATATGAACCTCGTAAAACAAATTATGCCTATCATCAAAAATCATTTTCTGACAATATGCAATAAATCATTTGAACAAGGAATATTTCCAGATGCAATGAAAATAGCAAAAGTAATACCGATATTCAAATCAGCCGACAAATCAAGCTATAATAACTATAGACCAATTTCACTATTACCACAGTTTTCCAAAATTCTTGAGAAGTTATTCACAATTCGCCTTGACTCATTTCTAAAAAAAAAAATGACGTCATTTACCATAGCCAATATGGATTTCAACGAAATCTTTCAAAGTCAACAGCAGTAATGGAAGTAATTGAAGAGATAACTAACAATATAGAACAAAAGAAAAAGACAGCCGGCATATTTATTGATACAAAAAAGGCATTTGACACAGTAAATCATGAAATCCTAAATCGAAGGGCCGAATACTATGGGCTAAAAGGTAAGGTTAATGATTGGTTAAAAAGTTATCTAAAAAACAGGAAACAATATGTAGCCATTGAGGAAGAAAGATCACATATTCTACCAGTTACATGCGGAGTACCTCAAGGTTCAGTTCTAGGACCCAAACTATTCTTACTATACATTAATGACATTACAAATGTATCCAACCTTATGAAATTTATACTATTCGCCGACGATACCACCATTCTATGTTCCGATATAAATTCCGACAAACTGATCAAGACAATTAATGAAGGATTATGTCAGCTATCTAACTGGTTTTCAGCCTTAAATGTATAAAAAACTAACTACCTGCTTTTCTACAAAAATAATGAAAGCACTAAGCCGATCAAAATAAACAACGAAATTATTGAAAAAGCGTCCGTCAGTAAATTCCTAGGCGTGTATTTAGACGATCAACTTAATTGGAAACATCATATAAATCACGTGATAAATAAGATGTCCAAAACTTTAGGAATAATGCATAAAATGAGAAATATCCTCAATGAAAATACCCTACGTACCATTTACTGTAGTCTACTACTACCATACCTAAACTACTGTTCAGAAATTTGGGGTAATACTTATCAAACTAATCTTCAACGCATAATTACCTCACAAAAAAAGGCACTGCGTATAATCTGCAATGTAGGTCGTTTAGAACATACAAATAATTTATTTAAAAAACTAAATCTACTGAAATTCATGGACTTAATAAAGTACAAAACTGCCATTGTTATGCACCAAATCTACAATAAACAAATGAATCAAAACATATTGAAATTTTACTCAACTTACGAAACTCGCTATGCGACTAGGCATACAAACGACTTCTTTAAAACTCAATACAGAACAACCAAAAAATGCTAATGTTTATCTATTATAGGTGTTAACACATGGAATAAACTTGAAAAGGAATTACCTAAGACAAAATGTTTATCAACATTCAAACGATATTTAAAAAAGTCATTAATCTATAAGTATTAGTATATTGAACATTTCAGGTCCATTTCATGATTGTATTCATGGAGAAACTGTCATGTACCGCCCAAGTCTGCCGCTCTTTTTTTTTTTTTTTGTTCCTGCAGGTGACGGTGACCCGGATCCGCGCAGTAAGCAATTATCGTCCCGTCAACAATCGACCTGACATCTCACCTCTCACCTGACCCCCACAAGATGCGTTGCTCGCACGTGACCCCGATTCCTACGTGAGGTCGGAGTTAACGGGCGTCGTGTCGCATCTCATTGCAAAAAAAATATATAGATGTATATATGTATATGTATGTATGTGTGTATGTATGTGTGTGTGTGTGTATATATGTGTATGTATATATATGTGTATATATGTGTATATGTGTATGTATGTATCATACTAACATGTAACAAAAATAAATAAATAAAATAAAATTAATTCTTTCCTTAAAGGGAGAGCCTTTCCCCATAAGCTTTGCTTCACGCTCTCCCTTTAAAACAAGCAATTTTGTATTTTTTTTTTTTTTTTTTGTATAACGGGCGTCGTGTCGCATCTCGTTGCAAAAAAATATATAGATGTATATACAGTATGTATACGTATGTGTGTGTGTGTGTATGTGTGTGTGTGTGTATATGTGTATGTATATATGTGTGTACATATGTGTATATGTGTATGTATGTATCATACTAACATGTAACAAAAATAAATAAATAAAATAAAAATTCTTTCCTTAAAGGGAGAGCAATTTCCCATAAGCTTTGCTTCACGCTCTCCCTTTTCAACAAGCAATTTTGTATATTATGTATAAATTGTATTTTATTTTGTTGAATAAACCTACATTGGGAGAGTAGGTTCGGTAAAATGGCAGAGATTGCGCAGAGAGTTGACAAATTGGAAGAATTAGAGAAGGTGAACAAAAACCTAACTATAGAAATAGAAGAATTAAAAAGACAGTTAAGAAAAGTAAAATATGAGATTTAGGAATTAAAGAAGAACAAAGAGAATAAAGAGTCCATAGCAAAAGAAGCACAGGGTTGAAAAAAAAATCCAAGAGAACAGTAAAGTTGCATTTACTGACATAATAAAACAGCAAATGAAAGAACAAACTGAAGACTCAGTTATTAAAGTGATGAGACAGAAGAAGAATATAGTAAGAGACTTAGCAGATAAAAAGAAATGTATAATTATATTAGGAATGGAAGAGAAGTATAATCTAAATAGAACCACAAGAATCAAAGAGGAAAAAGAAAAAGTAAGCAGTTTACTAGAATTAGTTCAGGAAGATGAACCTGAAATCATGAAACAAATTGATGTATAGATGTATAGACTCGGAAAATATAGTACAGATAAGACCAGACCAATTAAGATTAAATTCAGGTCACAAACGACAGCAGAGAATATCTTAGCAAAAACAGGGAAACTAGCAAATAGTGAACAATATAAAAAAGTATGGATAAAAAGAGAAATGAATAGAGAACAGAGGAGGAAAAATGAAAAGACAAGAAGCTAAGAAAAAACGAGAACAGAACAGAGACAGAAAAAGAGAAATTCTATTGGAGAGTAGTGAATATGAAAGTGAGGAGATGGACCATACCAGAGAAAAACAAAAGGGAAACAGAAAATACAATGGAAGTAGCAGAAAATTAAGAGTGTCTTACACAAATATAGATGGATTAATAACAGGATTGAATGAACTGAATGATTATCTGAAGGAAAAAGAACCGGACATAATGGGAATTGTAGAGACAAAATTAAAAGGTCCACTACCACCCAACAGTGTAGGACATGATGCATATAATTATTGGATTAGAAACAGAGACAAAACAAGGGGGTGGAGTTATGTTCCTGACTAAGAAAGATATAAACGTGAGGAGTGTCACATATGGAAAGAATACAGTAGAGATGATTATGATCGAAGTGGAAGACAGAGATAAGAAGAGCAGAAAGTTTGTGATAAATTATGTGCCTCCAAAAACAGCCTCGTGGGAAGAGAGTGAACATAAAAGTATGTTAGAAGACACAAGGATAACATTAAATAAGATAATGGAAGATGGAGGAAGAATAGTTATGATGGGTGACTTTAATTGCAAAGAAGTCTGCTGGGAAGAGATGACAGTAAAGGGTGGAGACGACTCATGGGGAAATGTTCTACTCGAGATGATTATTGACCATACAATGACACAATGGATACAAGAGAACACTAGGTATAGAAATGAAGAAGAACCATCGAGACTAGACCTAATAATCACATCTAAACCTAAAATAGTGGAAAAGATTGAATATAAGACACTAATAAGTAAAAGTGACCACATATTGATAGAACTGGAACTAAACGAGGAAAAATACATGAAAAGAAATGAACAATATAGAAAAGGAAGAATGATGTATGATCTTTATTTTTTATTTTATTTTTTATAAAATAAGAGAATTATTTCAAAAAGAAAACTGGGAAAGAATATACAAATAAGAAACAACAGTGGAAGAGAAATGGAATATTTTGAAAAAAAAAAATATATATATATATATATATATATACATATATATATATATATATATATATATATATATATGTCCCAAGACAAAAACAAGAAAAAGAATATGTAAAGTGCTGGTACAACAAAAGTTGTAGGGAGTTAAAAGACAAAAGAGATAAAGCCTGGACCAAATGAAAGACAAAAGACCTGAAAAATTGAAAATATATACTTGTTATAGAAATGAATAGGTACAAGTGTGCAGAGAGAAAAAGAAAATATGAAAAAGATGTCATCGAAAAATGTAAAGATCAACCAAATCTATTTTACAGATTTGTAAACAAACTGAAAAACAAACAAGATTTAGAGAAATTAAGACAAGGAGGAGTTGAATACACAGAGGAAATAGAAATGGCAGAAATTATGAACAAGCATTTTAAATCAGTGTTTACAAGGGAGAACATACAACCTGGAGAGATTGAATGGGAAGAGAAAGTCCCCCCCTATGAAAGAAATAGAAGTAACAAAGAATGAAATAATGAAACACTTGAGTAATCTTGATGTCAGAAAATCGCATGAACCAGATGAAATAGCAAACTGGATTTTGAAAGAATGCAGGAATGAACTGGCAGACAAAATACAAAGCATAATAAACAGTTCCTTGAAAGAAGGAAAAGTTCCAAAAGATTGGAAAAAAGCAAATATAGTACCTATATATATAGGGGGAAATAAAGACCCTACCAATTATAGACCAGTCTCTCTAACAAGTACAATAGCAAAAATTTGTAAAAGAATTGTCAAAAGTAGATGGGTAAAGTATTTGGGAAAAAAAAAAATGTGCTAAATCCAAGGCAATTTGGATTGGATCATGCGTCACCAATTTAATATGTTTCTATTCAAGGCTAATAGATGTAATGGAAGAAAGAGATAGATGGGCTGAGTGTGCATTTCTAGACCTAAAAAAAGTTTTTGACAAAGTACCACATAAGAAGTTGCTTAAGAAATTAGAAACTGAAGGAGGAATACAGGGCAAACTACTTAAATGGAAAGAAAGAAAGAAAAATGAGAGTAGTAAGAAGAGACAAACACTCAAATTGGGATGAAGTGATAAGTGGTGTTCCACAAGGAACAGTTATGGCCCCAATAATGTTTGCTATACATATTAATGATATGGATGAAGAAATTGAAAGTTATATGAGCTTCTTTGCAGATGATGCAAAACTTAAAAAAAAAGTGAACACTGAAGAAGATTGTGAGTCACTACAGAGTGATCGCAATAAAGTATGGGAATGGAGTAGGAAGTGGGAGATGGAGTTCAATACTAAAAAGTATAGTATGATGGAACTTGGAAAAGGTAAAAAAAGAATAATAGGATCATATAAATTGTGAGAAGAAAGAATAAAAAAAAGTTGAAAATGAGAAGGACCTGGGAGTCATTATTATGTATAATATGTCCCCTGAGAAACATATAAACAAAATTTTTGGAGAAACTTATAATTCAACAAGAACAATCAAAGTGGCATTTACACACCTGGACTAAGAAATGGTGAAGAAAATACTAATCACTTTGATAAGACCAAGATTGGAATATGCAGCGATAATGTGGTCACTAAGTACAAAAAAATGTATAACAAAACTTGAAAGAATACAAAGTGCAATTATGAAATTGGCACCAACTCTCTCAGAACTTTGATATGAAGAGAGACTAGCAAAACTTGAGCTACAGACACTAGAGCAAAGAAGAGAGACAGGAGACTTGATAACTATTCCACAGAATCATGAAAGGCATAGAAATTATTGATATAGAGGATCTAATAAAATGGAATGATAGAAATACAAGATGACACGGTTAGAAAATCAAGAAATACATCTATAAAATAGATATGAAAAATAACAGCTTTACTAACAGAGGAATAGACATTTGGAACAAGTTAGATGAGAAAGTGGCATTGTGCAAAACAATAAAGTAATTTAAAAATAGCTCAGATAAAATGAGATATGAAGACGGGACACCACGAGCATAGCTCCCCTTCCCATAAAATACAACTAGGTAGACACACACACACACACGCGCGCGCGCGCTTGCCCTCCCTTATGTTGTCCTCCAACCTCTTGTTACTATCCTGAAGCATTTCTCTGATTATTCATTTCCTTTTTTTCGCCTACCCTGTGGTGGAGAGATAAAATGCTGTCACCAAGTATTCCCACTTGTATTGTAAGACGGAGAAAAAACAGGATGGGGATTGGACAAGGAATCCTTCTCCCTGTATCCCCAAAGGGGACATTCCTATAAAAAGTAAAGGCATAAGAGGGTCTGGGAGGAGCTCTCCAACCAGTACCCTAAGGTTTGGGTCTTTTAATGTGCGTGGACATGGCACATGTGAATAAAAGGGAAGAGGTAGGCAGTATGTTTGTGAAAAGAAAGATGAATGTGTTGGCTTTGAGTGAAACCAAGCTGAAAGGGAGAGGCAAGTGTGAGTGTAGTAGGGAGGTTCACAGGAGTGAAGAGAGGGCGAGGAAGAAAGGGTGGCTATACTAGTAAGTGAAGAAATAGGTAAACGTGTAGTGGAGTAGAAGGAGGTTTTCTTCAAGGTTAATGTGGTTGAAGGTGATACTGGGGAAGGAGATGTGGCTTTTTGTAAGTGCATATGGACCTGGTAGTGAGAAGAGTGTAGAAGAAAGGGAGGCTTTTTGGATAGATTTAAATGAGTGCATAGAGGGATCAGGGAAAACGTCAATGTAGTGGTATTGGGAGAACTAGGGTAGGAATGGAATCAATAGACGGAGTGTTGGGAAATGTGGAGTTCCAGGAAGGAATCGTAATGGAGAGTTGATGGTGGATATGCGTCTAGAAAGTTGATGATAGCAAATATAGTGTTTAGGAAGAAAGTCAAGTATAAGTACACATGGGAGAGGATGGTAGATGGTAGGGTGGCAGATGGTAGGGTGGTAGATGGTAGGGTGATAGATGGTAGGGTGGTAGATAAAGCGTTAATGGGCTATGTAGTGGTAGATAGGAGTATAATACGAAGAGTTAACCCATTCAACTCCGATGACAAGATGTCTTGTCATTTGGTCAAATAAAACAAAAAATCATAAAACACCAAAATGTTTGATCAAACACCAGAAAAATATGACGTCAATCCTCGCTTCGCTCGCAGCGAAGCGAGGACTGACGTCATATTTTTCTGGTTTTTGATCAAACATTTTGGTGTTTTATGATTTTTTGTTTTATTTGACCAAATGACAAGACATCTTGTCATCGGAGTTGAATGGGTTAAAGATGTACATGTTCAAAAGGGGAGAGAATGGAGGAATATCAGATCATTTTCTGGTGGAAAGTAAGTTGAGAGTGAAGGATAGATGGAAAAAGACAAAAAGGATAAAAGGTAGGGGGTACTTAGAGTGAACTGCTTAAATGAGAAAGATAAGGAGAAAGTACAAGAAGAAGCTGAGAGAGGAGTGGGAGGGAGTGAAGGGTAGAGTAGAACTAGGAGTGGAGGAGGAATGAGGATGGTTCAAGGAGAAAGTCATAAGGTATGCAGAGATGGTGTGTGGAACAAAGAGGACAGCAGGAAATAGAAGGAAGGGTAGTGAGTGGTGGGATGAGGAAGCAAAGAAGTTTGTAGAAGAGAAGCAGTGAGCTTTCACAGATTGGTTCCAAACAGGATGAGGGAATCATATGCAAGGTACAAATAAAAGAGATGAGAAGTAAAGCATAGGATAAAGGAGGTAAAAAGGAAAGCAGATGTGAAATGGGGTAAGAGTATGACAGAAATTTTTTAAAATAATAAAAAGATGTTTTGAAGAGAAATTAAGAGAGGAAGAGGAGGCGAATCGAGTAGAGAAGAAAAGGTAAAAGGTGCAGATAGAGAGATGATAATGGAAGAGAAGGCAGAGGGAGGAAGGTGTATTTTAGGGAGTTGCTAAATGTGAAGGAGGGTAGGGAGGAAAAGGTAGTTGCAGTGGGAAGTGCTAAGAAAATTACCGTGATGAGTGAGAAAAACGGAGAGGAAATAAGGAAAGATGAGGTGAAGGCAGTTGTTAAGATGATTAGAGCAGTAAGGCACCTGGTCTGGATGGTTGTCATGCAGAATATCTGAAAAAAGGAGGTACAGTGATAGTGGACTGGCTGGTGAGGTTATTTAATGTTTGTTTAAGAGAGGGTAGAGTGCCGGAGGACTGGAGGAGTGCCTGTATAGTTCCACTTTACAAGGAAAAAGGAGACAAGTATGTGTAGTAGTTTCAGTGAGATTAGCTTGTTAAGTGTAGTTGGGAAGGATTATGGTAGGATGTTAATTAAGAGGATTAGGAGAGGAACAGATGGAGTAATTGGTGAGGAACAGTGTGAATCTAGGACAGGTAGAAGTTCCGTGGACCAGATAATTTGTGGTAAGACAGATATGCGAGAAAGCTATAGGAAAAGGTAAGGATGTTTTTTGGCTTTTATGGATCTGGAAAATGCTTATGACAGGATAGATAGGAAGATACTTTGGGAGGTTTTACAGATATACGGGATAGAAGGAAAGCTTTTAGAGGCTGTTAAGAGTTTTTACGAGAATAATAGAGCGTGTGTTAGGATTAGAAATGGAGAGGGTGAGTGGTTTAAGGTAAAGGTGGGAATTCGCCAGGGATGTGTTATATCACCCTGGCTGCAGGTGCGGCACCATATTACCATCAAGCCCATCAGAGAACGTACCACCCGGTATAAGAAGAGCCTCATACCGATATTTGTGGACTTAATCACGAAGTCAAGACGCTAACAACAGAGCTACGTGCGATGGTACAAAAGGAATGTACAAGTCCCCGACCACACTCAACGTAGTTATAGAAGATGTAGTCTCATTTTCATCCAATCCCCATATTAGGCAAGCCCTCCGACAAGTTCTGTATGTTCAATCTTTCTTAAACATACAAAAAATACACACACACACACACACACATATATAATATATATATAATATATATATATATATATATATATATATATTGGAGTAACGCGGCAAAATATTTTCTTTGAGGCATATTGAATTGTATGCAACAGCAAATTGAGCTCTGATGAGTTTCCGATGAAGAGTTTCAAGTCTTCTAAAGATCTCTCTAGCATGGAGAGGTAAAGAAAAAACCAAGTTGCCGATAGAAGCCATCTAATGGGTAGAACAGGATACAAGACGTTTCGCTAATCACATTTAGCATTTTCAGTTGTGACAATAGCAAAGAAATGGATGATTATAAATACAGAAGGTAAACACTAGGAAAGATTACAAAGAAATGACCGTTATTCTGGTCTGAAACTGGGAAAGGACACTTTGAATATCGGGGGGAAAGGAACGCGGGAAGGGGAACTGTGACCACTGGGAAAGGACACTCAGATGACCGTTACTGTGGCCTGGGAGGGCTGATTTGTCTCGTAGCTGGGTTGTCTGGTTTGGCGGATTGACATACCACCTTAACAATGGAGGCCCTAAGCGACACCTTCAGGAGACCCATAACATTCCAATCACCAGATCCATCCTAGTGGACAATACCACCATTTTAGACCAAGAAAGTGACAAGCGCCGCCTTGCCCTCCTTGAGGCCCTCCACATTAAATACAGCCAACCTACACTGAACACCCAACAGGAAGCCCCCACCATCCTCCCCAGAGCTCAATTTGCTGTTGCATACAATTCAATATGCCTCAAAGAAAGAAAATATATATATATATATATATATATATATATATATGTATATATATATATAAGACTGAAGGTGGAGGAAGCATATAAGGAGTAATGAGAGATTTGAATGCTTTAGCTTTTCGACCCCCAGGGTCTTGGGCACAAAGCTAATGATTTAAACATAACAGGGGATTTTATATATAAACGGGTCTTCTCATGGGACGCCTCGGAGAGCTTGTTATTTTATTTGTGTATTCTTTTATCATTAATAAGCTTATGGCTTGTGGTAGACATATAAAGCCTTCTCTATGGTTTCTTGGATGATCCTTTATTTAATATGGTTATGTTGTTCCAGTCTGGAATGTGGCTATACTTATCCACATGCATTACTATGGAGTTTAAATGATCTGTGGGCTTTTACGTCATTTTTATGTTCATTTGTCCGTTTATTGAGTCCACGACAAGATTCTCCAAAATATGAAGAGGGTCAGCTTTTACATGGGATTTTATCAATAATGCTGTTTTCATTAGTGAGATTATTGTAGCTGCGTGTGACCAAATGACGTATTTTGTTACCTGATGTCTTGGCTACTTAAATACCCGCTTCTATGAGGAACGTGTTCAGGTTTGGATTAATATTGGAGTTTGGTACTGTAATGTATCGGGTTTCATCATTACATTTATCATAACTTTTATATTTACTTTTACTTTTATTGATTATTTCTTTGCTTTTTTTTCAATCTACATAAGAGACCTTTTGGATATTAGAGTTTGATGAAAGTCTCTGTGATATGTTGTAATTTAAGATCTAGAAATTCTTTACTGCATATTCGAAATGCTCTCAGGAAGAAAACCTATTATAACACCTGTTTTAGTTCTGTCATTTTGTCCTAAATAGAAGTGTATGTAGTCTATTTTACTGGTGGGTTTCCGGTATACTGAACATTTCACATTTTAATCTATTTTATGGATAATTGTGTCTAAAAAAGGTAATCTTCTGTTACTTTCATTTTTTGCAGTAAATTGTATATTTTCATTTACACTGTTTAATCTTCTGAGTTTGTTGTTAATATCTGTATCATTAGGCACAATTACAATTATGTAATCTACATATGCAGATGACATTATTGTAATTGTTGGAATAACTTCGTATCAAACTAGAGACTATACTGTGAGACTCGGTCTAGGCCAGTTACCTGCTTCATTCGTGAACGTCAACTCCGGCTATGTGGACATGTGGCGCGTTTTGATATTGATCCTATTCATAGAGTTGTCTCCATAAGAGACAACCCTCAATGCAGGAGACAAAAGGAACGCCCACAGAAGGGTGGCTGCATGAGAGCTTCTTCGGAGAGACCATGAGGACTTAGATCAGCGTGTGAGTGAAGCAACGAGGTCCCTGGCATATGAACACAATTGATGAGGAGGAGGATAATGGTAATGATGTACTGACCTTACAATCCCACTCCCACGCAGTGGGAAGTGAGAAACCCTGGTAAGACAAAGCCCTATCGTTTACGGATAACCGCTGGTTGTTTTAGGCCGACGTTGAGTCACCTCTCCCCATGACCAGGGCTGTCGGGAACCAACACTGCAAGTTCAGAGCGAGCCCAGGAACTTGACCTCACAACCATCTGCTAATGAGATCAAGACAGTATCCACTGGGATACCGTGCGGCTCATTATATATCAGCCGTTTGCTGTTCCCTAAACGACCTGAATGAAATCCACGGACCTGAAAAAAGGTAAAGAGTATTTGGAGGAAAGATTAAAAAGGAAAGGCTACTGCAGCTGTGACCTCCAGTGCCGGAAAAAGGAAGAGAAAATTATATATATATATCTTTTTTATTTTGTGCGGTTACTGAAGTAGTGTTTAAACTAGAAATGTGCTTTATTTGCACAAGCACTTGTATGTATACAATGCATTCAAGTAAAAGAGTTAATTTTTGCCACACGCAGTATAAAGCATTACGTATCCAAGCACAAAAATGTAATATGCGTACATATATATATATATATATAAATATATATATATATATATGTACATATATATATATATGTATATATATATATATATACATATGTATATATATATATATGTATATATATATACATATATATATGCATATATATATATATGCATATGTATATATATATTTATATATAGACATATATACATATATATATATATATATATATATATGTGTGTGTGTGTGTGTGTGTGTGTGTGTGTGTGTGTGTGTGCGTGCGTGCGTGTGTGTGTGTGTGTGTGTGTTTGTTTGTGTGTGTGTGTGTGTGTGTGTGTGTGTGTGTGTGAGTTTGTATATATATATATATATATGTTTTTTTGTTCGTGTGTGTGTACGTACTGTATGTTTGCGTATTTGTATTTATGCATGTGTCTACCATTCTATAAATGTATTTTGTATACTATGTTTGTAACCCTAAAAAAATCTATCAAATCATCAAATTTTCACACATACTGTTTCATTATGCTTAATACCAAATAATTATTTTTTCCCTTTGAATAACCTCCCATTGATTAAAGATTAACTTTTTTTTTATTAAAATAATTGCAAATATATTAATCTAATTGATATACTACTTTGCATGATTATTCAATTGGATTACTTCAATTCGTTCATTCCAAAAGATTTTCGTTCAGAGTTTTTCTTTTCGTCCTTAGTCTCCGCTCATTTAATTGTATTTCGTATACTTGAGACAATTTTTACCAATCAATTATCGTATCCATCTTAATCAAGTTTGGTCCAATTTTGTTTCATTCAACTTCGTTTTCTCAAAAATTTCAATTCCAGCCGTTTCCGATTCAAAATTTTTTGCTTGATGTGATTTTGTTTCATTTGGTATTTTTCGTTCAACTATTTCTTCTACAAATGTTTTAAGTAAAACACACATTGTAAATCTATTTACATTTCATAGGTTTTCTTAAATTTTGGTGAAAAAAATAATGTAGGAACGAAATCACTGACATTAATGTGTGAGTAAAGGACTTATCACACTGCTATTTTTCCACCGACACCCTACCTCCAACTTCCATTTGAATAACTAGAATATTACTTCGCTTAAGAGGATGTCACCAATACACTCCGCTATAATAAATTTATAGAAAATATTTATAGGATATTTACAAAAAGATGAAAAAATATACAAATTAATGCAATAAGCATGATTACTGAGGCATTAACTTCTTACTCTTGTATTCTCTTCATCTATTTTCTTTTCACAATTCTCTCTCCTTTTTGTTTTCTTTAATTTCCTTCATTCTCTTCGTTTCATGACCTTTATGAAATCCTCAACTGTTTTTACATGTTGTTTCCATCCATCTCTCAGTTTGGTCTTATTCTTTTATCAATTTTCTATTTCTTCATTTATTCATTATATTATTCTAACCTTTTACAGACCATTGTATTAAGTAATGATCTATTCTTTTTCTAAACTGTATTCTCGTTGCTCTACTCAACAATTTGTTCTCTTATTCATTTATATAATTATATATTTATTTACTTATTCGTTTCACTATTCATGTGACTCTTTCGTTATTTCTTTGTCTATTGCTTCATTCAGCTTAGTTCAATTATTCATTTACCCTATACTTGTATATTCATTTACGTTTTCAATGATCGATTCCACCTACCGATTTGTATTTCTATGATCCTTTCTGTCTGTCTGTCTCTCTGTCTCTCTGTCTGTTCATCTGTTTGTATGTCTGTCTGTGTGTCTGTTTCTATGTCTGTCTCTGCCTTCCTCTCTCTCTCTCTCTCTCTCTCTCTCTCTCTCTCTCTCTCTCTCTCTCTCTCTCTCTCTCTCTCTCTCTCTCTCTCTCTCTCTCTCTCTCTCTCTCTCTCTCTCTCTCTCTCTCTCTCTCTCTCTCTCTCTCTCTCTCTCTCTCTCTCTCTCTCTCTCTCTCTCTCTCTCTCTCTCTCTCCCTCTCTCTCTCTCTCTCTTCCTATATACTATTTCTCTCGTCCATCACCACTCATTCTTTTTCTTTTGTTTTCTCTATTCTCTCGTCTTTCTCCTCCCATCTCTCTCTATTTCTCGTACTGCCTTTCTCTTTTACGTTCTCTATCTTTGCTTTTGTGTGACCTTTTCTTCTTATTTATTTTCTAATACACCCCTTCCTTTTGTTCTTATCCCTGGTGATAGATGTCCACCAACAATCCTTCCCTCCTTCCCTCATTCCCAGTCCATCTTCTCCTTAGACTCTCCCAACCACTTACTCTCTCCCCTCGTTCCCTCTCTCTCCTCCCCTCCTCTCCCACCTTCCTTTTTTTTATTTGCATTTTCGTTTAGTCAACTTTCCAACTTTACTCATCACCTTTCGATCTTATTTTTTCTTTGACAATCTAGCCCTCCCTTCCTCCCTTCCCCCCTTCCCCCCTTCCTCCTTCTTCCCTTCCTTTCCTTTGTACATTTGTGTTGTTTCAGGAATGAGGTCCGTAAGAACTACAAACTGAAACACTGACTGGTTGGGTTCATGTTTGTTCGTTAGTGTTGTTTTATGATATAGTATGTCACCAACTAACGTGTAATTGTTGAAATTGGGAGGGAAATTATCCGTTTCTGTTATATTTACAGATTCGAAGAAGTATTTAACACGTTTCCATAGAGGATCTGATGTTTGCACTGCAGCTATGTGAGCTTGCATAAGAGTTAATGAAATGGGATTTTGAGTAATGATCGAGATATGGCGACTGAGAGCGTCTCCTACTAAGTTCACTTTACCCTGAACAAAATGAAAGGTGGCTGTGAACTCCTGTATTTTGAGGAACCAGCGAGCAAGTTTTCCTGATAGATTCTTGCCTCTGCAGAGGTGTAAGATTGGTTGATGGTCCGTGTAGATGCGTATGTCGTATCCGAGGATGATCTCTTTGAAGTGTTTGAGGGCGTATATTACAGTTAATGTTTCTATGTCTGTGACTGAGTAATTCTGTTAGTGTTTGTTAAGTATGCGGCTAGCATAGGCAATTGGCCTGAGTTTTGTGTCGTGTTATTGCATGAGAATTGTCCCAAGTCCAATGAAGGACACGTTTGTGTATATTGTAAAAGGAAACTCGTGGTTTGGGAAAGCAAAAACAGTTACCGTGATTAAGGCTCTATTTAAGCCATTAAAGGCTTTCTCTTGGTTAGGTGTCCAAGTGAAGGGGGTGTCTTTCTTAGATAACAAAGTTGATGGTGCTGCTATTCTAGCGTAATCTGGGATGTATTGCCTGTAAAATTCTGATAGACCAAGGAATGAACTTATGTGGTCAACAGAAGTAGGGTGTGGAAAATCAATGACTACCTTGACCTTGTCCTGAAGAAAAGGAGCACTTCTTAAGCTTTAGTTTGAGGCCTGCTTTTGCTTGTCGTGAGACGACAGTGTTAAGAGTGTGTAAGTGTTCGCTAACAGATTTTGAAGCAATGATCACATCATCGAGGCACATAAATACAGAATGACCTATGAGACCTGCAAAGAATGTGTGCATAAGTCGTGTAAACACTACAGGAGCCGAAACGAGACCCATGGCTAGTCGTATGAAGTGATAGTGTCCTGTTGGGATGCTAAATGCTGTCAGGGGTCTAGACTCTGGAACAAGGGGAATCTGGAAATATCTTGATATAAGGTCGGTCGTGAACACTACGTTGTTTTCACCGACGGACTGTGAGAGATCTTACAATACAGAGATAAGGTGTCTATCTGGGATAGTTAGCTTACTTATTTCCTTGAAGTCTATTACTTGGCTGAAGGAACCATCGTATATAGGGGTAACAAAGAGAGGGAAATTCCATTCACTGATTGATGATTCAATGATGTCCTGAGCAATCGTGTCTTGGATAAGGTTATCTACAACCATGCGTTTACTATCTGGTATTCAGTATGTGGGAATGTAACGTGAGTCTAAATTCTCACGGAGGGGTATATGAAGCTGAATGAGGTTAGTATCTCCAAGGGGTTCACCTAGAGTGGCAATATTTTGTATGAACTTGTTGCAAAGTGCAATTAAGCCTGTTTGTGCACCAAGAAAGTGTACGGGGTTGAAATGTGATGGATCAATGGGTTCCTGTGCCACGAATACCTCGAAAGCTATGGTACAAAATTGAGGAGAAAGTAATTGGTCATCTATGACTCTGATGCGTGAGGGATATACTTCAAAATTGCAAATTTTTGTAGCAACTGTCAGATGGAAGGAGGCGTTAGTGTCATTGACAATCAAAATGCAAGTGCGGCTTTTCTTTGACATCTAACTGATGGCTTAAATGAAGGAGATGCCACCGACACGGCAAGTTTCTGGCATACAAGGTATATCGGTGTCTTGGGCTTGAAAAGCTCGTAGGTGTATCTTTGTGCACTCACGAGGAAACTGTGTCTTTGGGCTGGTGAGCACTGCGCGAGTGTGTTTGAATGTAGATAACACTTCTGATACTGGGATGGATGTGATGTTGAGTTCCTCAATGAGGGGCAAGAATTTTTTCTCAGTCGATGAAAAACAAACGGTATTTAATGGGCGTTTAGTCCTGAGTTTAGCTGATTTGGACATCCGGGAGGATTTAGTACGTCAGTTATATTTGGAATGCACGTCAAGAGTTTTAAGTAATGTGGAAGAGGTAGAGTCCTGGAAAGGGTTTGGTGTGGTTAAATACTGGAAACTCTGTTGTATGGAGATAGTGAAACAATTTGTATTAGCAGCTGGTGCAACATTGTGTGATGAAGCAGAGTGAATTTGAAGACGAGGGTTCATGATCTGACTGTGCCTGCTCGGCCACATGCATGTTATTTACGTTATGAGGAGTCGCTGATGGCAATGCAGGGAGGAAATGGTTTGCATAAAGGATACCATTTTGAGCAGGGTAGATGACTATGTTATATTACTTCATTAGTTGTAAACCTATGAGGATATCAGCAGGAAGGTGAACATCAGCTGCGTAGGCTGCAACTGGAATGGATGGGTACTTATCTTTGAAGCTAATGTTTAGGAAGACTTTACCGATGATAGGTAATGATATACTATCTAAATTGCAAAGGTTGAAGTCGGGGGGGGGGGGGGCAAAATGTTGACACGTTTTCTTGCAGTGCGGGATTCATGGAACCTCTGAATTGACGTTATGTTGGCTGGGGAACCCGTGTCGAGAAAATCTTTTACTTTGGTGTTGCTAGAAGTTGAACTGAATGCTAAGAAAAACCAAGACATGTATGGGATATCCAGGATGTGAAAGGGTAGGGTTGACGAGAGAACTTCAGGGTATGGAGTGACTGGCGTTGATGCGCGCTGAACCTTGGTGTTCGTTAGTCATAAAGGAGATGTGTTACGTGAATGTATTACGGGAAAATGATCTGGGGAGTTTGGTTTGTCTTGTCTCCGTGCTAACAGCACACGGCAACGATTACTTGTGTGGGAACATGTTCCGTGATAATAGCAATGACGATTGGGTTGTGAAGGTTGTCTGTGGTAATATATGTTTGCAAGGTGTCTTGGTTTGTGGCAGTATGTACAAACAAGTTGTATTCTTGATGGAGAGCGTTGGTATGAGCGATGTCGAGTGGGAGATATTTGTCTTGATCTCGTGCTATGTAGTGTGGACCGTGTGATTTGGACTATTGTGTGGGTGGGTGCAGTGAGTACTGACTGGCTCTTGATCTGGGTGATTGCTTTGCCAGTGTTAGAGAATTTCCTCGAGAAATCACCTAGCGTGATACCTGGTGTGAATGAGATAGTACCAGCTTTCTGGAGTGTGTCTGGGTGGAATTGGGATAGTTGTTGAAAATACGCCATTAGTGAGTCTACGTGTTCTAATGAAAATATGTCGTCTGAGACCCAGTCAGAGTTTTTGAGGCTCTGTATCAGTTCGCTTTCAAATGTTGAAGAATTTTGACAGTTTTCTCTTTGATGTGGTGTGAACCATGATTGTATGTCATAGACAACGAGTATAGGAGGGGGGGGAGTGATCCAAGTGGCTCAAATGATGCAAAGGACTTCTTAAAGTGCTCTATAAAATCATGATAAGACTTAGTTTCCTCAAAAAGTTCAGACTGAATGACATCACCAGCTAATGTGCTATTTTTGTGTATTCTGGATGTTAGAATGAATATCTTACCTTTGTCGTCTGTAATGTTTCTACATTTTATTTCTGTTTCAACCTCAGAGAGGAAATTGTGTATAGGGATTCTCTTCCCGTTAAATCTAGGTAATGTTGTCTCATCCCTAACAACGGTAAGGATATTCTATGTTGTCATGGTGTTTTGTGTGGCAGGTGAATTATCCGAAGAGCTGTTAGTAGAAGTCTGGTGTTTTGCAACTCAGAGCAGAGCGGATGCGTGTGCAAGGTCCGTATGTCGTATCAGAAAGAGCTTTGGACAATTTAATAAAAAACACACACAGACACACAGAGAGTAACTGCCTCCTAGGTGATATTTAGAACGGAAACCGTATCTATTTTCCAGTGTTGATATAGAGGTTGATTCTTGGAGGAATCTTTGAAGAATAGTTAACCTGAATGTAGGAGTTGGTGTGAAGAATAAATGCGGTAAAATAACATTATTTAAAAGAAAAGGAGAAATATGCATGCGTAAAATATGGACTCACTAAATATAATAACCATAAAATTAAATAACTAAGGCGAATTGGCCTGATTCGTAGAAGGATACTTTCTTTGATGTTCCACGAGTCTTGCTGTTTTCAGGAATGGGGGCGAGTCTTTGCTGACTCGCGCGTTGGCTGCTGCTGGTGAGGTTTGAGTCTCGTCGGCTGGTACGATGTGTTGTTGGAGACTTACCTTGTAGGTATGATGCTTAAAGATGCGCAGCGTAGAATTAGGATGTGAAGCCGTGTAGCATGAGGAAATGAATGGGAGTGATGTGTGTTATGTGCATTCCTGTAGATGTCTTTTTGGCAAAGTCCCTCTTTCGTGGGAACAATGCAGCGAAGATGGATTTCCTCGCAGTGGGCAGCTGGATGATGCAGCGAAGAGCATTGGCTCGTAAATATGATGCTTGACGATGCAGTGAAGAGCGTTGGCCAGTAGGTATGAGGTTTGACGCAGCTCATCGTGGAGTTAAGAAGTGGCTATGTTCGACCGGACTGTAGATCTCTGACGTATCTTCTCAGCAAGTGGAATCCGCTAATCCGTAACCGCTGGCGCTAGAATGTAGACTTATGTTGTTCTACATTGGCTGGAGGCGTTGAAGATAAAATGTTCGTGGCTTCTGGTCTTTATTGCGTTGCCTTCGTGACTGCGCTTTCTATCAGCGGAGGTGATGAAGAAAATGGTGGCGGTTGCCGACAATATATTTTACACTTAAAATTCAAATGGTGGCAGTTGCCAACAATATATTCTACACTTATTATTATAACATCTGTCTGTTTATTTACATTTATATACATGAGGGAACTGAGTATGGACACTCATTATTTCCTTTAACTCTGTATAGATATACACAAGAAGTGATGGATTATAATAACTAATATCATCTATATGGTTGAATCTGCCGGTTGAGAACGCAGATGTTCTCGGTGGTTGACCCTCAGGTCTAGCCAACTTGACCGTGGATGAGATCACACAATAGGGAGTCCCGTTGAAGCTTGCTGACTCCACCAAGATCTGACGTCGTGTAGCTAATGCATGCGAGTGTGCGTGTGCACGATACTATAGAATAAATCAAAGACATTCACTCTACAGGCATTTCTTGCAACACCTTCCTCTCTTCCTTCCTTTCTCCCTTCCTCCCTTTCTCCATTCCCCCTTTACTTCTTCTCTTTCCCCTTCCTCTCTTTCTCCTTCTCTAACTTCCTCCCCCTCCCTTTCTCCATTCCCCCTTTACTTTCTCTTTTTCCCCTTACTCCCTTTCTCCATTCCCCATTTACTTTCTCTTTTTCCCCTTCCTCCCTTTTTCCTTTCCCCCTTTACTTTCTCTTTTCCTCTTCCTCCCTTTCCCCTTTCCTAGCTTCCCCCCTTCCTCCCTCCCTTTCCTTCCTTTCTCCTCCTCTACCACTTCATATCTCCCTATTCTTCCCCCACCCCTTTCTTCTTCCACTCCTATTCCTTTTCTTCTTTCTATATTTCCTTTCCTAAGCACTTAATATTTCCCTGTGTTATATCTTCCTACTACAGCGGGATAGAAACGCTGGTTACTGCCAATAAAATACTAAACATTTCTCTTTACTTTTTATCATTCCCTGCCCAATTCATTTTTCTCTCTGTATATATATTCTTTTTTTTTCCTCTCTCTACATTATCTTTGTCTTCCCTCTTTATTCTTTTTTCTCCTCACCTTCCTTCTTTTTGTTTACCTCCTCTTCTTTCACTTTTTCTCTTTTATTTCCTTTTAATACGATTTCCCTCCGTCTCCCACTACCTGTCTTATATCTCTTCCATTCTCATTTCCTCCCTCCTCCTCTTTTTCCTCGTCTTCCATTGCATGTCTCCCACTTCGCCCTCGTCTTCCGTTTCCCTTTCTCTTCTATTTCCTATTTACATTTTTTCTACTTTCACTTTCTTTTGAACCCCTTCCCTTCTTGCCTTCCTCTCCTCCCTCCACCCCTTTATTCACTTCCTCGTGTCTTTTTCCTCATTCCGGTTTATTTTTCCTTTTCTTCTCTTGTTTCTCTTTCCTCCCATGTCTCCTCTTCCTCCTCCTCCTTCCTCCTCCTCCTCCTCCTCCTCCTCCTCCTCCTCCTCCTCCTCTTCCTCCTCCTCCTCCTCCTCCTCCTCCTACTCCCCTCCTCCTCCTCCTCCTCCTCCTCCTCCTCCTCCTCCTCCCTCCTCCTCCTCCTCTCTCCTCCTACTCCTTCTTTTCTCTTTCCCTCTTTTATTCTCCCTTCTTCTATTTCCCCTTTTTTTCTTTCCACTTTCCTCCTTTCCCCTTTTCTTTCCCTTCCTTTTCTTCTTCCTCTTCTCCTTCCTCTTCTCCTTCCTTCCTCTCCTTCTCTCGTTCCCTCCCCTCTTCCCCCTTTCCTTATCACCCTCCAACTCCCCTCCACATCTCACCTCCATTCCAACTCATATCATGACAATTCTATTCCCCGTGCTTCCATGTTCCCCCTCCCACCCCATCTCCCTTTCCTCAATTCTATTTCCTTTATCTCTCCTTATCCATGCTTCCTCTCCTCCACTCCCTCTCCACATCCCTCTCCCCCTCCCTCTCCTCCTCTTCCCTCCACCTCTCCCTCACCCCTCCCACTCCCATCTATAACCGCTCCCTCTCCCCTCCTTCTCCCCTCTGTATCCCTTCCCTTTCCCTGCCTATCCCCTCCCTCTCCCTTCCCTCTCCCTTCCTTCTCCCCTCCCTTTCCTCTCCCTCTCCTTTCCCTCTCCCTTCCCTCTCCCCTGCCTCTCCCTTCCCTCTCCCCCCTCCGTCTCCCTTCCCTCTCCCCTCCTTCTTCTCTCCATTTCCCTCCCTTTCCCTTCCTCTACCCTTCCTCTTCCCTCCCTCTCCCCTCCCCCTCCCCCCTCTCCCTCTCCTTCCTTATCTCTCCTTCCTTCGCACGGCATTTCACCAATCAAGCTTACCCTTGACTCTACCCCTTTCCACCTCCCCACCTTCCCTCCCCTCGCCTTTTCTCTCCTCCCATAAGGGATACTGGTTAACATCCCTACGGAGCAGAAATACTCAGCAGTTTTTGTTTTGTGAATGAAAATTAATATCCGCTGAAAAAGGAAAAAAAACAATGTGATAAATTTTAGGGATAGAAGAGCTGGTTACTAACAATCTTTTCTCCTCTCCCTAGTTCCTCCTCTCCTCACCTCTCCTCCTCTCTCTTCACATCCCCCTACAAAACTCCCTACCATGTATTCCCTTCCTCTTCCATTTTTATATCCTTATCTTCACAAACATTCATTTCCGTAATTATGTTATGTAATATTGTCATTAATTTTCCTTTTCTTCACTACTTCCTTTCCATTTTCTTTCTTGTCTCGTTCTATTTTTTATGACGATTTCTTGCCTTTCCTTTCCTTTCTTTTCCTTTTCCTCCCTTTTTTGTTTTTGTTTTCCATTTTTTCTTTATTTATATCTCTCTCGTTGTCTTTTCTTGCTCTCTTTCATTTCTTTGTTCTTTTCTTGCTAACGTCTTCTTTATTTCTTGTTCATTTCCTACCCTTCACTTATCATTTTATTATCCCTTCATTGCTCCTTTCTTGTCCCTTCCTTGCCTCCTTCGTTGACCCTTTTCCTTCCTCCTTAGGTTAAGTTGGGTTAGGTTAGATTTTAGGTTAGGTTAGGTTAGATTAGGTTTGGTTAGGTTAGGTTAGGTTGGTTTAGGCTAGGTTAGGTTGGTTTAGGCTAGGTTAGATTAAGTTAGGTTAGGTCAGGTTAGATTAGGTCAGGTTAGATTAGGTAAGGTTAGGTTAGGTTAGGTTAAGTTAGATTAGGTTAGGTTAGGATAGGTGAGGATAGGTTAGGTTAGGTTAGGTTAGGTTAGGCTGGGTTAGGTTAGGTTAGGTTAAGTTAGGTTAGGCTAGGTTAGGTTACGTTAGTTTGGTTAGGTCATGTTAGG
Organism: Oratosquilla oratoria; assembly: GCF_046742065.1. Lineage (NCBI taxonomy): Eukaryota > Metazoa > Arthropoda > Malacostraca > Stomatopoda > Squillidae > Oratosquilla > Oratosquilla oratoria. The sequence goes on along the minus strand of NC_134781.1, from coordinate 27,068,378 downwards.
TTAGTTTAGGTTAGGTTAGTTTAGGTTAGGTCAGGTTAGGTTAGTGTAGGTTAGGTTAGGTTACATTAGGCTAGAATAGGTTAGGTTAGGTTAGGTTAGGCTAGGTTAGGTTAGGCTAGGCTAGGTTAGGCTAGGTTAGGTTAGGTTAGGTGGGGTTAGGTTAGGTTGGTTAGGTTAGGTTAGGTTAGGCTAGGTTAGGTTAGGCTAGGTTAGGTTAGGTTAGGTTAGGTTAGGTTAGGTTAGGTTAGGTTAGGTTAGGTTAGGTTAGGTTAGGTTAGGTTAGGTTAGGTTAGGTTAGGTTAGGTTAGGTTAGGTTAGGTTAGGTTTAGGTTAGGTTAGGTTAGGTTAGGTTAGGTTAGGTTAGGTTAGGTTAGGTTAGGTTAGGTTAGGTTAGGTTAGGTTAGGTTAGGTTAGGTTAGGTTATAGGTTAGGTTAGGTTAGGTTAGGTTAGGTTAGGTTAGGTTAGGTTAGGTTAGGTTAGGTTAGGTTAGGTTAGGTTAGGTTAGGTTAGGTTAGTTAGGTTAGGTTAGGTTAGGTTAGGTTAGGTTAGGTTAGGTTAGGTTAGGTTAGGTTAGGTTAGGTTAGGTTAGGTTAGGTTAGGTTAGGTTAGGTTAGGTTAGGTTAGGTTAGGTTAGGTTAGGTTAGGTTAGGTTAGGTTAGGTTAGGTTAGGTTAGGTTAGGTTAGGTTAGGTTAGGTTAGGTTAGGTTAGGTTAGGTATTAGGTTAGGTTAGGTTAGGTTAGGTTAGGTTAGGTTAGGTATTAAGGTTAGGTTAGGTTAGGTTAGGAAAGGTTAGGCTAGGTTAGGTTAGGTTAGGATAGGTTAGGTTAGGTTAGGTTAGGTTAGGTTAGGTTAGGTTAGGTTAGGTTAGGTTAGGTTAGGTTAGGTTAGGTTAGGATAGGTTAGGCTAGGTTTGGTTAGGTTAGGTTAGGTTAGGTTAGGTTAGGTTAGGTTAGGTTAGGTTAGGTTTGGTTAGGTTAGGTTAGGTTAGGTTAGGTTAGGTTAGGTTAGGTTAGGTTAGGTTAGGTTAGGTTAGGTAGGTTAGGTTAGATTATGTTAGGTTGGCGGGAAAAGAAGTTACCTTATTTTGTCCACCATAAAG
>NC_134781.1:27042277-27047277 GCF_046742065.1 Oratosquilla oratoria | reverse complement strand
GGGAAAGGGCAAACGAAGATGTGTTAGGAATAGAGTTTATTGCCCTAACATTGCGACCAACTTGGTCTTCTTCAGAGGACTACAGCATTACAGACGGATCACAATTCTTATATTCGTAGTGAGAGGGAACCCGCCAAGGTATGAGCGTCATGTTTTCCCTTTGGCTAACAATTTAATTATTAGGACACTTGCTGCTTTCGAGAGGCATTTAAATCCATCTCTGTCATTGTTGTTCTTGTTGGTGGCAATATGTGTAGCTTCCACAGTTTTTCTCATTTTCTTCTCAATTCCCACGTGTAGAATTTCTGTGTTGTTCCAATCAGGTAGATGTCCACATTTGTCCAGGTTCGTCACCAGGACAAATGTGGACATCTACCTGATTGGAACAACACAGAAATTCTACACGAGGGATTTGAGAAGAAAATGAGAAAAACTGTGGAAGCTGCACATATCGCCACCAACAAGAACAACAACGACAGAGACGGATTTAATTGACTCTCGAAAGCAGCAAGTGTCCTAATAATTAATCGTTAGCCAAAGGGAAAACATGACACTCATACCTTGACGGGTTCCCTCTCACTAAGAATATAAGAATTGTGATCCGTCTGTAATGCTGTAGTCCTCTGAAGAAGACCAAGTTGGTCGCAACGTTAGGGCAATAAACTCTATTCCTAACACATCTTCGTTTGCCCTTCCCCACCCACATTCTCTCTCTCATATATATATATATATATATATATATATGTATATATATATATATGTATGTTATATATATATATACATATATATATATATATATATATATATATATATATATATATATATATATATGTATATATATGGGTTTGCGTGGCCACAAGTCCATGTGTTCTTTTGGTGTTTTTCATTTAACCACCTGTTTCAGTCAGCTTGTAGCCACGCCCTATCTCACGCCTTCCTGAATTACAGATCGTATGAAATAGGACTTCCCCATGTTCCTTGTGTATTATTCCTTTGTCATTCTTTATCTTAGCTAGAATATTATTCATATTATAAATTGTACCTTATTATGTTAATGATGTCTTTATGTGTAGTATGCTATTCCACTCGTCCTGACTGTAATAAAATAAATGATAATAATACGGCGAGTTGGCAACTGCTCCCACCTTGGTGACCACCGTTATGAAGTAAGCCATCTTTCTCTCTCTCTTTGGTTCTGAACCTGTTCAGAGCGGATGCCTCTTTTCCACTCCCCATAATCATTAGGTTAAGTATGCTAGGTGGACCCTAGTGGTGTTGGTGGTCCTGGTAGACATAGAATATGTGTTTTGTATAAGTGTTAGGTGAATATGAAAATGGGTTAGTTATACTCTAGTTTGATATACCTCAACCCCACTCCGAGATATCCACCGGTCACCTAATCACCTAATCTTATGAAATACCGATATAAAATTACTGCGAGTCTTGATACACATTTGATAAGCAGTAGATTGTTACCCCGCCATTTAGTTTCAATCTTGTACATAAGAACATAATAATGAAGAAGACTACAAGAGGCCTTATGGCCTACACAAGGCAGTTTTATGTCCATCACCACCTGTCATCCCAATTCATAAAGTTATCTAACTGCTTCTTAAAACAACTGATAGTTTCAGCGCTCACTACATGGCTACTAAGTTTATTCCATTCGTTGACCATCCTATTAGTAAACCAATTCCCTTCTTAAATAAAAATTTATCCAGTTTAAATCCATTACTGCGAATCCTGCTCTGTTGTTTTAAAATTATGGCTTTGTTTGCGTCACCCCGCACTCTCCGTCTTTCCAGAGAGTGTAAGTTAAGATGCCTAAGCCTCTCCTCGTAAGGCAAATTTCTAAGTCCATGTATCATTTTGGTCATTCTGGCCTGTACTGACTCTAGTGAATTGATATCCATTCTATAGGACGGAGACCAAAACTGTACCACATAGTCAAGGATGGGTCTAACTATCGCTAGATAGAGTTTGATAATTACCTCTTCACTTCTATTCGTTACCGTCCTAGCAATGAAACCTAATGCTTTGTTAGCTTTATTTCTATATATATATATATATATATATATATATATATATATATATATATATATATATATATATATACATATACATATACATATATATATATATATATATACATATATATATATATATATATATACACACACGTGTGTTATTCCGACAGGAGACCTTTTGGTCCATAACTAGGTCGGATGCGGAAAATATATATAAATAGATAATGATAAATAGCAAACAAAAGTAAAAATGAATTATAATTACAATAAACAAATAAATGAAAAATAAAGATAGATAATACTAAATAAATAAATAATAATGAATAGATAAAAAATGTCAGGCATTACAGCATATTTCTTAGGTGCTTATCAGAATGACTTAGGAGCTTATGTAAATGCCTTACTATAGACTTATTCTCTTTGAAAGGAAGTTTATGACTTCCCTTTTGGTGATCAGTAGCTTGGGGTATTCCTTGTTAATGGTTAGGGTAAGAATATTTCCGGTGAATGGTGTGATTTTTCATTTCATATGCTTGTGTTCAAACTTGCTCTTCAATTTGGAAGCTTACCAGATAATTAGGAGAAGTTATTAGGTAACTGGGAGAGGTAACCAGGTAACTGGGAGACGTTACCTTTATCTCGGTTAGTAACAGGATGTTGTATGCTTTGGAGAGCCTCAGTCTGCGGGTTGTGACGAAATGTCGCATGCTTCTTTTTGTGCCGTTTTTCCCATGCTTGGGTTTGTGGTGTTTTATCTCATATTTGGGTTTTCGGCGGCTTATTGCATGCTTCAGTTTTTAGATGTTTATTGCATGTTTGGGAGGGCGTTGAGGTCCTCTGCTTGTAAGTTTAGGTTAAGGATGATATTATAATGTCTCTAAGATTGGGAGACGTCTATTGTCTGCGTATATGCACACACACACACACACACACACACACACACACACACACACACACACACACACACACACACATAGACACACACATAGACACACACATATATATGTATATATATATGTGTGTGTGTGTGTGTGTGTGTGTGTGTGTGTGTGTGTGTGTGTGTGTGTGTGTGTGTGTGTGTGTGTGTGTGTGTGCGTGCGTGTGTGTGTGTGTGTGTGTGTAAATACAATTGAATAAGACAACATTTTGACAATGATTCAACCTTTAATATTTTCTGATCAGGATTTTTCCTGCTGCAAGGTGAGCATAAACAAAATTTACATAGTGTTCCATTTATAAAGTTAAGCTTAAGAAACACAGAAATCCCAAGCGCTTTCGTGTAATTCACATCCTCAGGGGAGAATACAGACAAAAGTACAATACAAAGACAATTTAAACGGAAAAGTGTAAACCTAGGAGAGGTAACAGGGTGTCATACGAAAAAAAAATAGGAGAGGTCACAAGGCATTACATGGAAAATTAGGAAAGGTCACAAGGCCCCACATGGAACCATGTCATTTGTTCACTCTTGGGATTAACCAAAATCTCCTATACCGAATTGTTTACAAATTTTCTTAATTATGTAATTATCTAATTTATACATACCATTACTTATGTTCAAATTGACTGACTCAGTTTGTTTGATAAGGCTACTTTCAATGATGTTCCTGTTAACAATAGGATTACATGATAAAATTGACGATACCTTAGTCCAGTCTATACAATGATTATAATCCCTCATGTGTACAAATAAAGCATTAGAGTCTTCTCCTGTTCTTACACTGTATTTATGTTGCTTTATTCTAGTTGAGAGATCTTTACCTGTTTGTCCTACATAAAAATTCCCCCAATCTCTACAAGGAACCTTGTATATGCAGCCACATGAATTTTTTGGAGAATTCTTAATAATCAATTTCTTGAATGTGCATGAATTGTTGAAAACTACATTAATGGTCCATGTTTTGAGTAACTGAGGAATCTGAAAAAGACTTTCACTAAATGGCAAGACTAAAAGATTCTTGGTTTCAACGAGAGGTGTAGGTTGATTCCTATAAAAAGTTTTCTTGGGGCCTTGTGACCTTTCCTAATTTTTCTATATGGTGCCTTGTGACCTCTCCTATTTTTTTTTTTTTCGTATGACGCCCTTTACCTCTCCTAGGTTTACACTTTTCCTTTTAAATTGTCTTTGTATTATACTTTTGTCTGTATTCTCCCCTGAGGATGTGAATTACACGAAAGCGCTTGGGATTTCTGTGTTTCTTTTTCTTAAGTGGTTACCACCATATTTCTGATCACATGTTCAAGTGATTTATTTGCATATATATATATATATATATATATATATATATATATATGTGTGTGTGTGTGTGTGCGTGTGTTCGTGTGTGCGTGTGTGTGTGCGTGCGTGTGCGTGCGTGCGTGTGTTTGTGTGTGTGTGTGTGTGTGTGTGTGTGTATGCGTGTGCGCGTGTGCGTGCGTGTGTGTGGTCATTGGATAACGTGTTGGACTCGTGATCGACAGCTATTTCCCTCCTGGAATAGAGCTCAGAGCTCGTAGGTCCGATCTATGGGTAATGCTATGACCTTGCACACACACACACACACACAACTCCCCGCCCACGAGAGTCAGAGTAACGACCCGAGGCACAGCGATACCGAAATAATTTCGGCCCTGGGCAGGATTCGAACTGGGTACTGGGAGCACTTCTACTTTCCAGTTCAGCCCTCTACCAACTGTACCACCGAGTCGGTGTGTGTGCGCGTGCGTGCGTGCGTGCGTGAGTGTGTGTGTGTGCGTGTGTGTGTGTGCGTGCGTACGTGTGTGTGTGTGTGTGTGTGTGTGTGTGTGTGTGTGTGTGTGTGTGTGTGTGTGTGTGTGTGTGTGTGTGTGTGTGTGTGTGTGTGTGTGTGTGATTATGTCAGTCCTGAAGATGCCTTTTTGAAGACGAAAGCTTGATTTGATAAATGAAGTACTACGGAAATCTTGTTCGTGCTCACCTTCCAGCAGGAAATATCCCGTTAAAAAAATCGGAAA
>NC_134781.1:27027277-27032277 GCF_046742065.1 Oratosquilla oratoria | reverse complement strand
CACACACACACACACACACACACACACACACACACACACACACACACACACATACACACACACACACACACGCACACACGCACACACGCACACACGCACACACACACACACACACACAAACACACACACACTCACTCACACACTCACTCACACACACACACACACACACACACACACACACACACACACACACACACACACACACACACACACACACACACACACACACACACACATACACACACACACACACACACACACACACACACACACACACACACACACACACACACACACACACACACACACACACACACAATGTACAATGGCTTATAATTACTTAGAATGAAAATAATTGCAATTTCTGTGATTCTGTAAAATGAGGATTTGTAAGCCGGAGGGTTTGAACACGATAACTGATGACGTCATTAGAGTCGTGACATAACGAAGGTGATACTAAGGTCACATAAGACCAAAAAAGAATATTCAACAGAAGCATAATGAAAGAACACAGGAAAAAGATCTGTTGATTGATAATTAGGCTTGAATGAATGAAAAGAAAAAGTAGAAAGGAATACAAAAATGATTAATGAATAGAAGGGTTGCTAATTATATGTCTCACATTATGGCAATATCGCCAAAGCTACGCTTGATTGGCTGCTGATCCCAGATACTCAATTGAACAGCCAATCAGGAGCCTTTATGGGCGATGATGAAATAATGTGAGGTTTATTAATGATCGAGTCACCAGGAAAAAAAACAAAATGTATCCTATACAATTACCCAAATTGAAAACTTTGTTTCTATTTATCTTTAGTTCAAACTTTCGTTCACCTACCTCCATACATTTGATTAATCTTCTTTTTTATAATTGGTTCTGAGAAGTTTATATTAGGAAACGTTTAGCTATTTCCAAAACAGTCACCTGTGCCCTTTATACTAGGATACTAGCCGTTAGGAATCAAACTTAGCTAAGTTCATTAGCCCAAAGTGCCTTTTAAAAGTGACGAGCCTACGCCAAGAGGCATTGAGTAGCTACGGGTGAAGCAGAGATAAGTAACAACTGATGCTTAGAGTTTAAGAAAGAATAATAATGATAGAAAATAGACATATAAGGTAATAATTTTATTCTTAAATGACAGTGCTAGTAACAAGAATGAGAGAGAATGAGAGAGAAAGAAAGAGAGTGAGAGAAAGAGAGAGAGAGAGAGAGAGAGAGAGAGAGAGAGAGAGAGAGAGAGAGAGAGAGAGAGAGAGAGAGAGAGAGAGAGAGAGAGAGAAGAGAGAGAGTGTAGGAGGCTGGTAGAGAAGTGAGTAGAAAGTGGGATAGATAGTTAGGATTGCATTTTTATGGATCGGTTGTGTGTAAACAGCACAGTTCGTAGGCGAAGGTTTGCACAAGCTCGCTCTCCGACTTGTCATAAAATGGCCGAGAGCCTATATGATGTGTGTTTTGCTTACTGCTTGTAAACTGAATTATGCAGATTTTCGAGATTGCTTGATTAATGAATATTAAATATAGACTTGTAACAACGAATCTGATTGGAGAAAGGGTGGAGGAGAAAATTAAATTGGTTCACGATTGTAAGATCACGACCTTACGGGAGGATCTTAAATATAAAGTTAAAGATCATTGGACTAAAGAAACCATGATGTCACTGTAGAACTTACTTGAAACCTAACAATGCGTGTTTTCACGGGATTCATAGATTATACCTAGAGAAGCACGCTGTGTAACCGGTATTCAAGAAAGAAAAGAAAATCTACAAACATTTCATTCCCCCTTGTCTGAAGTACACTATATGGAAATTGAAAAAGAGGAATACTTGTAGGCACAGGGCCTACTGACTAAAATCTGTGAACTAATACAGAAAAAAGTGACAAGAGAAAGGTAGGTGAAAGTGAAGAAAGGGGAAGTGACTAAAGACAGTAGTGAAAATTTAAGAGACGTACGAAACGAAAGTAAGCGCACGAGAGAGAGAGAGAGAGAGAGAGAGAGAGAGAGAGAGAGAGAGAGAGAGAGAGAGAGAGAGAGAGAGAGAGAGAGAGAGAGAGAGAGAGAGAGAGAGAGAGAGAGAGAGAGAGAGAGAGAGAGAGAGAGAGAGAGAGAGAGAGAGAGAGAGAGAAAGAGAGAGAGAGAGAGAGAGAGAGAGAGAGAGAGAGAGAGAGAGAGAGAGAGAGAGAGAGAATGATAGAGAAGAACCACTGCCACTTGAAGAAGATAGTTTGGATTTTGCCATAACAAATTATAGCTTCTGAGCCAGGTTAATGGGCAGGATACAAAGATGACCCGTCATCCATGAGGAGCTAAGATAAGAGGGAGGAAAGGGTGGTTGATGGAGTAGGATGTTTAGGAATGAAATAGGTGGGAGTGGGTATATGCCCTTTGACTTTGGCTACCTCCCTGGTAAGGGGAAAAATTGGATGCATAGGTTTGAAAGAGATCATTGTAATCACTTCATGGGATGAGGATCTGCAGAATAAAAATATCTGACAGAAGCCAGAATTAATTATACGCCTTTCGACTAAATATTTTCTTAATTTTTGGATGCAGGGGTGGAGAAGTGTGTTCCCTTCAACTGAATAAAATCACCCGACGGCAGATAGAACCAATGACGAAATTGTTAAATTGCAAAGAAATTACTAGAATGAATATATATAAAGTTTGATAAAATAGAATAACCTAGGATAGAAAATAAAATAAGATATAATACGATCAAGCAAAATAAAAAACAAAAATAAATAGAGTGAAATAAAATAGAAGAAGATAAAATAGAGCATGACAAAATAAAAGAAAACAAAATAAAAAGTAAAAGAAAATTAAATAAGATAAAACAAGGTGAAATAGATAAGATGAAATTGAATAAATCTGATTTAGTACCATCTGGCACCACCACCTGGAAATATACTACAAATTCCAGACATATAATTATGACCTCGTGAGGCACCTGGCAACTACTACTACATAACTAGTGTTCCCAGATCTACAAATTAAGTTCCGAGATCGTATCTCACTCATGTACAGAGATTATTTGCTTCATAATATATCATACCTTAGTTTTATAAAAAAAAAAGATAATAAATAAATAAATAAATAAATAAATAAATAAATAGATAAATAAATAAATAAATAAATAAATAAATAAATAAATAAATAGATAAATAAATAAATAAATAAATAAATAAATAAATAAATAAATAAATAAATAAATAAATAGAAAATAAAAAATAATCAATTTCATGGGAAACTACAGACCATTATACCCACCAAAAGGAAGATATACGAAAAGAATGTGAACAAGCACCTAGGGAACGTGACCTCAAAGATGAGAGCAACCACCTAGGGAATACGACCTCAAAGATGAGAGCAACCGTCTGGAAAACAAGACCTCAAAAATAAGAGCACCTAGGAAACACGACCTAAAAAATGAGAGCAACCACCTAGGAAATACGACCTCAAAAAGGAGAGCAACCATCAAGGGAACACAACCTCAAAGATGAGAGCAACCATCAAGGGAAAACGACCTCAAAGATGAGAGCAACCACTTAGGGAACGCGACTTCAAAGATGAGAGCAACCAACTAGGGAACACGACCTCAAAGATGAAAGCAACCATCTAGGGAACACGACCTCAAGGATGAGAGCAACCATCTAAGGAATACAACCTCAAAGATGAGAGCAACCAACTAGGGAACACGACCTCAAAGATAAGAGCAACCACCTAGGGAACGCGACCTCAAAGGTGTGAGCAACTAACTAGAGAATATGACCTCAAATATGAAAGCAAAAATCTAGGAAACACAACCTCAAAGACAGGAGCAACCACTAAGGGAACGCTACCTCAAAGATGAGAGCAACCATCTACCATCTAAGGAACACGACCTCAAAGATGAGAGCAACCATCTAGGGAATACAACCTCAAAGATGAGAGCAACCAACTAGGAACACGACCTTAAAGATGAGAGCGACCACCTAGGGAACTCGACCTCAAAGATGAGAGCAACTACTTAGGGAACACGACCTAAAATATGAGAGCAAAAATCTAGGGAACACAACCTCAAAGACAAGAGCAACCACTAAGGGAACGCGACCTCAAAGATGAAAGCAACCATCTAGGGAATGCGACACTAGGGGTGAGAACAACCCCACAGAGAACATGACTTCAAAGATGAGAGCAACCACCTAGGGAACACGACCTCAAAGATGAGAGCAGTTACCTAGGGAACATGAACACAAAGACGAAAACAACCACTTTGGGAACGCAATCTTAAAGACGCGAGCAACCACCTAGGAAACACAACCTCAAAGACTCAAAGACGAGAGCAACCATTTATAGAACGCAACATCAATGACGAGAGCAATTGGATCCTTCTTTCTCCACCTTAACTTAAAAAAAAATAGAGAAATGAACAAATAGAATTCAATGGACAAAATCGAAATATCCATAGCGACATTTCAAAATTGCATGGGCTTCATTACCTTTCTCTCCTCAGGGATCTTCTACTGGGATTTCATTTATGTTATTTTTGTCCTCCGGTCTTTCAAATATGAAACAAAAAGCCAGGCTTCATTAAGCATGAATACTAAAAATGGCTCAATCGATAGCCTTCCGTACCTTAAGACCGTTGAAGGGCTTCATAAGCAATTAATCCCTAAAACACCTCAACACCAAAGCCCAGAGCGTGGGAGCCGTCACTTAGTCTGTGAGACCCTTCCGAGGCTCTACTCTGGCTCGTGTCGGAATAGTAGAGCCATAGGGATCAATGAGAGGATATTATGATTGTGCATGCAACTGGGATACCACTTTCTTGATCAACTTTGCCAACCGTGTAGTTAATGAATGGAATAAACATCCTGCAGAGGCAGTGTAATGTAGTTCAGTTCGAAGCTTTAAGATTGGTTTAGATAAACACCTAATCAAGGTGCTGTAATGCCTGTCATTTGTTTTATATTATATGTTTATTTGGTTGTTATTATTTGTCTCTTTGTTTATTATTTAA
>NC_134781.1:27012277-27017277 GCF_046742065.1 Oratosquilla oratoria | reverse complement strand
TAGATCATTGTGATTATGAAGCCAAAGCCCTTGATTTGTTAACAGATAGGGATACTTATGAATTACTTACTAAAAATCCCCTTAAGTCCACTGCAGCGGAATTTAACAAGCAAGCCCGCAAAATAATAGATGACCAATTCAATAAGTTAAAAGTTATCAGCCCTCAGCTACCAAATTTCTATGGTCTCCCTAGCTCCACAAAGGAGGCATTCCCCTTAGACCAATTATTTCAAACAGGAATTCTTGCACAAATAAGACTTCCAAATGGCTCACGGGAATTCTTTCACCTTTCGTAGGAAGTTTCTCCAATTCCCACATTAAACACTCTGAGGACTTCATAAATAAAATTAAGAAACAAAAAATCCCAGAACACAGTAAATTGCTTAGCCTCGATATAGTTTCGCTATTCACAAATATAAATGTAGATGATGTTCTCAGTTTTTTTGGAAACCAAGTTGCAACCGTCACAAGATAAACTTCCCCTTTCAGTTTCTAAATTGATTAGTTTACATAAGAACATAAGAACATAAGAAATAAAGGAGACTGCAAAAGACCATAAGGCCTACACTAGGCAGCTCCGTATCCATCACCACCTGTCGTCCCCAACCATAAAGTTGTCTAATCGTTTTTTAAAACAACTGATAGTTTCAGCGCTTACTACGTGGTTACTAAGTTTATTCCATTCATCGACCACCCTATTTGTAAACCAATTCTTGCCTATTTCCTTCTTAAATCTAAATTTGTCCAGTTTATACCCATTACTGCGAGTCCTGCCCTGTTGTTTTATTATGATGACCTTGTTTGCATCACCCTTGTTATAGCCTTTGATCCACTTGAACACTTCTATTAGATCACCCCGCACTCTGCGTCTTTCCAGAGAGTGTAAGTTTAGGTGCCTAAGCCTCTCTTCGTAAGGCAAATTTCCGAGTCCTTGTATCATTTTGGTAATTCTTCTCTGTACTGATTCTAGTGAATTTATGTCCATTCCTGTAGGACGGAGACCAAAACTGTACCGCATAGTCAAGGAATGGGTCTAACTATCGCTAGATAGAGTTTAATAATTACCTCTGCTACTTCTATTTCGTTACCGTCCTAGCAATGAAGCCTAATGCACTGTTTGCTTTATTTCTGGCGCTAATGCCACTGCTTCCTGGTTTTAAGGTCGGACTCACCAGAACTCCCAAGTCCCTCTCGCACTCAGATTTGTCTAAAAACGTGTTATCTAAGTTGTATCTATTTTTGGGGTTGTGTAGCCCTACGTTTAACACGCTACACTTAGAGATATTGAAGTTCATTTGCCATTTCACCGACCATGTTAACAGTTTATTAAAGTCATCCTGCAGAATCTGGGCGTCTTATCCTGACCTAATTAGGCGTCCTATTTTAGTGTCGTCCGCAAACTTACTAACATCACTATTTAACCCATCGTCTAAGTCGTTTATATACATAATGAACAATAAGGGACCCAAAACCGAGCCCTGGGGGACCCCGCTAGTAACATTGCCCCACCTAGATTTTATTCCATTTATGGTGACCCGCTGTTTTCTGTTACTAATCCAAGCTCTAATCCATTCTAACACTTTTCCTCCTATGCCATGGGCTTTGATTTTATTTAGTAGTCTCTGGTGTGGCACTTTGTCGAACGCTTTGCTAAAGTCAAGGTAAATAACATCGTAATTTTCATTGTTGTCTGACGCCTTATATACCTTAGTGTTAAAGGATAGAAGATTAGTCCACGCAATGACTTACCTTTGGATAAAACCATGCTGTGAATCACGAATTAAATTATGCCCTTCAATGTGTTCTCTGAGTCTATTTACTATTATTGATTCAAGCATTTTTCCTATAACACGATGTCAAACTGATTGGCCTGTAGTTGCAGAGAGAGAGAGAGAGAGAGAAGAGAGAGAGAGAGAGAGAGAGAGAGAGAGAGAGAGAGAGAGAGAGAGGAGAGATGGAGAGAACGAGAGAGCAGATGAGAGAGAGAGAGAGAGAGGGGGAGAGAGAGATGAGAGAGAGAGAGAGAGAATGAGTGAACACAGAGTGAGAGAGGTCAAAAAGAAAGGAATAGAGAAAGAGATGAGTGCGAGCAAAGAAAAACCGAATCTCATTGCACAAGACAATCAAGAACAACCAACCTCTGAGGTGCCCACCGCGCAGTCCTCCTAACATTCTATCCCCCACTCAGAAGCAAACACAAACCAGAGTCTGTTAGGGTGGTACGGTTGGCTTCATCCGAAAGTTCTTCACAGAGACTGAACTAAATCAGCTGTCTTTAGCCAGAATAACACCCCTTAAGAGTGCGGGCGCACATTTTTGTACCGGTGCTTGGTCCGTCTGGGGAGAAATTCATGTTCGTGGTCTCAGGACTCTAACCACGAGCTACAATAAAGAAAAGAAAATAAGAATATATATATATATTTATATATATATATATATATTTATATATATATACTTCATATATATATACAATATATATACATCCCAGTCCGCGATTTCTTTCTTTCACTGTGATGAATTCATCCGCCATGTATTATTACAAAATACAAAATATAGATACATAATTTATAAATGTATCATACATACACGTATAAAATGTAATATATATATATGTAATATATACCTAAAATTATATATTTATCTATATATATACATATATATATATGTATATATATGTATATGTATTTCTACTTATATATATATATATTAAAATAAAGTAGTAGCCTCTGTCTGGTATGAATTGTTTATTTTGTTTAGTTTGTATGTACACGAACTCCCTCCTGGGTGGTTTAGACCCCTAAAACTATATATATTTCTGATACCCTATCACTCCAGGTTACTTGGATAACTATATTTCTCATTTCGAAAAAAATAAATGGTTAGGTTTAAGGGTTAAAGTTAGGAGGTTTATGTAGCATCCCCTGAAGTCGTGTAATATTTTTTGTGACTTAAGAACTAATGATTAAACAAATCATTGTATGTATCCATAAATATCATTTACATTTGTGAAATTAATGTTGCCACAAACCATGGATAGCTTTTGTAAAGAAGAAAGCATGTTTATCGGAAATTGATTGTATAGAATTTTTACCAAGTGTTTGAAGTAATGGTTATTTTTCATTTAATTTTTAGTGCGGGCGGAAATAGTTCATTCACAAACTCTCTACGTTTTTGCAGATAATATATATATTCTGAAGATAGAATAAACTAGATATATTTCTTTCACCTTTCAGTTGTAGACATTTATTGTCAATCCACACGCACACACACACAATGCACAGACACGCACACACACACACAATATGAATGTGTACACATTTATATTTGTGTGTATGCATGTATTTTCAAAACTAGGGTTTTCCGACTTCTGGAGTGGGGACACACAACTGGAAGGGGGAGTATTTAAAGCAACATTTAATTTAAAAGAAATATTTTGGTTAGGGTTAATGGTTAAAGTTTGGTGGTTTATGGTGTGGGAACACGCCACTAACTGTAGTCCCACCCATAAGTTATTATTTTTGTAAACATAAGAATCAATATAATTAAACAAATAAAAAACAATAAGCATGTGTTCAATATATATTATTTATATTTATGAAATTAATGTATCCACATGACTATGATAGCTTTTATTGGTAAGAAAAAATTATGCAAAATTGTACAATGATTACACTAATTTTACCAAATGTTGAAATATTGCTTATTTTCACTTAATTCTAAGTTGCAGCGGAAATTTTTCATTTCCAAACTCTACCTATCTATTTTTTCCAAATAAACTCTTGTAAAATAACCATATATATTACTGAAGATATAAATAAAGTAGATACATTTCTTCACCTTTTGTCTGTATGCATTTATTGTCAATCCATAACACAAACAGTCCCACACGCAGGCAACAGTATGGTGCACATGATATTTGTGTTATGTATATGCATGCATTTTTCAAACTAGGGTTTTCCAACCTTCGGTTAGGGGGGAGCGCACATCTGGAAGGGGTCGAGTGTTTTTAAAAGCTATTATTTCATTTAAAAAATATTTTGGTTACGGTTAAGGGTTTAAAGTTAGGTTTATGACATGATTTAGGTTAGGGAGTATTCACGAACTCGCCAGCAGCCAGCGCGGGTAATTGGCAATTATATATATATATATACTATATATATATATATATATATATATATATATATATATAGTATTTTATATATATATATATATGTATATATGTTATATATATATATATATATATATATGTAATATCATATACGATAATGTGTATATATGATATATATACATATATATTTGTATATAAATATTATACCTATACATATTTTATATATATATATATATATATATGATATATATATATAGTATATGTGTGTGTGTGTGTGTGTGTGTGTGTGTGTGTGTTGTTGATGGTGTGTGTGTGTGTGTGTGATGTTGTGTGTGTGTGTGTGTGTGTGTATGTGTGTAGGTACTTTTTGGGTTTATGTTTGCTGTCGTGTGTAACTGTAGTGTGTGATGTAGTGTGTTGTGTGTGTGTGTGTGTGTGTGTTGTGTGTGTGTGTGGATTTGGGGTGTGTGTAAAATTATTTTTACAAACAGGATTTAGATTTATACCCTTCGCCCGTGGCTAGTTCTCTAGAATTTTCACGAATGAATACGTAAACATATTTGATGGAAGGATTAAATGATATATCTAGACTTTGATTATCGTCAATAATTTTACCAAATAGAAAATAAGTTGTATTAAATCGTTTTATAATTTTCGATGCTACAAATTATATATGTATATACATTAATAGTTCAAATACATATGCATAGTAAGCGGTTATTGTTTAATGAGTAATATCACGCAAACATTACCTAGTATCCTTATACTTAGTGTTACACAAATAAGAAACTATTTTTTTATTTTTATTTCAGAAGGAGCCAAGGAATGAGGGAGTGATGGGAGGTGAATGAGGAGTGGAGTATGATGGGAATGAAAATGGGTGGGGAGTGGA
>NC_134781.1:27004777-27009777 GCF_046742065.1 Oratosquilla oratoria | reverse complement strand
TCCTCCTCCCCCTCCTCTTCTTCCTCCTCCTCCTTCTTCCTGTCTTCCTCCTCCTCCCCTCCTCTTCCTCTTTCTCTCTCTTCTCTTCCTTCTCCTCCTCCTCCTCTTACTCCCCCTACACTCCCCTTCTTCCACCTCCTCCCCCCTCTTCCTCCTCCTCTCCCTTCTCTTCCTTCTTTTCCTCCTCCTCCTCTTCCTCCTCCTCTCCCTCTTCTTCCTGCTCCTCCCTTCCTCTTCCTCCTCCTCCCCTCCTCCTCTTCCTCCTCCTCCCCCTTCTCTTCTTCCTCCTCATCCCCTTCTCTTCCTCCCCCTCCTCCTCCTCCTCCCCCTCCTCTTCTTTCTCCTCCCCTCCTCTTCCCCCCTCTCTCCCATCTCTTCCTTCTCTTCCCCTCCTCTTCCTCCTCCTCTCCATTCTCTTCTTCCTCCTCCTTCTCTTCCTTCTCCTCCCCTCAACCTCCTCCACTCCTCTTCTTCTTCTCGCTCTTCCACTTCTCTTTCACCTCCTCTCCCTCTTCCTTCTATTCCACCTCCACAATTTCTTTTATTCCTCCTCCTCATTTTCACCTCCATTTTCTCCCACTTTTCTTCCTCCCCTTCCCTTTCCTCTTCCCCCTCCTCCCAATTTTTCCTCCTTCTCCCCTCATCTTCCTCCTCCTTCCTCTGCCAGTCTTCCTCCTCCTTCTCTCATCTTCCTCCTCCTCTCCTCATCTTCCTTCTCCTCCCCTCTTCTTTCTCCTCCCCTGCTCCACTTCTCCTCTTCCTCCTCCTGCTCCTCCTCTTCCTCTTCTTTTCCTATTTCCTCCTCTTCTTCCTCGTCTCCCACCTCTTCCTCCTCCACTTCTTCCTCCTCCTCCCTTTCCTCTTCATTTCTTCTCCCTTTCTCTTTCTCCTCCTCCTCTTCCTCCTCCCCCTCTTCCTCCTCCTCCTCCTCCCTCTCCTCTTCCTACTCCTCCCCCTCCTCTTCCTTAAAAACCCTTCTCTTCCTCCCCTCCCATTCCTCCTTCTCCCCCTATCTTCCTCCTCCACCTCCTCCTCCCGTCCTCTTCCTCCTCCTCCCCTCCTGTTCCCCATCCTCCTCTTTTCTTCCTCCTCCTCTCTTTCCCTTCCATCTTCTACCCTCTTCTTTCTCTTCCTCCTCCTCCCCTTTTCTTCTTCCTCCTCCTTTTCTCTGCCATCTTTTCCCTCTCTTCTTCCTCCTCCCCTTTATTTTCTTCCTCCTACCTCTCTTCTTCCTTTTCTTCTCCCTTCTCTTCCTCCTCCCCTCATTTTCCTCCTCTGCTCCTCCTCTTCCTCCTCCTCCCCTCCTCTTTCTCCTCCTCCCCTCCTCCTCTTCATCCTCCTGCTCTTCCTCTTCCTCACCTTCCTCCTCTTCTCCTTCCTCTTCCTCCTCCCCTTCTTTTCCTCCTCCTCCCCTTCCCTTCCTCCTCCTCCTCTTCCGTTCCTCCTCCTCCTCCCTCCACTTCTTTCTCCTCCCTTTCCTTCCTTCTCTTCCACCTCCAGTTCTTCCTCCTGATCCACCTCTCCTCCTCCTCCCCATCTCCTCCCCAACTCCTCCTCTTCTTCCTCTTCCTTTTTCTCTTCATCCTCCTACTCCTCTTCTTCCTCTCCGTCCTCCTCCTCCTCCTCCTCCTCCTCCTCCTCCTCCTCCTGCTACTTCTGCAGGAGTCCAACGAAGAGACAAAATGTTTTCGATGTTTAGAGGTTGTGATGCAGTTAAGACAGAAAAGGAGGAAAGAGAGTGTAAGAGAATGAGGAAGGGTCGGAGAGCAGACACGAATGCAGACAGACAGACAGACAGACAGACAGACAGAGGCACATAGACAGACATGCAAACTACAGACTAGGCCGGACGGTTTGACAGACAAATTATTTTATAGGCAGACTGAAAGACAGATTTTTAGGCAGGATATTCAATTAAAAAGATATTAGAGTGACACGCAAGAAGAAGAACAGACTGACAGACAGATATAGAAACAGGCAGAGAGAGAAAGAGATTGAGAGAGGGGGGTGAGAGAGATGAAAAGGAAGAGGGAGAGGGAAAAGGAGAGAGAGAGAGAGAGAGAGAGAGAGAGAGAGAGAGAGAGAGAGAGCGAGAGAGAGAGAGAGAGAGAGAGAGAGAGAGAGAGAGAGAGTGAGAGAGAGAGAGAGAGAGAGAGAGAGAGAGAGAGAGAGAGAGAGAGAGAGAGAGAGAGAGATAGAGAAGAGAGAGAGAGAGGAGAGAGAGATGAGATGAAATGAGAGAGAGAGAGAGAGAGAGAGAGAGAGAGAGAGAGAGAGAGAGACACACGGTGGGGGGAGAGGAGTGAGGAAAACAAAGAGAGAGTGAAAAAGGGAGTGGAAGATAGATGGATAGAGACAGAATATTAAGAAACTAACTTTTAACACCAAATTTGTGTGACCTCTTCAATGATTACAAAAAATGTTGCTTTAGGTATCTGTGACTGAAAACCATCAGCCTGTCACAAACACTAATCAAACACAGAGTTGAAATTAAATCCTCTGGCGTCACACGCAAGGTGGGGAAGGGAAATGACATCAAGATAAGGGGTTCACCTCATGAACCTGCTTTGTACATCTTAACTCAGCCGACTAACAGCTCATGAAGAGAAAGAATCAAGAGATAACGCCTTCGACTTCCAATCAGATCAGTTATGAGTAAGTGCTTGTATCTGCTTGAGAGGAAGCGAAGATGTGATGGACAAGGAGCTACCGGCCCTTCCACCACTTACTGCTTCGTCCTGAGGTTTATCGTGTATATATTTCAGCAAAATTATATCTACATCAAGGGGAAAGTGACGTGATAGCTTCATATACCAGAATGATTCAGAATTTGGCAACATGCACCTCTGGTACCAGACACCAAAAATCATCTAAATACCACAGGTGTGATGAATCTACCCGCAGTATATGATTATGCCTATGTCTCCGTAGGATAGCAATGGGAGAGTACCATTGTATGTATGAGAACTATGGTGGAAGACAAAAGTCCTCTCGACCCTCCGAGATTATACTATGCAAATACAACCTCAGGACATTTTTGCATTCAAGCAATTCCACTTAACTAAAAATCGCTTTCATTGTAAGGCAACTAATGTATAGAAAAATATGACATTTGTTCTTCGGGGAAAGTTGTATTTGCATAGTCAAATTCAGCAAGGAAGACATGACTACCGTTATACATAAGTTGGGCCACTTTGGAAGACAAACATGTACAGTAGATACATGTACAGATTTATAGTATCATTATCTATTTATTGATATCGCCATGATTTTTATTTCATCATATCTTATATTTAAACGATAATAAATATTGTAATAAATATCATAACTACGAGTAAATACATGACAAGTACTGCAATACAATGTCTCCCCCTTAGAAACTGGAGGCAAGTCTTGTGGGATTGTTATCTATGCACAGATGGTGTTGTAATCGTCATCTTAAATATAAACCATAATGAGTATTACAATGACGAGTAAAAACAAGACGAATACTATAACACCTTCTTTCTCAAGGAAAATGGAGGTAAAAGTTACCATTACAACACAACATCAACGGAGTTGAGGTGTATACAAGATCATGTTAAAGAATTGTTTCTCTATGGTGACAGTATTCAATTATTGCTTCACCTACTTTGTAACACAAAGAATTGGGTTAAACTTTTATTCCCATCAACTTTAGGTTTTATCTTGCTCCTAGCCAGCAACTTGAAACGGATCAACGCTGTCCATTCTTTCTTTGCAAAGAAAATATAAACTTTTAAACACAGAAATATCAACATGAAAATGCATTACAACACAATCATTAACATTCACGTAAACCTAAACTATAAATACCTAAGAAATTAAACATAGCATTAACATTATCAGAAACAAGGACATTAACTCCAACATCATAATCTGGGATATCAGTTTGGGGATTTTGATATTAGCATTAAAAAAAATATCAACGAAACAATTTAGGGGACTCTGGGTTTAACATTTAACTTTATCATCATTTGGAGAACTTTGATATAAATATTAAAGTTATCGCATATACAATTTTTGGGAGTCCTTTAACACTAACAACATTATAATCACATGGAGGACTTTGATATCAACATTCACATTATTATCAATATTATCATTTGGGGGATTTGACATTAACATTAACATTATCATTTGGGGACTGAAATTAACATTGACATTATCATCACTTGGGGAGTTTGATATCGTCAATTTAAATGATGTATTACGTCTGGTGTTCTTTAGCATCAACAATTTGAACCAGCCTGGCCACAAATGCGTTGCAATAAATCGTAGCTATAATGCTAAAGGTCGAAATGTTAATTTGATTTGAATTTGTAACTGCGGTTTTCGGTGTTCACTTCATACAGCTCTACATGTATACTGTATCATGTACAGCCGTTGGCAAAAGTTTGGAGTTATTCAATGGTGTGTATTGAGTGAATACAGCGATTGTCACTATACTGATACTGAGTCATAAATGATACTGATATATATCTCATCATCTGATACTGATTTATAAATAAGGAGACATGATATATATCTCATTATCTGATACTGATTTATAAATAAGGAGACATTTTAAACCGTAGTTCATATAGAGAAAGGAATAGCCAAAACTTCTGTCACAAGTAATATAACTCCAAAGCAAATATTATGTGACAAGACTTATGAACACGACTGTACTCCCTGCATACTCAAAGTATATCAAGTGGTATAGGTAATAGAGTACACAATTACATACACAGACATGATCTGGGTACCATATCATATAATACACATGGTAGTAAATAACTACCTCATACACTTACAACTAACAGTAATTTGTAATTGTTTTAAGAGCTTATAAATCGTTCGTATGTCATTTTTTTTCATAGGATGATTGGATGACACAGTATGGAAATTAGTATCATGTCATAAGGTTTCAGATTACCTTTCTATCCCATTCTGTTTCTCCCCTTCCCACGCCCATCATCCAGATTCCCCCAAAACCCTCT
>NC_134781.1:26974777-26977277 GCF_046742065.1 Oratosquilla oratoria | reverse complement strand
GTAGCCAAGTAGAGAGTACTGAAACAATTGTTTAAAAAAGATTAGATAACTTTATGTATGGGGATGATAGGTGATAATGGACATGGAACTGCCAAGTGTAGGCCATATGGTCTTTTGCAGTCTCCTCCATTCTTATGTTCTTAATTCTTATCAATATGATTGTTATTATCAATATCATTATCAACATCGACACTATTAATATCAATTATAAATATGGAATAGATCACTATTTGTATGGATGTCTTCCAAATAATCTAATCCCTGTTATCCTGAGACCCAGGGTTCGAGTCTCCTCCCCTTTACTACCACAAGAATGTTAAATATGTCTCATTCGGTACATAAAGGTGAGGAATCTACGCCGGGAGACGCTGAATAGCTGCGTCCAAAGCCGACACTCTTGCCCTGTTATGCGCTTTGGGGACTGTTGAGGCAAGTAACTAACAGTCAGTGCTGGGATTCGGAGAGAAGTGCAGGATTCGAACCTACAACTATGGGAATACGAGACCAACACCACCGTCGCGCTTTAAGATTATTTGGAATGGCCCTGTTCTCGAAATAATGTAGTCAGACCTTAAGTCCACGTCAGGAACGAAGCGATGAAAGAGAAACCGAATTCTGACCTGTGAAATGAAATGTCAATGAGAAGATGAGGGATAGGGAGGGTGGGGTTGAGAGAAAGATGGAAGAGGAGGAGGAGGAGGAGGAGGAGGAGGTGGAGAGGGAGGAGGAGTAGGTGGAGAGGGAGGAGGAGTAGGTGGAGGAGGAAGAGTAGGTGGAGGAGGAGTAGAAGGAGGAGTAGAAGGAGGAAGAGAATGGAAGATAAAGACGAGGATGGAAGAGGAGCAGGAGAGGAAGAGTAGGAATATGAAGATGAGTATGAGGAGGAGAAGGAGGAGGAGAAAGATGAGGAGGAGGAGTAGTAGGAGGGAGAGGAGTGAGGTGAAAAGGAGGAGTAGGAGAGGAGGTTGGGAGGGGCTGGAGAATGAGAAGAAAGAAGAAGACGAAAATGAAGAGAAGTAATATAAAAAATCAATGTCGAACTATGTATAGAAAACAAAAGAAAATGATGATAAAGAATATAATAAAATAAAACAAAATATTTATGTACGGAACACAAAATACAGGTAAATATAACGAACACCATACGAAAGACAGAATAGAACACAGATAAAAATACATATAATTTACGAAAAGAGATTCAAGTGAACATATTTTAAGTAAACGAGAAGAGAGAAGTTATTAGAATCAGAGACGAGATACTGGAAAAAACAATGAGAAAAAGAGAGAAAAAAAAGAGAGAATAGTAAATAATCACGAGATAAAAATCCGAACAGAAAGAGATAATAGGGAATATTAATAGAGGTACGGGGAAGCATGAGCAAGCAAGAGAAAATATGAAAGAGATAATATGAGAGAAATATGAGATAGAAAATGGGAGAGGGAGAAGACGACAAAAAAGGTATGAGAAAATGTGAAAGAGATGTGAGAAAGCATGAGCAAGGCTATGAGAAAATATGAAAGAGATAATATGAGAGAAATATGAGATAGAAAATGGGAGAGGGAGAAGACGACGAGAGAAGTAAGAGAAAATGTGAAAGAGATGTGAGAAAGCATGAGCAAGACTGAGAGAAAATGTGAAAGAGATAATATGAGAGAAATATGAGAGAGATGCGATACAAGGAAGAAGACGAAAGCGAGACCCGGAGAGGAAAAGAGGAGAGAGAAGGGGGAAGAGAGGGGAGAGAAGGGGGAAGAGAGAACCATGGAGAAATTAAAGATGCAAACAGGGAAACCAGACAATAAAAGTGAGAAAAATGTGAACGGAATAACAAGGAAAAGGAATGATAGGAGGAGAGAGAGGAGAGGAAGAACAGCAAGGGGAGATGATTGGGGGGAAGTGGGGGTGGGTGGGTGGGGGGAGGGGGGAATGATCGGGAGGGCAGTACATATAGTGATTTGGCAAAGGAAAAAAACATGGGGGAAGGGAGAAAAAGATGTCAAAAAAATAAGTGCTTTATGATATAATGAAGAAAAAAAAGAGAAAAAAAAAGGAATAGAATATATTCAAATTATTTGACACTGGAAACAAAAATAGATTTATATGAATGAATATATAGATATAAGTATGTAAAATAGATAAACATATAGATAAATAAATAGATGAATCTATGAATAATAAAAAATTATTGAATATATAAATAAATAAATAGATAGATAAATGAATGAATGCAAACATATATATACAAACAAAGAAATGAGGTAAATAAATGAATAGGAAAATAAATAAACAAAAATAAAATAAAAATTCTGGGAGTGGTCTACGAGAGTAAAGGAAGGAAAACAGGAGAGGAATGAGAAGAAAAGGGAAGACAGAGGAAGCAGAGGAGAAGGAAGAGAGGACGGAGAGAGGAAAAGGCTAAAACAGTGAACGCCAGGAAAATACGAAAACTAAGAGAGCTGACGGAAGGAAGGCAGAAGTCGAAGTAAACAGAGAATAAAA
>NC_134781.1:26969777-26972277 GCF_046742065.1 Oratosquilla oratoria | reverse complement strand
TACCTCTCATACGATTCCCTCGTCCTAATTTGTATCCAATCTATGAAAGCCTGCTTCTTCTCTTCTACACCCTTCTTTGCTTCCTCATCCCACCACTCACTACCCTTCCTTCTATTTCCTCCCGCCCTCCTTGTTCCACACACCATCTTTGCACACCTTATGACTCCCTCCTTGAACCATCCCCATTCCTCCTCCAATCCTAGTTCTACTCTATCCTTCACTCCCTCCCACTCCTCTCTCAGCTTCTTCTTATACTCATTCTCAGTTTCTTTCTCATTTAAGCAGTTCACTCTAAGTACCTCCCTACCTTCTGTCCTTTTCCTCTTTCTCCACCTATTCTCCACGCTCAATTTACCTTCCACCAGAAAATGATCTGATAATCCCCCACTCTTTCCCCTTAGAATATGTACATCCTTAACTCTTCCTACCATACTCCTGGTCACCACTATATAATCCATTAACGCTCTATCTGCCACCCTTCCATCCACCACCCTCTCCCATGTGTACTTATGCTTGACTTTCTTCCTAAACACTGTATTTGCTATCATCAACTCTCTTTCAAGACACATTTCCACCATCAATTCTCCACTACGATTTTTACCTGGAACTCCATACTTCCCAATCACTTTGTCTATTGGTTCGTTTCCTACCCTAGCATTAAGGTCTCCCAATACAACTACATTGACATTTCTCCCTAATCCCTCTATGCACTCATTTATATCTACCCAAAAAGCCTCCCTTTCCTCTACGCTCTTCTCACTACCAGGCCCATACGCACTCCCTTCCCGACTTCACCTTCATCCACATCAACCTTGATGAAACCTCCTTCCACTCCACTACACGCTTACTTATCTCTTCACTTACTAGTATAGCCACCCCTTCTCTCCCTTGTCCCCTCTTCACTCCTGAGTACCTCCCAGCTACACTCCCAAACTCACACTCGCCCTTCCCTTTCATTTTAGTTTCACTCAAAGCCAACACATCCACCTTTCTTCTCGCAAACATACTGCCTATCTTTTCCCTTTTACTCTCATCTGTGCCACATCCACGCACATTAAAAGACCCAAACCTTAGGGTATTGGTTGGAAAACTCCCAGACCCTCTTATGCCTTTACTTTTTTAGGAATGTCCCTTTTGGGACTACAGGTAGTAGGACTTCCAATGTCATCCCCCGTCCCGTTTTTTTGTCGCCTCTTACGACTCAAATGGAAAGACTTGGTAGTAGCATTCTCTTCCCCCGCCACAGGGTAGGCGAAAAAAGGAAATGAATATTCAGAGAAATAGTACAGGACAGTAACAAGTGGTTGGGGAACAGCATAACGGAGGGACAGTCGCAGTATAAAAGTGTTACCATTTCTCTATGAACAGAGTTTTCCTCTATCACAGACAAAATAATATGTGCCCTATATAGACCCTAAAGTATCAACTGCATGCTACTCTGCCACAATAACATCCAGCTAATACCCCATATGTGGCTCCGGAGTCCGAAGGCAGAAGCGCAGAATCTGCTGCAGCGTGTGCAAGGAACACCAGTCACTGGAGGGGAGGCAGTAGTTGTTCTGTGTCGACGTTCTCGCGTGTCTTCGAGACGGTAATGTCGATCGTCTTCAAAGGCATTGGGTGCTATTTAAGTTACAGCACACCATGTCCTGTCTGAGGCAACGGGCTCAAGTTCTTTTGGTTTTAGGCCAGCCCAATTGAGATTGGCCTTCAGTTGGTTCTTGAACTTCTTTTTTCGGACGGCCTTATTTTTTGGACCCAGAAATTAGTTCACCCTAAAACACTTGTCTCGGGATGCGCTGTGGGTCCATGCCAACGACGTGACTAGTCCATCGCAGCTGAGTTTTGAGGACTATGGCTTCGATGCTGGTGAAATTGGCCTTGTCGAAGACTTCATGGTTATGGTTAGTGATTCTGCCCAGCCAGCAAATCCTCATGATTGACCAGAGGGAGCCTTGGTAGAATTGCTTCATCTGTTTCAAAATGTCTTTGGTATAAAGTCCATGTTTCGTAGCCATACAGGAGTGAGGTGAAGAGCAATGCCCTGTATACATGGCGCTTAGTGGTAAGGCTGACACTACTGCGTTACAAGACTTTAGAACGCAGTCTCATAAGTGCCTGACTTGCCTTTTGGATCCTGGCGTTGACCTCATGATCCAAGGAGCCGTCATTGGAGATGGTGCTGCCCAGGTACTTGAAGGTGGTGATGTTGGAGAGCTGCGTGCCATCGATGGTGATGCACGGCTGGTCGGCTGTTCTCCTTGGTGCAGTTGGAACAGGACTTCTGTCTTGCTGAGGCTGATGGTCAGGCCAACCAGCTTTGACGCTGAGGAGAACCTGTTCACAGTGGTTTGTAGGTGGTTCTCTTGGTGGGCCATAAGAGCGCAGTCATCTGGAAAGAGAGCTTTAAGGATTAGTATCTCAAGTATCTTTCTTTTGGCGTCCAGACGGCGAAGGTCGAAGAGTGAGCCGTCGAGTCGGTACTTGAGGTACAAACACA
>NC_134781.1:26949777-26952277 GCF_046742065.1 Oratosquilla oratoria | reverse complement strand
ATTCCCTCTTCGCCTCCCTTCTTCCTCCCTTTGTCTTTCTCTTCCTTGCTTCCTCTCTTCGTCTCATTCTCTTCCATTCTCTCTTCCCCTCCCTTCTTCCTCCCTTCGTCTTTCTCTTCCTTACTTCCTCTCTTCGTCTCCCTCTCTTCCATTCCCTCTTCCCCTCCCTTCTTTCTCTCTTCGTCTTTCTCTTCCTTACTTCCTCTCTTCGTCTACCTCTCTTTCATTCCCTCTTCGCCTCCCTTCTTCCTCTCTTCGTCTCTCTCTTCCTTACTTCCTCTCTTCGTCTCCCTCTCTTCCATTCCCTCTTCCCTTCCCTTCTTCTTCCCTTCGTCTTTCTCTTCCTTACTTCCTCTCTTCGTCTCCCTCTCTTCCATTCCCTCTTTCCCTCTCTTCTTCCTTCCTTCGCCTTTCTCTTCCTTCTTTCCTCTCTTCGTCTCCCTCTCTTCCATTCCCTCTTCCCCTCCCTTCTTCCTCCCTTCGTCTTTCTCTTCCTTTCTTCCTCTCTTCGTCTCCCTCTCTTCCATTCCCTCTTCGCCTCCCTTCTTCCTCCCTTCGTCTTTCTCTCCCTTGCTTCCTCTCTTCGTCTCCCTCTCTTCCATTTCCTCTTCCCCTCCCTTCTTCCTCCCTTCGTCTTTCTCTTCCTTACTTCCTCTCTTCGTCTCCCTCTCTTCCATTTCCTCTTCCCCTCCCTTCTTCCTCTCTTCGTCTCTCTCTTCCTTACTTCCTCTCTTCGTCTCCCTCTCTTCCATTCCCTCTTCCCCTCCCTTCTTTCTCCCTTCGTCTTTTCCTCTTCCCCTCCCTTCTTCCTCTCTTCGTCTCTCTCTTCCTTACTTCCTCTCTTCGTCTCCCTCTCTTCCATTCCCTCTTCCCCTCCCTTCTTTCTCCCTTCGTCTTTCCATTTCTTTCACCTCTTCATCTCCACCTATTTCTCTTCCACTACCTCTCCACTTTCTCCTCCACCTCCCTCTCTTCCATTCCATCTCCTCTCCATACCCCTCTCTTCCTCATCCTCTCCTTGTCTCTCTCTTTTCCATTCTTCTCCAAACCCCTTTCTTCCTTTCCTTCTCTCCCTTTTATTTCGTTCTCTCTCTCATTCACTCTCGTTCTCACTCACTCCCCTTCCGTCCCTCAGTCATCCAATTCCTTCTCTCTCTCTCTCTCTCTCTCTCTCTCTCTCTCTCTCTCTCTCTCTCTCTCTCTCTCTCTCTCTCTCTCTCTCTCTCTCTCTCTCTCTCTCTCTCTCTCTCTCTCTCTCTCTCTCTCTCTCTCTCTCTCTCTCTCTCTCTCTCTCTCTCTCTCTCTCTCTCTCTCTTCTTTTGCTCGTTTTCTGACCTTCTCCCCCTCCTCTCTATCACCGTCTCCTTCGTCTTCTCCCTTCTTTTTTTTCATTTCCCTCTCTTTCTCTCTCTTCTCCATGTCTGTCTTTCTCTTACCTGGCCCTCTCTTCTCACTGATTTTTCCTTCCTCTCTTCTCTCTCCTTTTCATTCTCTCTCATTCTCTCTCTCTCTTCCTTTTCTCTCTCCATCTTGCCACACCACATTTAATAGTTTTTTTTCACTCCTGATACTCAACATTTACCTGGTGACTCTGCATAATGTCGGTTTTCTAAGTATTTCTTTATTTGCTCTCGCTTCCTGTCCGCAGTTTATATTTCGCCTCTCCCCCTTTTATCCTTCTTTATTTTTTCGTCTATTTGTCCTCCTCTCCCCTTCTCCTAATTTCCTCCCAAACCGTCCATTCCTCTTTCATTTCTTCCCAATCTTACTCGTCTCCGCCAACTCCTCCTCCTCCTTCTCCTCCTCCTCCTCCTCCTCCTCCTCCTCCTCCTCTTCCTTTATCTTCCTCCTCCCCCTCCTCCTCCTCTTCCTCCCTATCCTACTACTTTTCATCTTGCTTCTCCTCTACCACCTCTTTCTCCACATCCTCTTCCTCCTCCTTCTCTTCCTTTATCATCCTTCTCCTCTACCTCTTCCTCCTCTTCCTCCTCCTCCTCTTCCTCCTCCTCCTCTTCCTCCTCCTCCTCTTCCTCCTCCTCCTCTTCCTTCCTAGCCTACTACTTCTCATCTTGCTCCTCCTCCTCCTCCTCCTCCTCTTTTATCTTCCTCCTCCTTTTCTCTTCATCCTCTTCTTCCTCCTCCCCCTCTTCTTCTTCCTCCTCCTCTTCTTCTTCCTCCTCCTCTTCTTCCTCCTCCTCCACTTCTTCTTCCTCCTTTTCCTCCTCCTCCACTTCTTCCTCCTTTTCCTCCTCCTTCACTTCTTCTTCCTCCTTTTCCTCCTCCTCCTCTTCCTCCTCCTCTTCTTCTTCCTTCTCCTCATCTTTCTCCTCCTCTTCCTTGTCCTCTTCTTTGTCCTCTTGCTCTTCCTTTTTCTCCTTTTCTTCCTCCTCTTCTTCGCCCTCTTCCTCTTCCTCCTTCTCCTCTTCTTTCTCCTCCTCTTCTTTGTCCCCTTCTTCTTGCTCCTTGTCCTCTTCCTCCTCCTTCTCCTCCTCCTCCTCTT
>NC_134781.1:26924777-26932277 GCF_046742065.1 Oratosquilla oratoria | reverse complement strand
GGGTGCCACACGGATATAGGGAGTGCCAATATGGGTGAATGGGTAATGTCACAGAGAAATGGGTGAATAGGAATGGAGGGATGGTCAGTGCCTCAGAGAAATGGGTGAGGGGGAATGGGGAGCGCAAGAAAGAAATGGGGGAATCAGAAGTGCCACAGAGAAATGGGGAATGGGGAGTGCCATAGAGAAATGGGTGAAGAGGAATGGGAGAATGGGAAGTGATACAGAGAAATGGGTGAAGATTAGGGGAATAGTGAATGCTGGAGAGAAGTGGGTGAAGAGAAATGGGAAAATAGGGAGTCCCACAGAGAAATGGGTGAAGAGGAATGGAGGAATGGAGAGTGTCACATAGAAATGGGTGAAGAGGAATGAAGGAATGGGGGAATGGGGAGTGCCACAGCTTGGGCGAAGATAATGTTATGATTATCATTTATTTCATATTATTTGTTTATTTGTTTTGTTATTATTTGTCTGTTTGTTTATTATTATTTGTTTGATTCTCATTTATTATTAGTTATATGTGAATTTATTATTATTATTTACTATTTACCTGTTTGCTTATTATCTAACTATACCTATGCATTTATTTGTTTATTTTATTTATTATTTACATTATTATAGTTCCTATTTATTCATTTATTTGTTTATCATTATTATGATTTGTGTAATAAGGTGAAGAAGAATGGACCAAAAAGGTCTCCTGTCGGAGTGCAGCATATTGTGAAGAGGAATGGGGAATGTAAAGTATAGAATGGGTGAAGAAGAATGGGAGTGCCACACATTAGGTGAAGAACAATGGGAAGTGCAGCATCTTTGGTGAAGAGGAATGGGGGAATGGAAAGTATCACAGATTGGGCGAAGAGGAACGGAGAGTGCCACAGACTGGGTGAATAGGAATGGGGGAATGGAAAGTATCACAGATTGGGCGAAGTGGAGTGGGGAGTGCCACACATTGGGTGAAGAGGAATGGGGGAATGGAAAGTATCACAGATTGGGCGAAGTGGAACGGGGAATGCCACACATTGGGTGAAGAGGAATGGGGGAATGGAAAGTACCACAGATTGGGCGAAGTGGAACGGGGAGTGCCACACATTGGGTGAAGAGGAATGGGGGAATGGAAAGTATCACAGATTGGGCGAAGTAGAACGGGGAGTGCCATACATTGGGTGAAGAGGAATGGGGGAATGGGAAGTGCCACAGACTGGGTGAAGAGGAATAGGGGAAAATGGGTTGTGCCACAGGAAAATAGATTAAGAGAATAAGTGAATGGGGGATGAGAAATAGGGGCAATGCCTCAGGGTGGAAAAAGTACAATACAGGGAGATATTTTTTGGAAAGAATAATGCCAATGAAAAGGAGAAATATTACTTTGGGGGGAATGTCAATGAAATATTTAGACTACGGCCAATATCGTTTGGAGGACTGGGAGTGGGTATCACAAAGACTTTCTGGTGTTAGTTTAATGTCACTAAGTGATATGGAAGTGTCACTCAAAGGCATTACTAGGAGGAGTATAGGGAGTATAGAGAAAGTAACTAGAGGGAACTACATAGGCAGGAAATCAGGTTGTGCTATTGTGAATTAGGATCTAGGGTACCGTTTCCCAAACTTTCCGACCATAGCATCCACTGTTGTCATATCTAAGCAGTCCAGCACCCCTATCTTGTTATTAGAAGGATAAAAGAAAGTAAAGTGTATTGCTTGATGATTTATTTCCCTGATTTCTTAGAACTGGAACAAATTGACATTATTGTTTGTAGAAGAAATATGAACACCCTAGAAGAATAGAATAGCTTGGAAAAATTCAAATAGGCACAACTGGGTAATCAGTGATATATATATATATATATATATATATATATATATATATATGTATATATATATAATATATATATATATATATATATATATATATATATATATATATATATATATATAATATATATTATCAATGTGATTTTTCTACACATCACTTCCTAGCAACCCCTTTAATTGATTTCAGCGCCCCCAGGGGGTGATCGCACCCCAGGTTGGAAAACGCTGGTGTAGAGGATGCCGCTGGCTGAATTCCACAGGAAAACAGTGAGGTGACAAAGAGGGTTAGGAAATAAGGGCATGACACCGTGAGAGAGTGGAAGTGGTCATGCCACAGGGAGATGTTAGAATGGGAGTACTTCTGGGAAGGGAGAACGAGGAAGTAGGAGATGTTTCAGGGAGTTGGAGGAGTGAGGGACTTAGTTGATGGTGGAAGAAGGAGTGAGCTAAGTCTCGCAAGAAAAGAACAGAGATAGGTAGATAGATAGATAGATAGATAGATAGATAGATAGATAGATAGATAGATAGATAGATAGATAGATAGATAGATAGATAGATAGATAGATAGATAGATAGATAGATAGATAGATAGATAGATAGATAAATACATAGAAACAAAGATATACAGATAGATAGATAGATAGATAGATAGATAGATAGATAGATAGATAGATAGATAGATAGATAGATAGATAGATAGATAGATAGATAGATAGATAGATAGACAGATAGATAGATAGATAGATAGATAGATAGATAGATAGATAGATAGATAGATAGATAGATAGATAGATAGATAGATAGATAGATAGATAGATAGATAGATAGATAGGTAGATAGATAGATAGATAGATAGATAGATAGATAGATAGATAGATAGATAGATAGATAGATAGATAGATAGACAGATAGATAGATAGATAGAGAGATAGATAGATAGATAGAAAGAGAGAGAGAGAGAGAGAGAGAGAGAGAGAGAGAGAGAGAGAGAGAGAGAGAGAGAGAGAGAGAGAGAGAGAGAGAGAGAGAGAGAGAGAGAGAGAGAGAGAGAGAGAGAGAGAGAGAGAGAGAGAGAGAGAGAGAGAGAGAGGAGAAAAAGAGAGAGGGAGAGATAGAGGGAGAGAAAGAGAGAGAGAGAGAGAGAGAGAGAGAGAGAGAGAGAGAGAGAGAGAGAGAGAGAGAGAGAGAGAGAGAGAGAGAGAGAGAGAGAGAGAGAGAGAGAGAGAGAGAGAGAGAGAGAGAGAGAAAGAGAGAGAGACTGCGAAGAAGTTATATACGAGTATAGTGTTGAGACTGAAAGACGAAGGGGGACAGGGAAGGAGTTATAGGGAAGGGAGTTGACAGATGAATGACAGGAAATATGATGGGAAGAGCAATGGGAAGGATGATGGGAAGGGTGACAAGGAAGGTGAACGCACGATGACCTTCTTTACATATTTTACTCTGGTTATCATTGTACAATCCCGTTCAAAGCGGAAAGACAAAATACTTAAGTAATAATTCACATCAGAAAAAAATTAAATAAAAATAAAAATAAAACATTATAAGTAAATAAACAAATAGATAAAACTTAGAATAGCAAATAAAGAAATTAATCAATGAAAAGAAATGAAAATAGTCGATAAGTATATAAATTAATAAAGATAAATCAACAGATAAATTCTGTTTTTGAACGCAGAGCTAAACCCTGTTCGCTCTAACCTGCCAAAGATTAGAAAAAAAAAATCAACATTTGAATAAAACATATCAGAGGAAAGCATACAATAATAATAATAAAAAATCATAGAACTACATATTTAGTTTGATGAGTTTGGAGTATACTAAAACCAAAACTAAAACTAAAACCAAAACTAAAACCAAAAAATACTAAAAACCAACAACATTACTGAACAAAATTTGAGTTTAGTTCAAATCATCAGACTAGAGCCCCTTCCTTCATGCTACGCACCACAACACATACTAAGGCTCTGCAACCGAACCGGGGAAAGGTTCACTTCATTTTCGTCCATGAAACGACGTGAGAAAGAGGGCGAGGCAGGTTCTCCATAAAAGAGAGAGAAAAGGAGAGGGGAGGAGAGGAGAAAGAGAGAGGAGGGGAGAGGAGAAAGAGACGAAGGAAAAAAGAGAGTAAAGGAATGGAAAGAAACGGAAGGGTGGCGGATCTGTGGATTGCGTTGAAAGGACGTAATGACAACAGTGATGGCATGAGGAGCGGATGTTTGTCATGGAGAGAGAAATGAGAAAGAAGTCCGTATTTTCATTTATTTGTATTTCACTAAATCCAGTCAATTTAATTCATCTGAAAGGATAATTCTTTACTAAAGTAAAGAAAAAACACGAATTAAAGAAAAAAAATGACAGTAACTACTTCCATTCCAGCAAGTATTTGAGTTTTCGTGTCCACTCCAGACGATTTTGTTCGGCAATGTGGAATACGTTAGCTCAATCCAACCTTGCTAAACACTTTCCAAATATGCAGACACCTGTCGCCCAACAATTTTATTCGGCTGTATAGTACCTCCTAGTATTGAGAAACTTGGGGTAACTAAAACTGAAATAGAAATAACCTAGAGCTCTGTAAGATTATCTGTTACTCGGTGTTAAGTATCTGGAATTACCTGAATACGGGTATCACTCCGAGTAACACGAAGGCCACACCTGAGTGGTACGACTCTCACCCCGAGTGAGGCCACTATCATCCCCGAATAATACCAGGGTCACCCCAAGTAATAGGTGTGTCACCCCGAGTGATACGAATGCCACGCTCGAATGATACTAATTAGGTCACTTCGAGTAATACGGATGTCACCCTCCCTAAGACCAGTGTCATCCATGTGTATCACTATGGTCACCCCCGCGTAAGACCAGTGTTACCCATGTGTATCACTATGGTCACCCCTGAGTCACAGTACGGCAATGGTTCTTAACCTTTTTCAGTGTCCGTACCCCTTGATATCTCAGAAAAAAATCTCGTGCCCCCGTCTAATACAAATACAATGCCAAACATATGAAAAAGATTAGTGATACAAACCTTTCTTTGCTTTCTCATAGTAAATATAGAGTACCATGCACTGGCTGACATGTCTCGTACCCCCAGGTTCAAGGTTTCACGCCCCTTGGGGGTACAGGTACCCCAGGTTAAGAACCATTGCATTACAGTCACCCCCAAGGAAAACGTACCAGTAGACCCACCCGAGCAGCTAGTACCTAGACCAGCGTTTCCCAACCTTTTCCGTCCATACCACCCCCTGTTGTCATGTCTAAGCAGTCCAGCACCCCTATCTTACTATTAGAAGGTTAGAAGAAAGTGAAGTGTACTGCTTGATGATTTATTTTCTAGATTCCTTAGAAGTGAAACGAATTGACAATATAGTTTGTAGAAGAAATAAAAACACTTTAGAAAAAATAGAATTGCATGGAAAAAAGTCAAACATGCACAACTGGGTAATCAGTGATACATATATCAATGTGATTTTTGTGTGCATCACTTCCCAGCACCCCCTATAATTGATTTCAGCACTCCTAGAGGGTACTAGCACCCCTGGTCAAACGCTGATCTAGACGATGGTAGTGGGGCGGAGATGTGCAGAGGCGACACTGGGAGTTTTTGGTGAGCACCAGAGGGCGTGAGCGGGACAAGGTACCCCGAAATGCAAAATGGGGGAATGACGGATGGTATACCACACGCAATGGAATGAAAGAGCTTTGGGAGTGGAGTGTGTTGGACGTCGCGTGGGGAGTGAGGAAGAAAGGGTGGGAAATAATAGACTGAGGAGAAGAGGTGGGGAGAGGGAGGAGAGGGAGAATGGAGAGTGGGAGAGAGGAGATGAGGTACTGAGGAAGATGGGAGGGGAGAATGAGTGGGATGCTGGGTGGGGAATGAGGAAGAAAGGTTGGAAGATAATAATAGACTGGGGGGAAGAGGTAAGGATGGAAAGGAGGGGGGGGGAGGTGTAGAGGGATAGAGGGAGAGGGGAAGAAGTGATGTAGGGGAGAGGGGGAAGTCCGGGATGGGGAATGAGGAAGAGGGTGGGGAGAATGATATACTGAAGGGGAAGAATTGTGGGTGGGAGAGGAGAAGGAGAAAGGAGAGTATGAGAGATGTGAGAGCAGACCGGAAGGGAGGGTAAAGAGATGTACGAGGGAAGATGGGAAGAAGATAAGAGGGAAGAGAGTGAGAGGGTGAGAAGGTGAGAGGTTGAGAGGTGAGAGGGTAACAAGTTGAGAGCTGAGAGAGTGAGAGAAAAGAGGGAAGAGGGTGAGAAGGAAGAGGAAAGAGTGTCAGAAAAAGAGGTGTGAAAGGGAAGATGGTGACAGGGGGGGAGAGGGTGAGAGGGAAGAAGGTGAGAGGGAAGAGGGTGAGAGGGACGAGGGTGAGAGGGAAGAGGGTGAGAGGAAAGAGGATGAGAGGGAAGAGGGTGAGAG
This sequence comes from Oratosquilla oratoria, assembly GCF_046742065.1. Classification (NCBI taxonomy): domain Eukaryota; kingdom Metazoa; phylum Arthropoda; class Malacostraca; order Stomatopoda; family Squillidae; genus Oratosquilla; species Oratosquilla oratoria. The sequence goes on along the minus strand of NC_134781.1, from coordinate 26,926,037 downwards.
GGAAGAGGGTGAGAGGAAAGAGGGCGAGAGGGAAGAGGGTGAGAGGGGAGAGGGTGAGAGTAAAGGAAGAGAGAAAGGGTGAGTGGGACAAGAGTAAGAAGGGAGAGGGGAGAGGGTGAGAGGGGAGAGGAAAGAGAGTGAGAGAGGAGAGGGGGAGAGGAGAAAGGGAATAGAGTGGGAGGAGAGAGGGTGAGAGGGGAGAGGGAAGAGGGTGAAAGGGGAGAGGGAAGAAAGTAAGAGGGGAGAGGGTGAGAAGAAGGAGGGAAGAGTGTGATAGGGAAGAGGAAAGAGGGTGAGAGGGGAGAGGGAAAAGGGTAAGAGAGGAGAGTGTGAAAGGAAAGAGTGTTATAAGGAAGAGGGAAGAGGAAAGAAGGAACAGGGAAGAGGGACGAGAGAAGAAGGAAGAGGGAAAAGGGAAGAGAGAAGAGGGAAGAGGGAAGAGGGAAGAGGGAAGAGGGAAGAAGGATAAGGTGAGAGGGAAGAAGGTGAGAAAGTGAGAGGGTGAGAGGGAAGAGGATGAGAGAGAAGAAGATGAGGGATGAGAGGGAAGAGGGAAGAGTGTGAGAGGGTGAGATGGAATAGGGTGTGAGGCGAGAGTGAAGAAGAAAGAAGATAAAAGGGACGAGGGAAGAGAGTGAGAGGGAAGAGAGTGAGAGGGAGGAGGGTGAGAGGGAAGAGGGTGAGAGGGAAGATGGAAGAGGATGAGAGGGAAAAGGTTTGAGGGGAGAGGGATGAGGGTGAGAGTAAGAGGGAAGAGGGTGAGAGGGGAGAGAATGAGAGAGAAGAGGGTGAGAGGGAAGAGGGTGAGGGAGAAAAGGGTGAAAGGGAGGAGGGTGAGAGGGAAGAGGGTGAGAGGGAAAAGGGTGAAAGGTAGGAGGGTGAGAGGGAAGAGTGTGAGAGGGAAGAGGGTGAGAGGATGAGGGGGAAAAGGGTTGACAGGGGAGAGGGATTAGGGTGAGAGTGAAGAGGGTGAGAGAGAAGACGGAAGAGGGTGAGAGGGAAGAAGGAAAAAAGAGAGTTCATGAGAGGGAAGAGTATGAGAAGGATGATGGTGAAAATAAGAGAGAGAAGAGAGGGATAGGGAAGAGTTGGAAAGGGGGAGAAAGGGGGGACAGAGGAAGAGGGAGAACAGAGGAGAGTGGGAAGAGTAGAGAGGGGGGAGATGGGGAGAGGGGAGTGAGGGGAAGTGGGGGAAAGGGGGAGAATGAGAGATCAAAAGAACGGGATGGAATGAAAGATCAAAAGTTGGGGGTAGAATGA
>NC_134781.1:26887277-26889777 GCF_046742065.1 Oratosquilla oratoria | reverse complement strand
TGCAACAATTGCACCTCAGGTATGGAACTGTTAATGTATAAGAGCGAGATCGATGTGTTAATTTTTCATTTATTTATATATTTTTTCCGTGATAAGGGCTATAATTCGGGAGGGGGAGGAGGAAGGGGGTGGAAAGGGGGAGGTGGGAGGGAGGGTTTGGGGTATCGCGCGGGTCTAATCATTATAATTTGACCATAAATTGATAAACTCAGACTTCAAGGGGGAGGGGGAGAAGGGGGAGGGGGGTAAGGGACATATGTCAGCTGTGAATGACGCAGTCGGGATTGATGTGGATATACAATGACGCGTTAATGTACGTTATCGTCAACTGATTCTTCATGGTTTTCTGATTATATGATAGATTTAATGTCCCGTGCTCAGGTGTCATAAATTCTCATACAAAATACAGCGAAAATATCGATAAGGCGAAGTGAACAATTTCCTTTGATAGAGTCCATTTATTCATTTCCTTAGTCTTTGTTTCAGAAGATTTCGTTTAAGTGTGGGGGTGTGGGGGTGGGTGGGAATTAAGCTTGAAAACCTTACTATTGGTCAAGTGTCCATTTCGACCTGCAATTATGTAAAATATAATTTTGCATCTTTGAATATTCTAAATTGATTAGGCGTTACTTTAAGTGATCATCGACAATCGTAACAAATTTGAAATTGAATGACAAGTATCACGTAAGAGCGATTTAAATGAGGACGAAATGTATCGCTCAAGGCAATCTTTAACGAATGAATAAAAAGAAATTCAACAAATAAATAAGTGAATAAATGAATAACTGAATAAATTGGTTAATAAATGATCCCCCTCCCCCCAGACATCAACGGTTGTGTACTTTTAGCAAACGTTTGTTGATGGTGTGTGAAAAGCATGTTTGTTTAATAACTGCAATATTAGATATTTATCAATATAAAATCGAATACAGTAACAAAATAAATTGAATTTTATTAAGATTTCCTCTTGCTATGCGATGCTAAGTAAAGTCTGCAATACAAACTTTAAACAATCTTTTGACAAACTTTAAAGGAGAAAGCGCTATTTTGTCTCAGGTATATATAAAACGCCTAAAACTATGTAGACAGCGTTCTTTATGTATGATCTATGTGAATATATATTTAAAATATCGTAGAGAAAAACACTGTTTCATCATATACTTTAATGTATGCATGGTATGTAACAACCTTTCTACAACCGTTTGCATAACATTAGCTTTCTTGGGAGGTGGGGTGAGAACTAATTAGCCCAGCACCTTGTAAATTAACACACGAATACACGGAAAGAATATTCATCTGATCTATATACCATTGCTTCTCAACGTTGGTCGTAGGCCCCACAGATGTGGAATTCAGTTTTCAGATGGGCAATGCAGTTTTTCAGGTGGGAGATATGATTTTTTAAGGTGGGTCAACTGAGGTCAACTGAGGAAGTTTGGGCAATTTTTTTTTTATTCAATTTGTTTTGTTCTTTTATTTTTCATTGATGCCTTGTTCTTTTGAAGTGGTTTGAAACCAAGGTATTATGCTTTTTTGGCTGAAGGGGAGTTTATTTTTCAAATGATAGGAATTGTATATCACCACATGGGGGATATCAGGGTTAGGTGGGCCTTGGCCAAAGGGAGTTTGAGAACTACTGTTATATACCAATCTATATACCAAAAGGTTTCTTCCTACTAGAAGGCATTGAGCAAGCCAACGCATGCACATACTCGTGGCGCAGTTATTAGAGTTCCCGGCTGCCACTACGGAGGCCCGGGTTCTAATCCCGTCCAGGGTTTAAAAAAATGTCAGTATCGCTGCGCTGCAGGTTGTTACTCCAACTCTCGTGAGCGGGGAGTTCGGGGTGTGTGTGCGTGTAAGGTTACAGCATTACCCATAGATCGATCATATACGAGCTCTGAGCTCTCTTCAGGGAAGGAAAAAGCTGTCAATCATGAGTCACACACGTGATCCAAAGGCCATGGTGAATCCAATCCATAAAACATCCATAAAGCCTAGTAGATTCGTAAAACAGATTTCTTTACATAACCACAAAAAATTATTACACATACATATACACATACATACATACATACATACATACATACATACATACATACATACATACATACATACATACATACATACATACATACATACATACATACATACATGCATACAAACATACATACATACATACATACATACATACATACATACATACATACATACATACATACATACATAAATACATACATACATACATACATACATACATACATACATACATACATACATACATACATACATACATACATACATACATACATAAAATACATACATACATACATACATACATACATACATACATACATACATACATACATACATACATACATACATACAATACAGTATATACGCACACAAATCACAAGACCTTTTCCTCATTATAAGTTGGTGGCCGAGTCAAACATATAGACCCCTCTTACCACCTCGTGGGTGGCGAGTAAGGTAGAGA
>NC_134781.1:26864777-26867277 GCF_046742065.1 Oratosquilla oratoria | reverse complement strand
GAGGGGCTAACAAGAGACACTTAATACAGTAGTGCTGCGAAATGTCGGCATCAGGGGCATCACACAATCTACAAGATGAGTACCTAGGCCTGTTTCCAGTCTCACCCACCTGCCACACTGGTCTGTAGCCGAGCCTGAGTCGGGCGCTCACAACATTGTGTCGTCATACTATAAGTCCAATGCATCTATACTTATGTGGAAGAGGAAAAAAGTTCTCGTAGTGTTGGATGGATACACTTGTAGCCCTCTCAGCATTACTAAGGTGGTGAGTAGGGAAGCAGGGTAGGAGGACAGTAGAAGTAGTAGCATCTCGTGGATCCCCGCTAGCTGATCAACGGTGTCATTGGCCAAGAGTCCGATATGGGATAGAATCCACAAGATGTGCACCACCTGTGAATTCTTGCGATTTGTTGCCAGTTGTCGCATTATTTGTGTTACCACTTGTTGGTGTACAGTACTGGTAGATAAGAGAGCTCGGAGGGATGACTGAGAGTCGCAGATGATCAAGCCCCTGTCTACTGTCCGTGCCAGTGAAGTAATAGTGTCTAGGAGCCCATGCAATTCACAATACGTAAAGTTTAACGAATTAGGGAGTCAACGGCCTGCCAAGCCCCCTTGTGGTGGATCTATGCTGTGTAAGTGCACAGCACAGCACAGCACAGCACAGCTAGCATTGCCATCCCTCTACAAAGAATCGTCAGTGAAAAGATGGTAGGTCGCAGTTGGAAAAGGGAACTACCTGGTAATGTGTGCTTAGTTTTTCACCATCATGATTTTCACTCCTCTGTATGATCATTTTGGCTTCCATTAGTAAAGATGCTAATAACCATTTTGGATAACCTAGTCTTGAGACTGCGTTAGTAACATATTTAATTTCTTCTTTGAGTTTTTCTTGACTACATATTCTCAGAGCTCGAAGAAAAAAAATCTATCTTATCTTCCTGCCAAGCGCTCATAGGAAGTAAATTAAATCATCCTTATTTATAAGTTTTATGGACACCTGAAATTTTGCATTCTCATCTGTTCTAATGATGACTGTGTTAAGAAATGTAATGCTCAGTCCGTTCCTTTTCCTACGGTAAACTGTATTTTATCATGAACTTTATTTAGTTTCTGTAGAAGGATATCAGTATTTGCATCCTTGTGCGTGACAATCAAACAGTCGTCGATGTAACAGTACCACTGAATCACTGTTGATTATCTTACTGTAATGCTCCTTTTCTAGTGCCTCCATTAATAGCGAAGCCGTCATAGCACTCGATGGAGACACCATAGGAAGACCCTTGTGTTGTCGAAATCCCTGTTGGTTGAAACTAAATGAGCCGAATTTGAAGCATAATTCAATCATTATTAGACAGCCCCTTGTTCATAGGAAGTCATTCTCATTAATAGAATTACTTTTCTCACGGCATTAATGGCCCCTGGGCGCACACACACACACACACACACACACACACACACACACACACACACACACACACACACACACACACACACACACACACACACACACACACACACACACACACACACACACACACACATATATATATATATATATATATATATGTATATGTATATGTATATATATATATATATATATGTATATACCCATTTCACATAATCCGTTTCTTATTCTCTTTGCCTGTCTGTCTGTCTGTCTATGTCTCGATCTAGCACGCGCACTATTTCTTTCTCTGACGTTCTGTTTCTATCACTATCGATGTGTGTGTGTGTGTACGTGTGTGTGTGTGTGTGTGTGTGTGTGTGTGTGTGTGTGTGTGTGTGTGTGTGTGTGTGTGTGTGTGTGTGTGTGTGTGTGTGTGTGTGTGTGTGTGTGTGTGTGTGTGTGTGTGTGTGTGTGTGTGTGTGTGTGTGTGTGTGTGTGTGTGTGTGTGTGTGTGTGTGCGCGTGCGTTTCTGTTTCTGCGTGTGTTTTTTCTATGCGTATGTATATAAATGAATAAACATATATGAAAGAAGATTCAAACAAAAAGTAAGCAATAATACATGTGCTGATAGTTCTCTATATTGACAATTTCTTAGATTTGAAAATCTTCAATATTTAGGACAAAGACATTTTGGATTTTTTTTTTTTTTTTCAAATAGAAGATCTCCAAAAATTCTGGAGATATCCAATAGAGAAAAGTTTCTTTGTTCATCTTTTTATATTTTGTTTTGTAGAAGGAAATCTTGATATTTAAATAAAAAAGTCTCAAGGCAATTCTTACTTTCTATCTATTCTATTATAATTTTCATTCATCTATTCATTTTACTTAATTATCTATTCACCTATTAACAAACTAATCAATTACTCCATTAATTTATCTAATTAGTTAATCACTCATTTTTGCATTGGTTATAATACTTGTAAGACTTGTGGTACAATCTCCACATTTTCCTCCCTCCTCATACTTTCTTTTTCTTCTTCTTTTTTTTTCCAAAGGGCGCCCAATTATCATCAATTCATGAATAAGTTGTCTGCCCTGAATTGACGCCTG
>NC_134781.1:26839777-26842277 GCF_046742065.1 Oratosquilla oratoria | reverse complement strand
CTCTCTTTTCAATTCAACTACTATAGAGAAAGAAGAAACATACATTAAGCAATGAAGGTAACATTTGCAAAGGAAATTTCCACCCTACAAGAGCATTTTTCAGATTTATTTCTTCCTTCCCCCCCATTGATTTTTACTCGAATGCAAGTCTGCTATTTCCCAGAAACAGGACAAAACCATCTCGATTTAAACATGCATCACATAATGACACTTTGCCATTTATTCTTTCTTCTCGTCGAATCCAAAACAATTTTAAGTAACTGCGCAAATATTGGTCTATATGTTCGCGGTTTTGTACATAAACAATTTGTAAGGTAAATGTCAGTTTCACAGGAGATAGAGCATACATACATACATACATACATACATTCATACCTGCCTGCACGATTTATATTGCTAAATGCTACCGAGGCAAACTTCAACGAGTACATTCCACTGCACTATTCATAAGGGAAGTGTCGAGGGTGTTAGGAAGCAATACAGAGAGAGAGAGAGAGGGGGGGAGGGAGAGAGAGAGAGAGAGAGAGAGAGAGAGAGAGAGAGAGAGAGAGAGAGAGAGAGAGAGAGAGAGAGAGAGAGAGAGAGAGAGAGAGAGAGAGAGAGAGAGAGAGAGAGAGAGAGAGAGAGAGAGAGAGAGAGAGAGAGAGAGAGAGAGAGAGAGAGAGAGAGAGACAGAGAGACAGAGAGAGGGACAGAGAGGGAGAGAGAGAGAGAGAGAGAGAGAGAGAGAGAGAGAGAGAGAGAGAGAGAGAGAGAGAGAGAGAGAGAGAGAGAGAGAGAGAGAGAGAGAGAGAGAGAGAGAGAGAGAGAGAGTGAGAGAGATCGTCACAAAAACAACTGACACAGTAACAGAAGTCTGTACCGAGACTAGGGAGCACCGTCCCCTTAACGATTTAAGCACCAATATTAAGAGTTGTGATCGAGACAATGGAGGAGGAGGAGGAGGAAGGATGTTCGGGGTGAAAAAGAGGAGGAAGAAAAAGAGGAGGAGTAAAAGGAGGGGGAAGGAGAAAGAGAAGGAGGAAGAGGAGGAGGACAAGAAGGAGAAAAAGAAGGAGGAAGAGGAGGAGGACAAGGAGGAGGATGAAGAGAAAGAGAAAGAGGAGGAGGAGGAAGGAGGAGGAGGGAGAGGAAGAGGAAGAGGAAGAGGTAGAGGAACAGGGGAAAGAGGAAGATGTTGAGTGAGAGGAGGAGGAGGAGGAGGAGGAGGAAGAGGAAAAGGAGGAAGAGGAAGAAAAGGAGGAGGAGGAGGAAGAGGAGGAGGAGGAGGAGAAGGAGGAGGAGGAAGAGGAAGGAGGTGTTACAGGGGCTGGTGCAATTGCAAGCACACGACTCTCAAACAATCTGTTATGAACGTGGTTGAACGAAAGTGTACATCCGTTTCGCACGTTCTGAATGAGTCGTTCGGATGGTCGTGTAGGTGCTCTCTCTCTCTCTCTCTCTCTCTCTCTCTCTCTCTCTCTCTCTCTCTCTCTCTCTCTCTCTCTCTCTCTCTCTCTCTCTCTCTCTCTCTCTCTCTCTCTCTCTCTCTCTCTCTCTCTCTCTCTCTCTCTCTCTCTCTCTCTCTCTCTCTCTCTCTCTCTCTCTCTCTCTCTCTCCTAGCACTGTTCGAACTTGAAGTGCTCATAGTGCTTTGTGAGGCAGCTTACAGTGCTCATAGTGCTTTGTGAGGCAGCTTGAAGTGCTCATAGTGCTTTGTGAGGCAGCTTGAAGTGCTCATAGTGCTTTGTGAGGCAGCTTGAAGTGCTCATAGTGCTTTGTGAGGCAGCTTGAAGTGCTCATAGTGCTTTGTGAGGCAGCTTGAAGTGCTCATAGTGCTTTGTGAGGCAGCTTAGAGTGCTCCTAGTGCTTTGTGAGGCAGCTTGAAGTGCTCATAGTGCTTTGTGAGGCAGCTTGAAGTGCTCATAGTGCTTTGTGAGGCAGCGGGGAGAGGGGGGCTATCAAGCTTGAAGTGCTCATAGTGCTTTGTGAGTCAGCGGGGAGAGAGAGGGGTGGGGGAATATTCATCTGAACATGCATAGCAAGTTCTGGGAGATGTATGTTTCGTCCCATAATGATCTAAGATTTTATTGGTTAAGCTTGTGCGCACTCGCGCGTGTGTGTTAGTATTAGTGTTAGTGTGTTAGTGTGTGCGTGTGTGTGTGTGTGTGTGTGTGTGTGTGTGTGTGTGTGTGTGTGTGTGTGTGTGTGTGTGTGTGTGTGTGTGTGTGTGTGTGTGTGTGTGTGTGTGTGTGTGTGTGTGTGTGTGTGTGTGTGTGTGTGTGTGTGTGTGTGTGTGTGTGTGTGTGTGTGTGTGTGTGTGTGTGTGTGTGTGTGTGTGTGTGTGTGTGTGTGTGTGTGTGTGTGTGTGTGTGTGTGTGTGTGTGTGTGTGTGTGTGTGTGTGTGTGTGTGTGTGTGTGTGTGTGTGTGTGTGTGTGTGTGTGTGTGTGTGTGTGTGTGTGATTCACCTTGGTCACCCTGGTCTTTGGATCACGTGTTGGACTCGTAATCGACAACTAT
>NC_134781.1:26827277-26834777 GCF_046742065.1 Oratosquilla oratoria | reverse complement strand
CGTACTCGGCAAACTCCCAATTAATGCACTAAAAGTGCGGTAGAGTGAGCGACCACGCCAATGCACCTGACATGCACCCATGCATGTGTGTGTACGTGTGTGTACGTGTGTGTGTGTATACGCGTATGTGTTCCTGTGTTTGTGTATGTGTATCTGTATGTGTTTGCGTGTGTGAGTCTCTCTCTCTCTCTCTCTCTGTCTCTCTTTGTGTGTGTGTGTGTGTGTGTGTGTGTGTGTGTGTGTGTGTGTGTGTGTGTGTGTGTGTGTGTGTGTGTGTGTGTGTGTGTGTGTGTGTGTGTGTGTGTGTGTGTGCGTGTGCTCCTGTGTATGTGTACCTGTGCACCTATGTATGAGTTCCTGTACGTGGGTACCTGTATGTACCTGTGCGTACCTGTATGTATCTGTGTGTACCTGTGTGTACCTGTATGTTACTGTGTATACCTGTACATGCACACGATTGCGTGGTTAGGAGTACATGTAGATACGTGCGTATGTATATACACCTACATATGTTTGCGTGCAGTTAAGTGTATATAGATACTTCTGTGTATGTGCCTGCTAATATATGCGTGTGTATAAATGCGCAATTGTGCCTGTGCACCGCACGTGGGTAACACACATGTGTACTTGTGTTGTCTATGGGCGTTATGTGGCCGTGAATGAGGATGAATACTGAGGATATGTATGTATGTCTGTATGTGTGTGTAAGCATAAGGACGTATTACGTGTGTGTGTGTGTGTGTGTGTGTGTGTGTGTGTGTGTGTGTGTGTGTGTGTGTGTGTGTGTGTGTGTGTGTGTGTGTGTGTGTGTGTGTGTGTGTGTGTGTGTGTGTGTGTGTGTGTGTGTGTGTATGTGTGTGTGTGTGTGCGCGCGCGCGCGGAAGCGTGTCCACTTTTTACCTGTTGGAACACAACTATCCTGTGAACGAGGTTTTGCTTGTGTCATAATGGACGCGGGAGGCAATATTAGGCAGTGTACTACGATTATTGTACGTATAATTGCATTTTTGTCGTTTATACCCGTGGTTTGCGACTTCGGTGGAGGGGAGAGGGAGGAGAGGATGTGGTGGGGAGCTGGGGTAGTGATGTCAGACAATTTGACCCTCTAATGACTCAATTCGAGTCTCGTTAATAATGTCTGACTCCAGATGATTCTATTCAGCGAGAGGAAAGCCAAATAAAATTTATATATACATACATACATACATGCATATATATATATATATATATATATATATATATATATATATATATAAATATATTTATATATATATATATATATATATACATATATATATGTATATATATATATATATACATATATATGTATATATATATATATATATATATATATATATATATATATATATATATATATACGCATAGAAATACCAGTGTGACAGGCCATTTCTGGTGATAATTGTCCTTAACACATGTTAAATTGTCAAAGATAATATTCACTATCCTATGAACGATAGGCAAAACAATCGTTACCATTTCACTTTATAAATATTTTCTCTCTTTTTAACAAAATACACTGACGCAACTCTCTCTCTCTCTCTCTCTTTTTTTTTCTCTCTCTCCCTCTCTCTCTCTCTCTTTCTCTCTCTACTCTGTGTGTGTGTGTGTGTGTGTGTGTGTGTGTGTGTGTGTGTGTGTGTGTGTGTGTGTGTGTGTGTGTGTGTGTGTGTGTGTGTGTGTGTGTGTGTTTGTGTGTGATTCACCTTGGTTTTTCACCTTGGTCTTTGGATCACGTGTTGGACTCGTGATCGACAGCTATTTTCCTCCCGGAAGAAAGTTCAGAGCTCGTATGACCGATCTATGGTAATGCTTTGACCTCACACGCACACACACACCCAAAGAAAGTTGGAGTAACGACTTGAAGCGCGGCAATACTGAAATTATTTTCAGCCCTGGGCAGGATTCGAACCCAGACCACCGTATGGACAGTTTGGGACTCTACCAATCGCGCCACCGAGTCGTGTGTGTGTGTGTGCGCGCGTATGCGAGCACGGGTGAGCGCTTGTGTATAATATAACTGTATGTGAAATTCCGATTGTATTTTCAATAGCAGCAAATTATTTCATTTACCTTCCATGAAAACATAGTTGATTAAGTTGATTAACCTCGTAGCCTTAAAGATACATGGAAACCCAACAGGATAATTAGTCTTTCATTAATAGGTGTGATTTTACCTGTAACGCTGATTGACACGTGCACGTGACAGTGTCATCACGTGATTGAGAGCACGTGGCTGTAACCGCACGCAAACACAATGACGTGAATGCTACGAGGAGTTCGTGTAATGACGTGAAGGCACGAGAACGAGATGTCACACTTGTGAGTTCGAGTGTGATCACGTCTGAGAACCAAGGAGAACCTCAGGCTGGCACGCTGGAGGGGGAGGAGGAGGAGGAGGAGGATGACGAGGAATGGAGAAGCAAGGGGAGGAAGAGGAGGAAGGGAGAAGCAGAGGGAAGAGGAGGAAGGGAGGAGAAAGAGAGGAAGAGAAGGAAGGGAGGAGAAAGGGAGGAAGGGGACGAGGAGGAGGAGGAAGAATGGAAGGTAGGGGAAGAATGGGAGGAAGATGAGGAGGAGAAAGGGGAGGAAGGTGAGAAGGAAGGGGAGTGGGGGGAATAGGAGGAAGGAAAGAGGAGAAGGAGGAGGGGGAGGAGGAATAGGAGGACGAGGAGGAGGAAACAGAAGGGGAAGGAGAAGAGGGTGAGGGGGAAGAGGAAGAGAGAAGTGGAAGAAAGGGAAGAGAGGAGGGGAAGAGAGAAAGGAGGAGAGGAGGAGAGGAGGAGAGGAGGAGAGGAGGAGAGGAGGAGAGGAGGAGAGGAGGAGAGGAGGAGAGGAGGAGAGGAGGAGAGGAGGAGAGGAAAAGAGGAAGAGAGGAGGAGAGGAGGAGAAGAGGAGAGGAGGAGAGGAGGAGAGGAGGAGAGGAGGAGAGAAGGAGAGGAGGAGAGGAGGAAGGAGGAGAGAAAGAGAGAAAGAGAGGAAAAGGAGGAGAGGAGGAGAGAAGAAGAGGAAGAGGAGGAGACGGGAGAATGGGGAGGAGGACCAGGGAAAGGAATGCCGAGAGGGAAGAAAGAGAGGAAGTGGAAAAAGGGGAGGAAGGAGACAAAGAGGAGGAAGATGAGGAAGAGGAGGAAGAGGAGGAAGAGGAGGAAGAGGAGGAAGAGGAGGAAGAGGAGGAAGAGTAGGTTAGTAGAAGATGGAGGAGCGTGAGAAAATAAGGAGGAGGAGGGAGAGGAAAAGGAGGAAAGGGGAGAAAGGGAGAGAAAAGAGAGGAATGGGAGGAAGAGGGGCAGAAGGAGAGTGAGGTAAGGGAGGAGTAGGGAGAGTGAGGTAAGGGAGGAGTAGAGAGAGTGAGGTAAGGGAGGAGTAGAGAGAGTGAGGTAAGGGAGGAGTAGGGAGAGTGAGGTAAGGGAGGAGTAGAGAGAGTGAGGTAAGGGAGGAGTAGGGAGAGTGAGGTAAGGGGGGGAGTAGGGAGAGTGAGGTAAGGGAGGAGTAGGGGGAGTGAGGTAAGGGAGGAGTAGGGAGAGTGAGGTAGAGGAGGAGTAGGGAGAGTGAGGTAAGGGAGGAGAAGGGAGAGGGAGGTAAGGGAGGAGTAGGGAGAGTGAGGTAAGGGAGGAGTAGGGAGAGTGAGGTAAGGGAGGAGTAGGGAGAGTGAGGTAAGGAAGGTGTAGGGAGAGTGAGGCAAGGGAGGAGTAGGGAGAGTGATGTAAGGGAGGAGTAGGGAGAGTGAGATAAGGGAGGAGTAGGGGGAGTGAGGTATGGGAGGAGTAGGGAGAGTGAGGTAAGGGAGGAGTAGGAAGAGTGAGGTAAGGGAGGAGTAGGGAGAGTGAGGTAAAGGAGGAGTAATGAGAGTGAGGTAAGGGAGGAGTAGGGAGAGTGAGGTAAGGGAGGAGTAGGGAGAGTGAGGTAAGTGAGGAGTAGGGAGAATGAGGTAAGGGAGGAGTAGGGGAAGTGAGGTAAGGGAGAAGTAGGGGAAGTGATGTAAGGAAGGAGTAGGGAGAGTGAGGCAAGGGAGGAGTAGGGAGAGGGAGGTAAAGGAGGAGTAGGGCGAGTGAGGTAAGGGAGGAGTAGGGGGAGTGAGGTAAGGGAGGAGTAGGGGGAGTGAGGTAAGGGAGGAGCAGGGAGAGTGAGGTAAAGGAGGAGTAGGGAGAGTGAGGCAAGGGAGGAGTAAGGAGAGTGAGGTAAAGGAGGAGTAGGGGGAGTGAGGTAAGGGAGGAGTAGGGGGAGTGAGGTAAGGGAGGAGTAGGGGGAATGAGGTAAGGGAGGAGTAGGGGGAGTGAGGTAAGTGAGGAGTAGGGAGAGAGAGGCAAAGGAGGAATAGGGAGAGTGAGGCAAGGGGGGTAGGGAGAGTGAGGTAAGGGAGGAGTAGGGAGAGTGAGGTAAGGGAGGAGTAGGGGGAGTGAGGTAAGGGAGGAGTAGGGGGAGTGAGGTAAGGGAGGAGTAGGGGGAGTGAGGCAAGGGAGGAGTAGGGGGAGTGAGGTAAGGGAGAAGTAGGGAGAGTGAGGTAAGGGAGGAGTAGGGGGAGTGGAGGGTGTTGTGGAGGCGTGGGGGTGGAGGCAGAGTTTCCCCTGACGCAGGTAATGGAAGCTCACTTGCAGAGCCTGAGCACCCGAGGGGTGAGGGCGGCGGTAGATAAAAAATAGCCATTGTTATTGTAATGTGCAGCGTGACATTAGGACCCCTGGACCTCCACGTCCACTCCACTCCACTCCACCCGACTTTCCTCCACAACAGTCCTGTTACTTTCACTTTTAACCCCCCTTCTGTACTAGGACCCTTGACCCTCCACATCCATTCCACTCCACTCCACCCGACTTTCCTCCACAACAGTACTGTTACTTTTACTTTTACCCCCCTTATGTACTAAGGCCCTTGGCCCTCCACATCCATTCCATTCCACTCCACCCGACTTTCCTCCACAACAGTCCTGTTACTTCCACTTTTACCCCCCTTCTGTACTAGGACCCTTGACCCTCCACATCCATTCCACTCCACTCCACCCGACTTTCCTTCACAAAAGTCCTGTTACTTTCCCTTTTAACCCCACTTCTGTACTAGGACCCTTGACCCTCCACATCCATTCCATTCCACTCCACCCAACTTTCCTCCACAACAGTCCTGTTACTTCCACTTTAAACCCCCTTCTGTAATAGGATCCCTGACCCTCCATCTCCACTCCACTTCACTCCACTCCACCCGACTTTCCTCCACAAGTCCTGTTACTTTCCCTTTTTACCCCACTTCTGTACTAGGACAACCCTCTACCTCCATTCCATGCCACTCCACCCGACTTTCCTCCACAAGAAGTCCTGTTACTTCCACTTTTACACCCTCTTCTGTTCTAGGAACCCTGACCCTCCACCTCCACTCCACTCCAATTCACCCCACTCCACCCGACTTTCCTCCACAACAGTCCTGTTACTTCCACTTTTAACCCCCCTTCTGTACTAGGACCCTTGACCCTCCACATCCATTCCATTCCACTCCACCCGACTTTCCTCCACAACAGTCCTGTTACTTCCACTTTTACCCCCCTTCTGTACTAGGACCCTTGACCCTCCACATCCATTCCATTCCACTCCACCCGACTTTCCTCCACAACAGTCCTGTTACTTCCACTTTTAACCCCCCTTCTGTACTAGGATCCCTGACCCTCCATCTCCACTCCACTCCACTTCACTCCACTCCACCCGACTTTCCTCCACAAGTCCTGTTACTTTCCCTTTTTACCCCACTTCTGTACTAGGACAACCCTCTACCTCCATTCCATGCCACTCCACCCGACTTTCCTCCACAAGAAGTCCTGTTACTTCCACTTTTACACACCCTTTCTGTCCTAAGACTCCTGACCCTCCACCTCCACTCCACTCCACTCCACCTGACTTTCCTCCACAACAGTCCTGTTACCTCCACTTTTACCCCCGTTCTGTTCTAGGACCCCTGACCCTCCACCTTCACTCCACTCCACTCCACCCGACTTTCCTCCTGTTACTTCCTCTTTTACCCCCTTCTGTCCTAGGACCCCTCCACCTCCACTCCACTCCACCCGACTTTCCTCCTGTTACTTCCACTTTTACCCCCTTCTGTCCTAGGACCCCTCCACCTCCGCTCCACTCCACTCCACTCCACCCGACTTTCCTCCTATTGCTTCCACTTTTACCCCCTGCTCTCCTAGGATCCTTCCACCTCCACTTCACTCCACTCTACCCGACTTTCCTCCTATTGCTTCCACTTTTACACCCTTCTGTCCTAGGACCCCTCCACCTCCACTGCACTCCACTCCACCCGACTTTCCTCCTATTGATTCCACTTTTACCCCCTTCTGTCCTATTCCCGAGGCATCTTTCTTCATCCACTTCCTTCCTCATCTCCCTACTTCTCTCCCTCCCTTACAACACCATCTCTTATAGATACCTGTATCCACATACTCCACTCAGGAATAGTTACTCTCCACATTCCTTCACATTCCCTCCACTTTCATGATCACACATTCCCTTCATTCCTTTTAAATCTCTTCCACTCTGCTCCACTGTACTTCCAATACTTCCACTCTTCCTCTTTCTCTCACTCCCTCTCTTAAATTCCTCTTTAATTTGTCATTGCTCTCTTTCTCTCTTCCTGTAACTCCTTTTCTGATTTCCCTTTTTCTTCTGTCCTCCTTGAATCTACTTCATTCTCCTCCTTCACCCTCCTCACCTTCCACTCCCTCTTCTTTTCACTCCCTCTCACATTTGCCTCCTTTTCTGCCCTCCAAACCTTTTCCCTCAAATCCCCACTCACTCTCTTATTTCTCTCTTTATTTTGACTTCCCTAAACCTACTTTTATATTCGTTCCTCGCCTCCCTTTCCAAGTTCCTACTCCCTCATCTTCAACTATTCTGGTTCCATATTACCTCCATTCCTCTCGTTTTCCCTCTATTACTCCTTCCTCTCTCTCTCTCTCTCTCTCTCTCTCTCTCTCTCTCTCTCTCTCTCTCTCTCTCTCTCTCTCTCTCTCTCTCTCTCTCTCTCTCTCTCTCTCTCTCTCTCTCTCTCTCTCTCTCTCTCTCTCTCTCTCTCTCTCTCTCTCTCTATCTATCTATCTATCTCTCACTCTCTATCTATCTATCTCTCACTCTCTATCTATCTATCTATCTATCTATCTATCTATCTATCTATTTATCTATCTATCTATCTATCTATCTATCTATCTATCTATCTATTTATCTATCTATCTATCTCTTTCTCTCTTTCTTTGTAATTTCTACAATTGCGTTCTGTCTTGCCTGTCACGCTCTTTAGAGCTAGGTCTCGATTTATTATCTGTCTCTGTCTCTCTGCTTCTCTCCATGTCTGTGTCCTTCCGTTTTTGTCAGTGTCTTTCTCGATTTATCTCGACCTGTCTCTGTCTCTCTCTTTTGACACACGTACACACACACACACACACACACACACACACACACACACACACACACACACACACACACACACACACACACACAC
>NC_134781.1:26817277-26822277 GCF_046742065.1 Oratosquilla oratoria | reverse complement strand
GAGTTTCAACAAGAAGTTAATGTTTGCTCTTATCTCAAAACTGCTAATGTCCATGGTTCAAGAAAGCAAGATTGTTGAGGAGAATCCTCACTCTATAGTAGTTTCCTCATAAGTGATTGTAAATATCTGAGAGGGAGCGAAATCTTCAGCGACGCGTGTTTCGTCTTGTCCTCATCTGTTCGCGTTCACATTTGTTATTAGTTATATGTCAATTGATTGTTATTTACTATATACCTATTTGTTTATCATTCAACTATACCTATGCATTTATCTATTTATTTTATTTATTATTGTTTACATTACTATATTTGCATTTATTTATTTATTTATTTATTTATTTATTTATTTATTTATCATTATTATTATTATAATCATTATATATTTATCTATTTTTTTTGCATCCGACCTAGTTATGGACCAAAAGGTCTCCTGTCGGCATGCACTGCCTTTGTAATCCTTTGTAAGCAATGGCAGTATTCAGCGATATTTTTTTTTATTTTCCCTCGTACATATCCAAATACGCGTATTCAAATGCATATATACACATATATATACATGTCCATACACGCATGTATATGAAATTTTCTCAATCTCCAATATTTACATCTACCCCATCGTTAAAAAAAAAAATTAGTTTTGTCCCTGTTCAGATTATGACCCCTAAATAGAACCTTGTTTATACTAGGTTCATACCTCATTCAGACCGTTTAGACCGTGTCTTCCTCAGAGCTAAAGATAATGTCAGAATTTTGTCACACGAGTCAAGGTAGAACAAGCGAACAAAACCGCCTGGCAGTATGTAAAAATAATAAGTAAAAATGTTCAGCTATTCTAGGCTAAGGGGCTTAACCACCTCTAATTGGGTTTGCCTTACTAGTACAGAATAATCACCAGCTAATCAGGGTCCTACCCTCTCTTCCCCTCTACCTACTTCCCCTCGCCCTCCCATTCTCCCCTCGATTAATCCCTATTTTCGTCGTCCTCTCCTATTCCCTCCTTCTTCCCATCTCCCTCGCCAATTCGTTCCTCCGACCTCTCTATCTACTTCCCCC
This sequence comes from Oratosquilla oratoria, assembly GCF_046742065.1. Taxonomy (NCBI): domain Eukaryota; kingdom Metazoa; phylum Arthropoda; class Malacostraca; order Stomatopoda; family Squillidae; genus Oratosquilla; species Oratosquilla oratoria. Next base: position 26,821,225 of record NC_134781.1, on the reverse strand, counting down.
ATTTCTTTTCTTATATCTTGTATGTCATTCTCTTCCTCTAATTCTGCCCCTCCCCGTCTATATCCTCTCTTTTTCTATGTGCTTCCTCTCTTTTAACATCCATCTCCATCCCTACCCCTTTCATCTCTCTTTCTCCTTTTCACCCTCTTTCTTTATGTCGACTTGTTTCTCTCTGTGTTCACTTGTATGTGTTTATGTATTTATGCATTTATATTTGTTCGTATGTACATATCTAGGTTACGTGTGTTCGTAGTGCGTGTGTGTGTGTATGTACCGATATACGTATGCATGTAAGTACGTATGTACACTTGTATTTTTACGTATTTATGCATTTTTGTATGTGCGTATGTACATGTGTAAGGTACGTACGCACATATGCGTATGTACGTATGCATGCGTTCGTCCAATATTAGGAACGAATAAGTTTGTTCGTATGTACATATCTAGGTTACGTATGTTCGTAGAGCGTGTGTGTGTGTGTATATGTACCGATATACGTATGCATGTAAGTACGTATGTACACTTGTACTTATACGTATTTATGTATTTTTGTATGTGCGTATGTACATGTGTAAGGTATGTACGCACACATGCGTATGTACGTATGCATCCGTTCGTCCAATATTAGGAACGAATAAGTTTGTTCGTATGTACATATGTTACGTATGTTCGTAGTGCGTGTGTGTGTGTATGTACCGATATACGTATGCATGTAAGTACGTATGTACACTTGTATTTATACGTATTTATGTATTTTTGTATGTGCGTATGTACATGTGTAAGGTACGTACGCACACATGCGTATGTACGTATGCATGCGTTCGTCCAATATTAGGAACGAATAAGTTTGTTCGTATGTACATATCTAGGTTACGTATGTTCGTAGTGCGTGTGTGTGTGTATGTACCGATATACGTATGCATGTAAGTACGTATGTACACTTGTATTTTTACGTATTTATGCATTTTTGTATGTGCGTATGTACATATGTAAGGTGCGTACGCACACATGCGTATGTACGCATGCATGCGTTCGTCCAATATTAGGAACGAATGATTTTTCCGAAAATAGGCAGGTACATGAAAAATAATGATGATTTCTTAATAACGGGAGATTTCTCAAATTTGAGGCTTCCCAATAGAAAGAACATAGATATGTATGTCTATGTTTCAATGTGAGCATATTTAAAAGCAACGCACAGCTGAACTTTGAACGATAACGAGTGAAACGCGATGCAAGAATCCATCTGGCGAGGGAGACGAAAAAGAAAGAAAAAAACAAATGCATTATAAACGAAATAGAAGGGTTAAAAAGCTCACCTTTGCAGTACCCATGGAGTCACGGTGGTGATATATAATGGATGATCCAATTCTTTTCCAGTCCAGCGGCCCCCACCCCCTCAACCCCCATTGCATAATAAATGTAAATGAAGCTTTGGTGACATCATCTACCGATAAGGCGAGGAACTTTGAGATTTAGTTTCCACTTAGAACAGCGTTTCTCAACCAGGGTTCCCCGGAATCCTAAGGTTCCGCAAAAAGGTCCCTACGGGTTCCGCGAGAACAAGTGAGATAAGCTAATACACTTTTGATTTTCTATTTAATTTCATATACGTAATATAATTAAACACGCACGACATATTCTCGGTTATTGTAATAATGTAATATAGATATCATCCTATCTAACCTATTATTATGATGAAAATAAAACGAGAAAGATATGGTGTATGTTTTTTTTGTTTTTGTTTTTTACTTTTTTTTTCTTTTTTTCTTTTTTAGGGATTCCTTGAGACATGCAATTTATTTTAAAGGTTACGCAAGGGTAAAAAGGTTGAGAAACGCTGCCTTAGAAGCTACGGTGAGGGGGGACGGGGTAGGCTACGTGCGTAATATAGTTTTAAGGAACTTTTAAGTGTAAATATAAGTTAATTTTCAGCTATCATTATGACAGGCATATGAGAGGCATCAATCGTCGGCCTGTGACCGGAAATCCCGGCGTTCTGGGAGAAGCCAATCACAAGTCATTTTCATGGCAGCCAGACAACCGTTAACGGTCATGAGATGTCTCGATTTTTTTTTTTTTTTTTTTTTTTTTTTTTTTTTTTTTTTTTTTTTTTTTTTTTTTTTTTTTTTTTTTTTTTTTTTTTTTTTTTTTTTTTTTTTTTTTTTTTTTTTTTTTTTTTTATCTCTACGCATTTTGTCATGAAAAATAAGTAAAACTATTTTTGGATCAAGTGTAGAATTCCCGACCCACACACACACTGATCAACTGTGGAATCTCAACCCCAGATGAGATGACATAGGTTAGGTTGGGTTATATTAGATTAGGTTAGGTTAGGTTTTATTGGGTTCGGCTAGGTTAAGCTAGGTTAGATTATGTTATGTTATGTTAGGTTTTATTGGGTTCGGCTAGGTAAAGCTAGGTTAGATTAGGTTATATTATGTTAGGTTATGTTTTATTGGATTCGGCTAAGTTAAGCTAGGTTAGATTAGGTTATGTTAGGTTATGTTAGGTTTTATTGTGTTCGGCTAGGTTAAACTAGGTTAGATTAGGTTATGTTAGGTTAGGTTAGGTTTTACCGGGTTCGGCTAGGTAAAGCTAGGTTAGGTTAGGTTAGGTTAGGTTAGGTTTTATTGGGTTCGGCTAGGTAAAGCTAGGTCAGATTAGGTTAGGTTAGGTTAAGTTTTATTGGGTTCGGCTAGGTTAAGTTAGGTTAGATTAGGTTATGTTATGTTATGTTACGTTAGGTTTTATTGGGTTAGGCTAGGTTAAGTTAGATTATGTTATGTTATGTTAGGTTAGATTTTATCGGGTTCGGCTAGGTTAAGGTAGGTTAGATTAGGTTATGTTATGTTAGGTTAGGTTTTATTGGGTTCGGTTAGGTTAAGCTAGGTTACCTTATACTATGTTAGGTTAGGTTTTATTGGGTTCGGCTAGGTAAAGCTAGGTTAGATTAGGTTATGTTATGTTATGTTATGTTTTATTGGATTCGGTTAGGTTAAGATAGGTTAGATTAGGTTATGTTATGTATCATGAGCCATGATCAACCGTAGAATGTTCACAAAAACATTCAATTGTGCAATCTCCCTGCCAAGCAACATGGGGTCATTCTACAATTGATTCTTTTATTTGTGCACATAGATATTTGTAATGTGTTCATACACAACTGTAGTTTTAGTTATTATTTAGGACAAAATGCTTAGAAGTAGATATTGTAGGCGAGCAATTAACTTTATCTTGCTGGATGAGCTTGTTAGGGCGTTGATACTAGCGGCAAAGGTATATTGTATGGCGGCTCGAACCCTGCCACCGGCGAAGTTGAACCAAGGGCATGGTTCATTAAATTCCACCCTACAAAATTCTCCGTGAGGGGCATCGACGTAGCCTTCTGATAGGGGGGAGTTTGTGACGTTAAACCATGTTATCATTAACACGCTATTTTTTTTTTTTTTTTATAAGATATTGACAGAGAAACAAATGGGAGGTGGACGGGTGATGGGGTGGGTGATGGCATGGGCGGATGCCCCGGTTGTCTACCTCTTTTGCAAGGAGGATGAAACCTTATAATATATAGATCCCAGACAGGTACCATACTAAAGCTGATTTATTTAAACTTGGCAAAGATTTTCTTTATTGATATCGCTCAACAGTCAGGCTCCAATTTTCAGATAAAAACGAACTGCAGTTGTTCACACACACACACACACACACACACACACACACACACACACACACACACACACACACACACACACACACACACACACACCACACACACACACAACACACACAATATATATATATATATATATATATATAAAAATATATATATATATATATATATATATATATATATATATATATATATATATATATATATATATATATATATATATACGCACAACATTTATTTAAATATCAATAAATGACAGTTTGCATTCGATTCAG
>NC_134781.1:26797277-26799777 GCF_046742065.1 Oratosquilla oratoria | reverse complement strand
AGATTAGCTTATTTGTTCTTCCTTTTATCAAGGTACTCACCCAGGTATTTCCAAAACACATCGCTTCCCACCTGTCAGCACGTTAAATTCATTTCCAGCTAGATTTCATTTTAACTAACTCCCTCGAGAACATGTTTCCCATTTCTGTCACTTGTTCTGTATCATCCTCGGAATTTTCGTCTCCTCGTCTTCAATGTGTCAGCGCTGTGAAATCTTGTCGATTAGTACTTCGTACACGGATTTCCTAGTTTTGTATATCAATCTGACGACCACTAATCATTGTTGTATGATTCACCATGGTTTTGGATCACGTGTTGGTCTAGTGATCGATAATCATTACCCTTACAGATGACAGCCCACAGCTCATATACAGTATGACCGATCTATGGGTAATGCTTTGACCTTACACATAAACACTCACACACAATTCTCCGCCCACGAGAGTTGGAGTGACGGCTCGCAGCGCAGCGATACTGAAATTATTTCAGCCCTGAGTGGGATTCAATCTCGGGCCGTTGGAGTAGCAGTTGCGAACGCTACCACTGCGCCGTCGAGTCGTGTGTGTGTGTGTGTGTGTGTGTGTGTGTGTGTGTGTGTGTGTGTGTGTGTGTGTGTGTGTGTGTGTGTGTGTGTGTGTGTGTGTGAGTGTGAGTGATGCGTGTGCGTGTGTGTGTGTGTGTGTTTGTGGTGTATTTACTTAAATGATAAATTTTTAACTGAAAATATCATAATCATTGTCATATTCATTGCAGGCCATTTCAACTTACTCATTATTAGACGTTTTGAACTTTCATAAATACTTGAAGTAATATTATCAATTTTTACTTGACCCAGCCTGTGAATAGTGAACATTCGTTTCTGACAGTATACTCTGTAATCATTTGTGTATTTCTGCATCTGTGGTTGTTTCGTTTAAACCTTCTCCATATTTCATTAGTCTGTGACAAACCCTACCTCTTCCTTTGCTTCTTCTTCTTTGACCTTTAGTCTTATTCCTTCCTTCTTATGACTTCTTGTATGTCATGTACTTACCATCTTATAAGAGACTCACCACGGTCTTCGATCACGTGTTGGACCCGTGATCGACAGGTATTCCCATCCCGAACGAGAGCTCAAAGCTCACATATAGCCCGATATATGGATAATGCTGTGACCTGTTCAGTGTATGTGTGTGTGCATATGTGTGTGTTCGTGTCTGTGTGTCCGTTGACGCGTGTGCGTGCGTGTTTTTCTATGTGTCCAAGCGCCTTTGTGAAAAAGACAGGCATATGCTTTATTGACAGAAGTCAGGCAGCCAGGGGCCCAACGTGTATATATTACATTCATGCAAGATACATGCAAAGCATATAAAATAATCTGTCCCGTGGAAAATGCAATTACCACTTTGAGCAATAACGAATTCCGAAGCTGAAGTGCTGAATCGCTGAACTTTGGGGAATTTCAGATCTTCCATGTGACCGAACTGTCATGACGGCGATGAGCGAAGCCGCGTATGTTTTCTTTCTTACTCTCTCCATTTATCTGTCTGTCTGTCTTTTTTTCTGCCTGTCTGTCTGTCTGTCTGTCTGTCTGTCTGTCTGTCTGTCTGTCTGTCTGTCTGTCTGTCTGTCTGTCTCTCTCTCTCTCTCTCTCTCTCTCTCTCTCTCTCTCTCTCTCTCTCTCTCTCTCTCTCTCTCTCTCTCTCTCTCTCTCTCTCTCTCTCTCTCTCTCTCTCTCTCTCTCTCTCTCTCTCTCAACTGTGGCCCGAACCTTACTAATTTATTTATTTATTTATCTATCTGTTCATTTTCGATTATTTGATTAGTTATATATATACTTATCTAATAATTTAATTATTCAAATGCTTATATATATATATATATATATGAATGTATATATATATATATATATATATATATATGTATGTATATATATATATATATATATGTATGTATATATGTATGTATATATATATATATATATATATATATATATATATATATGAATGTATATATATATATATATATATATGTTCATCTATTTATGTATGTATTTACTAATTTATTTGTTTATTTATTTATAAATTATTGATTTATCAATTTTTACGTTTTGTTAACTTAAACAAGAAGATTTCCATTTTTTTTAACAAAACATCTTATGTGAATAATTTATATGGACGTGTATACTACATTTACCTTGTATCGAGTCCTTTCAGGCTGATACATGCGTTATGAATTACTACAAATCAGTCTGCCAAATCTACCTTAAGACATGCCTCTCTGTCACTCATTTCCTACCTATGTGCTATATGAATTTCTTTTTTCATTTCCTGCATATAGTAAAGGATTCTATATATTAGAATGAGTATCACTTTTTAAGATTATAACAACGGTTTGAATACATTCTCTAATACGTGGCAACAGCGCTTTTTCCCCGCCATGGTGCCACGCCGAGGTGACACAGGTGAGACATATGGGAAGGGGTATAGGTAATTTTTGTCTCTAACACGTGGCAACAGAGC
>NC_134781.1:26779777-26784777 GCF_046742065.1 Oratosquilla oratoria | reverse complement strand
CCCTTCCCCCTCCATGTGTGTGGGCGCGAGCGCGTGTCTAGCTAGAATGATCCGGAGCAGGAATTGATACGATGTGTAGTCAGTCAATTTGAATTTGGTGGAAATTTTCTTTACTACTACTACTACTACTGAATGGCTGATATGTAGCCTCTCATTCTCGTTGAACTATTTTTTCTTTATACATTTTCCTGATTTTTTTCTCATATATTACCGTCCCTCTATCTATTTTTTTAGTCTCAGGAATTTATGTACCCATTCACATAGTTTTATTTTATTTTTTTGTATAATTATCTTATTATTTCTCCTGCACTAATGTATACTTAGTTTTGTTCTTGCTCTAACGGTTGAGAACGTTTTTTTTTTCTTGAGTAAACCCTTACCAGGTTGAAATGAACACTGGCTTCTTCCTTTTTTTATGTCTATTCTTTTATTTATTATTTTTGTATGTTTCTTATTTTTCATTTATTTTTTGTGTGTAATATACTTCGCCTTTCATTTATTTGTATTTTTGTTCTTTCCCTAACACTTTTATATAAGAATGATAAGAAACTACAAGAGGCCATAAGGCCTACACTCGGCAGTTCCATTCCCAATATTACCTACCATCTATATCCATAAAGTTATCTAATCTTCCGTTTCAACGCTCACTACATGGTTACCCTGTCTATTACATTCATTAACCACTCCGTCGGTAAACCAATTTTTGCCTATTTCCTTATCAAACCTAAATTTGTCCAATTTATATCCATTACTACGTGTCCTACCCTGCTGTTTCAATATGATGACCTTCCCAGCATCACCCCTGACATTTGACCTCTATTAGATCGCCCCGCACTCTTTGTCTTTCCAGAGAGTGTAAGTTAAGGTGTTGCCTGTCTTCATATGTTAAAAATCTAAGCCTTTGTATAATTTTGGTAATTCTTCTGTGTACTGATTCTAGTGAGCTAATATCCATTCTATAGGAGAGAAACAAAAAATGTACCTCGTATAGTCAAGGATGGGTCTAGCAACCGCCAGGTAGAATTAAATAACTACCTCTGTAATTTTATTTGTAACCGTCCTAACAATAAATCTTAGTGTCCTCTTTGGCCTATTCCTGGCACTAATGCAATGTTTCTTGGACCTAAGACCCGGGCTCACTGACCCATTCTGTTTTCTTTAATATGGCGTTGTATAAACTATACCTGTTAAATGGGTTGTCTAACCCCATGTATAACACACTGCACTTTGAGATAATGAAGTTCATTTGACATTTCTCCGATCTTATAATAAATTAAGATCCTCTTGCAGTATCTTTCACCGCGTCATATTTTAGGGTCATTCGTAAATCCATCACTATTAATCTCATTTTCCAAGTCATTTACACACACACACACACACACACACACACACACACACACACACACACACACACACACACACACACACACACACACACATATATATATATATATATATATATATATATATATATATGTGTATATATATATATATATATATATATATATATATATATATATATATATATAATTAATTAATTGAACAATAAGAGAACCAGAAACCGAGCCCTGGGGAACTCCACTGGTAACACTATACTATTTGGATTTTACACTTTTAATGATAATCCGTTGTTTGTCACTAATTCATGCTCTAATCCATTGAAACACTTTCCTCCTATGCACTGGGCCTTAATATTAGTAATATCTGGTGGGGCACCTTGTCGAATGCTTTGCTAAAATTAAGGTATATAACATCGTAACTACCATTTTTATCTGCCGCCTTGTAGACATTTGTGCAAAAGGATGAAAGATTAAAGTATTTACACACGACCTGTCCTTGGTGAACCAATGTATGCGTCACTAGGCAGATTATGCCTCGCTAATTATTCCAGCATTTTACTTGTAATCGACGTCAAACTGACTGGTCTGTAGTTGTGCATAGAAATATTATCACCCCTTTTTAAACATAGGAATAACGTTTGCTTGCCCCTAAGAGATAGGCACCTAATCTATAACCCACTAATATGTTTCTTATTATATAGTCTTTGTGTGTTAAAAGTAAGTTCAATGTATTCTCCTCCCTAATTGGCTCGGTAATCAATTGTCTTTATAAATTATCATCTACCACATCTAAAGAAAATAACGGTTCCTGATCTGTTAGATTATCCTCGTCAATGTTCTTGTAGTTAAGATTTCCGGGTGTATGAGGTTTGCGTGTCTATTTTCAGGCATAGAATCAGTGATATATGTATTTGTGCATATGCTTAGTTGTCCGGGCATGAGCTCACAACACTAAAGCTCACAAGACACAAATTCACAGGACAAAAACTCACAAAACATAATTTCACACCCTTAATGAAAAACGACAAAAGCTCAAACCTTTTCTATTTTCTTCATTAAATTATGATACATCATACATATACTATTTCATAATAGAAATAGAAATATCCAGACGAGTTAAAGGTTCAACACGTTGGTTAGATGAACTATAGATATCAGAGACGAGAAAGAATGTTGTGCGAAGATATGTATATTATGGTCACTATCTATGATCCTGAGACCACAGACCATGATCGTAATATAGATGTTTTCGTACAACTTTCTTTTCTCCCATAGTGGGATCTACAGTTCAACTGTATACGCATTACACGTAGAAATATCAAGATTTTTATCGCAGATAGCATATCATATACTATACACTTATCTCATATTACATGAAATTAGAAGTGTCATATGGAGTTCACTCCAATCGGATGCAGTACTCTACAGCACTACGGAAATTCTCCAGAGATTTACGTCCAGCCACTAAGTCTTGGCACAGGTTTTTGAGGTGCTTTTGAAGCTCTGTATGACTGAGTGATTGTTTGAGTAATTCTCAGATTGGCGTCATTATATACTGACTGAATAGTCGCTCATCACTGGTAAAAACTACCTAAAGTACCTCACTCAATAACATGAACTGCCCAAACTTAGGGATTGCTATATTGACTAATAGGGTTTGAAATGAGGTGATAAGATGAGAACAACTCAAATTACTCATCATACTGTAATTTCGGAACTGCTTAAACTTAGGAAGGTGTCAACAGCTCTGAAGGATTGATTGTTTCGAGGTGTAAAATGAGATGCAAAAGGTGGGAAAATCTGTGATAGCAATTGAAGAAATATAATATATTGGTGTTTATCATATATCTGGCATTTAAAGATTTTTTTATTAAGGATGTGAGTTTGACTTGTGACCTTTTTTCCGTTAAGGGTGTGAGTTTATGTCTTGTAAACTTTTACCTTGTGAGCTTAGGTCCGGTAAGCTTTTGTCTTGTGAGAATATGTCAGAGAACCATATGCTTATCCTCAATTTCGTGTATTTGGTATTTACCGATATATGTTGTATGCTCCTATGTATGTATGTACCACTATATATATATATATATATATATATATATATACATATATATATATATATATATATATATATATATAAGTATATATCGTCACGACCACCTATGGGTCAGGCTAGTCGCGACACGAAAAAAAATAATAATAAAGCTGTGCACAGCTCCTACAAGTGACAGAGAGTTCGGACAGGATAATTAAACTCTTCGTTAAAACTAATTATTATTTACAATAGTAAAATAGACACAAACAACATAAATGGACATAACATAATAAAAATGTAGCAATGCATATCAAACATCAAAATGTAAATGCATATATATTGCATGAATTATAAATGAGTACTTAAACAGTTATCAGGTAGAATAGCTAGTTGCGCACTTGTATGCAGCACGTAAGAACAGGTGGGCGAAATGAAGTCTTGATTATAGTGCAGACGGGTCTTGATTCTGGTTGCTAGAAGTCGAACTAATGGAAAGGTGTCTGGTTGATCTTCAAGTCTCAGGTACAAATGAGTTGTTTGAGGAGAGATTGATGCAAGATAACTTCTGGTAGGGAAATCTTCTGGTAGTTGGGAAAAATGTATGATGATAGGTTAGTATCTTGTAGTGGAGAAATAACAGAGAAAGAGCATGTGTAGAGCAGTACTTAGCTTTAGTCCAGCAGCAGTCTGTAACATGTCCAAAGCAGTTTGGAAAAACAAAGGATTACACTTCGCGTGGAGATTGCCAATCCACGGTTTCGGTACTTGAAGATTGCGTAGTGCAATCATAGAGGTCAAAAGAACTTGTTTAGTTGAGTTGCCTAATCGACGAATGCAGGAAAAGATCTACGTAGATTCAGATGAACCGTGGGCGTTTGCCTCCTTTCTTGGCTTCTCTCTCTGCTCTCATTTTCTCTTGTATCTCTGTTGTCTCTGTTTAGGTGTCCGCTTTGGTTCTTTGTAGTCGATCTCTGCCCGGCCTTATATAGCCCAGGAATTGGTGATTACGTTTCCTGGATGTCGATGCGTACCTAAACTAGGTATTTTCAGCTACTTCTAATCAATGGAAAAAAAAAAAACATGTTTTCGCGCCAAATTATGTAACGTTCTCTGATCTTAGCGTCTCCCGACAGAACGTATTCAAAGCGCGCCCCAACAGACGAGTATGGTGCAAAGGCTCACTTTATATCAAACATTTTGCTATGCACACATACATATGAAATATGTACAAATTTTCTTTCCACAAGTAACAATAACAACATTAATGATAATACACAACATATATATATATATATATATATATATATATATTAATATATGTATATATATGTATACATATGTATATAATATATATATATATATATATATATATATATATATATATATACACAATTTTACTAGCCTATTTTTACGTGAAAGCATTCTTGTTTTCTCTGTGTTTGTGTATATGGGTATTTGCTAAACATGCGGTGCCTTCAATCGGTGTTACTTAATGTTGATACTAGTGCAACAGTTCTATGTTGATGTAGTCTACAACAATTGTTTTGTACCTAAGATATACGGGTATGAACTAGTGGGTAACAGTGTTGTCTATGTGGAACCCCAGTCTGAAGAAGACGTGACTGAGA
>NC_134781.1:26754777-26757277 GCF_046742065.1 Oratosquilla oratoria | reverse complement strand
CTCCACCTTACACCAGGGGCCATAAAAATCACCTAAGAATTAAATATGGCATATCTCTGATAAGAAACATCCTAGAAAAAATACAGAATTTTTGGATATATGTACAGACAATAAACGCCACCTAATCTGAGAGGCATTATATATCAAAGAGTTGAGCCTAAATCTAAACATACAAGCAGAGAACCTTAAGGCACTCCCAAGCATGCGAATAACCGCCACTAACCCAAGAACGCAACAAACCAAAGTATAGGACAAAACATCATAAACTCAAGTATGAGACAAAACGCCACAAAACCAAGCCCGCGATATTTCGTCACAACCCGAAGCCGGAGCACCCAGGTAACCTCGCCCAGTTACCCAGTAACCTCCCCCAGTGAAGTGCAAGTATGAACACAAACATATAAAGTGTATTATCATCAGTACTCCATTCTTCGGAACATTCTTTCCTATCCACAAAGTAAGAATGTTCCAAGCTGCTGATGAAGGGTCCTGTACCCAAAATCGCGATCTAGCTATAATGACTACCTATTGTGAAGTCATAAACCTCCTTTCAAAACAAAACAAGTCCATAGTAAGACATATGGAAAATACTCTTAAGAAAATAATAAGTGCACAACTAGCCATCACTTTCAATGAGGTGTACTGTACATATGAGAAAATCTCCTGCCTATATATTTCATTAGTATATATATATATATATATATATATATATATATATATATATATATATATATATATACATATATATATCCTAAAAATATAAATACACGTGACGACTGAAGAAATTCGAGCATTAGTAAGAAGCTCTGGGCAAAACTAAGACCAAGAACAGGTAGTAATGAACATATAAACAGACTGAATACTTTTTATTAAGACAAGATCATGACAAATGAGACTTGCTGTTATGACCTTTTAATAGGCAATAAAATTTCATATTTCAGTTTCCATGGTGACCATAGTCCTGGATATTGTGAAGAGAAATTGAAGTAAAGTCGCTTAAGCTAGGATATAAACATATCGTTTAACCGTGAAGTCTACTAAGATGGGACCGTGTACATATCGTTTAACCGTTAAGTCTACCAAAAGGGGACCGTCTACATATCTCTTAACCGTTAAGTCTACCAAGAGGGGACTATCTACATATCGTTTAACCGTTAAGTCTACCAAAAGGGGACCGTCTACATATCTCTTAACCGTTAAGTCTACCAAGAGGGGACCGTCTACATATCTCCCGTTAAGTCTACCAAAAGGGGACCGTCTACATATCGTTTAACCGTTGTGTCTATCAAGAGAGGACCGTCTGCATATCTCTTAACCCATTAAACTCCGATGACAAGATGTCTTGTCATTTGGTCAAATAAAACAAAAAATCATAAAACACCAAAATGTTTGATCAAACACCAGAAAAATATGACGTCAGTCCTCGCTTCGCTGCGAGCGAAGCGAGGATTGACGTCATATTTTTCTGGTGTTTGATCAAACATTTTGGTGTTTTATGATTTTTTGTTTTATTTGACCAAATGACAAGACATCTTGTCATCGGAGTTGAATGGGTTAACCGTTATGTCTACGAAGAGGGGACAGTCTACATATCTCTAAACCGTGAAGTCTACTAAGATGGGACCGTGTACATATCGTTTAACCGTTAAGTCTACCAAAAGGGGACCGTCTACATATCTCTTAACCATTAAGTCTACCAAGAGGGGACCGTCTACATATCTCCCGTTAAGTCTATCAAGAGGGGACTATCCACATATCGTTTAACCATTAAGTCTACCAAGAGGGGACCGTCTACCCTTAAGACGGCGTCAACTAGATCAATATATATATGAAATATGTCATCGTAGCAAAGAAACAATCTTTCACATTCCATCATTTTGAATAAAATCAGCGGGTAAAGGTCACAGCAAAGGATATAAGATATCTCAATAACAGTGAAAAGGTTGGATGACGTAGATCGATTTTTTGTGGAATTTATGAGTGTCGCAGACGATTGCATTTAGCTAAGACGTGAGAATCTCGTATGTGTGTGTGTGTGTGTGTGTGTGTGTGTGTGTGTGTGTGTGTGTGTGTGTGTGTGTGTGTAAGTGTGTGTGAGTGTGTGAGTGTACGTTTGTGTGTATGCGTCGTACATGCTTGTATTTGTATATACCTCCCTGGGTGTATGTGTGTTTGTGTGGTTGTTTGTATGTATATATAGGTGCACTGTATGTGTGTGTGAATGTGTATGTATGCGCGTATCAGTATGAATGTATGTGAATGTTATATGAGTATAATTTGTGCAGTTGTAAATATATTCATCTTCATGGCAGATACGTGTGTGCGCGCGCACGCTAGCGCGAATACACTAAGGAAAGAACATGGCTGTCCACTTAACATTCAGAGAGACTTCCTATCATCTCGACACGAAACAGAACTACACCCTATAATCTCCCAAACCCATATCTGTTCGTCCCCACTACTCATGAAAGACTTCCATATTTACAACGACCAAATCCTT
>NC_134781.1:26724777-26729777 GCF_046742065.1 Oratosquilla oratoria | reverse complement strand
ATAAATTTCCTCTGAATCAGCAAGAAGAGGATTGACAATATTCTTCTCTCCTGGGGTCAGAGATCATTTCGGCCTCACATTCTTTTCATAATGATTTCTCTTATTTCGACTGTCCCACTCACAGAGAAAACAATAAAAAAATGTGTAACCCAGCTGCATTCCAAGTAAAAGTGCCACAACCTTTGGGTCACCACAGATATTCCATTTATGTTTTCCATACTTAATTTTTCAATAGAAGCTTCATAATCTCATATGTTTCCTTCATGTTAACTCCATGGGCCAGAAGAACAAAAGGAAGCTTATTTCCATTGTGGAGCAAAACAGCTTTCAGGCTCACTTTTGAAGAGTCAATAAACAAGCTCTACTCATTCCTGTCATGTTTATGGTTAAGTTCCTCCATAACAAAATATACATTAATGCATAAGACCACATCATCCTCAAGTAAGAAAAACTGTTCAAAACCACAGTGTCGCTTAAGATACAAATTAACATGGATTCTTTCTGGAGAAGATTTCAGCCCTTTAACTTGGAAGCAAGAAGCTCAGATTGCTTTTTTGGCAATTTTAAATCCTGCACAAGAATATTCAGATATCGCTGACTCAATAAATGTGGTTCACTTGAAGAACATATTGTCTGGAGGTACATAACAATCTCACGCAGAGTTGCCAAGATCAGTGTTGCGTTTGCTTGATTGAAATTTATCCCACGTAGCACACGCAACGTAACATACCACGGAACATAAAATGGTGCGTGATGAACAAAACTAAACATTATTTTATGTATTTTGCATGCAAAAACACATGAGATACAACTATTGTTTTCCTTAGGACAAATTATTTTTGACCAGTGTAATCTGATAAGTAAATTTATCTACAGTAAATACCGAGAGCTTTTTCTCCCATACAAGAGAAATAGCTAACTCAGAGGCACGTACCTATTTCTAGCCATTTTACTCCCTTCCACCATCCTTTCCACCCCTCCCATCTCAGCTCCTCATGAATGACTGGTCATCCCTGCATCCGCCAACTGTCCTGGGTTAACGCAATGCAGCAAAATAGTACATCCACAACAAGTCCGCTTTTCTTAATGGGCAACTCCTCGTCTCCGTTCCCTGATGCAGAAAAAGAGAACACAGGGAGAAATCCCTTCGGGCTGAGTCAAAATGTCATTCACACATAAGCGCCCCTTATTCCCCATCCCTCACTTCCTTGCATAACAGTATCATCCATACTCAGTCATTATTTATTCATCTCTATCTCCCGCCTGCTCCCTTCCTTGCTCAACAGACATTCCCCTCTTGCTCAGTGCCCCTTCACCCTACACTGTTCCTCACCAGTTACTCCCTCTGCACCTCTCCTAACCCTCTCAATTAAAACCCTCACATACTGTAAGCCCTACCAACTACACTCAACAGACTTGTGACTATGAAAATACTACATTCAATTGTCCCATTTTCCCTTGTAGAGTGGGACTATACAGGCACTCCTCCAGTCCTCACTCACTCTATCCTCCCTTAGACACACAGTAAAATACCTCACTAGGCAGTCCAATATTACTGTACCTCCTTTCTTCAGACACTCTGCATGACACCCATCTAACCCAAGTGTCTTACCTGTTCTCATGAAATTCAGAGCTTCTTGCACCTCATCTTTTCTTATTTCTCCTCCATTTTCCTTCCCCATCAACGTTATTTTCTTAGCGCCTCTCACTGCTACCACCAATCCCTTCCAATACTCCTCCACATTAAACAGCTCTAAAATATACTTCGCCCATCTTCATCTTACCACCTCTTCCTCTGTTAAGAACTCTCCATCTGCACTTTTTACCTTTTCTTCTTTAATTGACTCACCTCCCCTTCCTCTTTTGATTTCTTTCCAAAACATGAATAAATAGATAGGTGAATAAATATATAGTTAAGTAAATTATTAAATTAATAATCTGAGAGGTAAATAAGTAAAATAATAGAAAAAAATCTTGCAAGATTCTTGTACGAGAAGCGCGTGAACAAGATTTTTTTTTTTTTGTGAAAGTAGGAAAACGAACAACAAAAATAATAAAATAGTACGTATAAGTATAGGAATTAGAAGAAAATTAAAAATCATATCATGTAATGGGAGAAGACGAAGACGAAGGCAGAAGACAAAAGTAAAAAAGAAGATTAAAGTGAAAAACCTAAAAAAAAAAAAAAAAAATGGAAGTTGAAAAACTTTTATGCAAAAAAAGATGATGAGATGATAAAGAAGAAAAGGAGATGAAGAAGAAAAAAATGTAGACGAAGGAGCGATATCAGTAGAAGAAGAAAAGATGATGAAGAAAAAATAAAAATGAAAACAAAATGAAGAAGAAGAAAAGAAGAAGAAAAAGAAGAAGAAAAGAAAAGAAGAGGAAGAAAATGAAGAAAAAGACGAAGTTGAAGAAGAAGAAAAAGAAGAAAAAGAAAAGAAGAACAAGAAGAGGAAGAAGAAGAAAAAGAAGAAAAAGAAAAGAAGAACAAGAAGAGGAAGAAAAAGAGAAAGAAGAACAAGAAAATAGGAAGTAAGAGACGGAGGATAAGAACTAAAAATGAAAATGAAAACGAATAAGAGGAAGAAGAAAAATTAGAAGAAATAAAGAAAGACCATACAAAATGCATTATAAAAAATCAAGCAAATATGATAGAGAATGCAAAGACAAAGAAGATAAAGACAAAAAAAAAAGTAAAAGAAAACGAAGTAAAAAAAAAAAAGGAAAACAGAAGACAATGTAGAAAGAGAACAGCAACTAAACCTTAAAAAGACACAAAAAAAAAAAAAAAAGTGCAAGATTTGATGGCTAATACTAAGGGGAGGGAGTCAAAGATGGGCCTTGGAAACACATAGCGATTGGATGGAGAGGTAAGGAAGGCCAGTTTGATGAGTATGAAAGTAAAAGAAAAAAAGAAAAGAAAAAAGAAAAGAAAAAAGAAGAGGAGAATGGCATCGGGGGAGAAAGAGGAAGAAGAAAAGGAGAGAAGAGAAGAAATAGAGAACACCGAGAATCGAAAGAAACGTGAGGTGTAAACGAGGAAAGGGAGAAGAGAAGAAGAGGAGGAGGAAGAGGGGGAAGAGAGAGATGGGGAGGAAGAGGATGAAGAGGAAGAGAAGTAGGAGTAGTGAGGGAGAATCGTGGTGGAATAGAAGACAGTGGAGACAGAAATAGCAACACGAGAAGAAAGGAAAATAAATTTAAAGAAAAAGAGAGATACACACACACACAGAGAGAGAGAGAGAGAGAGAGAGAGAGAGAGAGAGAGAGAGAGAGAGAGAGATACAAAGAGAGAGAGAGAGAGAGAGAGAGAGAGAGAGAGAGAGAGAGAGAGAGAGAGAGAGAGAGAGAGAGAGAGAGAGAGAGAGAGAGAGAGAGAGAGAGAGAGAGAGAAAGAGGAGATAATACTAAAGAGAGTGAAAGGGAGGGTGAAAAATAAAGAGAGATAAACTAGAGAGGGAGCGGAAGATGATACTAAAACGAGAGTGAGAGAGAGGGTGAAAGAGAAAGAACTGAAGTAGCCAAGGAAGTTGATAAACCGAGATTAAAAGAAAAAAGAATAAATGAGGAAACAGAAAGAAAGCAGGAAGGAGGACAGGCAAAGATAATAAGGAAATTGTAAGAACAAGAAAGAAAGGAAGAAAGGAATCGAGAGAAAACGGAGAAGAAATCGGACAGAGGGAGAAGAAGAGAGAGAGAATAGAAGGAAGGAAAATAGGGAATGGGGAGGAATTCAAATAAAGATGGAAGAGCAAGGAGAAGAGTGATAAGGTAATTGCAGAGACTCAAACAAATCAATTTATATAATAGCCTTTGTCTTGGAAGAGGGACGGGGGAGTGAAGGAGCAGAGGAAGAGGGGAAAGAGGAGGAGGAGGAGGAGGAGGTATAGGGGAAGAAGGAAGGAAGGGGAAAGAGGAGGAGGAGGAAGAGGAATAGGGGAAGAGGGAAGGGAGGGGAAAGAGGAGGAGGAATAGGTGGAGGGAGGGAAAAGGAGAGAGAGTACGAATGTGGGACGAGGGAAGAGAAGGGAAAGAGGAGGAGGAGGAGGTATAGGGAAGAAGGAAGGGAGGGGAAAGAGGAGGAAGAGGAAGAGGAATAGGGGAAGAGGGAAGGGGGGGAAGAGGAGGAGGAATAGGTGAAGGGAGGGAAAAGGAGAGAGAGTACGAATGTGGGACGAGGGAGGAGAGGGGAAAGAAGAGTAGGACAATGAGGAGGAAGAGGAGGGACGAGGAAAGAGAAGGGAATAGAGAAGGAGGATAAAGAGGAGGAGGAGGAGGAGGAGAAGGAGGAGGAATAGGTGGAAAAGGAGGAAGAATAGGTGGAAGGAAGAATGGAGAGAGAATGACGGACGAGGGAGTGAAGAAGAGCTAGGGAAGAAGGAAGAAAAAGGAACGACGACGACAAGGAGGAGGAGGAGGAGGAGGAGGAGGAGGAGGAGGAAGAGGAACAAGAGGAGGAGTAGGAGGAGGAAAGGAATAGATGAATGGAGAGAGGAGGAAACAAGGGATATGGGGTAGAGAGGAGGCGAAGGAGGGAGAAAGGCGTTGAAATGGAAAAGAAATAAAATGAGAATATCTGTAATCGTGAATAAATGATGCGTGGCTCTGGTCCGTAGGGATGTGACTAAAGTCGTTAGAATATTTACTGAATAAGGCTCATGCAGCCAGTGCCCTAGACGGGGTGTAGGTGTGACTGGTCAGGGTTGAGTCTATGTTGGTAATGGATGCGAAAATGGTGTACCCAAAGGGTGAAGGGTGAGAGAGGGTGAAAAAGGGTGAGGAGATATGTGAGAGAGGTAGGATATGATGACAGGGTGAAGGGTGAAACACTTTTAGAAGGTTTGTAAGGGTTAGAAGGAGAGATAGGGAAGGGTGGAGAGTGAGAGAGGGTGACAGGGTAATGTTAAACAATATGGGTGAACAGACGAAACGAGAATTAGGAAAGGATGAAAAAGTGTGAGTGTGTATGTGTGGGAGGTTTAAGAAGGGACAAGGGT
>NC_134781.1:26719777-26722277 GCF_046742065.1 Oratosquilla oratoria | reverse complement strand
GGTAAGACGGGGAAGAGGAAAAGGAGGAGGCAAAACAAGAAGGAACCGAAGATGCAGGAGAAGCAGGCCAATGGAAGGAAAAAAAGGAAGAAGAAAAGGAAGAGGAGAAGAAAGAGGCAGAAAAGATAGACAAAAAAAAAGAGGAGGAGGAGGAAAGGAGGAAATAAGGGAGGTGGAGGAAGAGGGAAGTGGGAAGATAAGGTGGGGGGGATAGTGGTTGGGGGGGAGGGAGGAAGAGGAGAAGGGAGGGAGATATGGCCAAAGGCAAGACACAGTTGCAGTCAAGTCCGCCAGGGGTCCCAAGACAAAGAAATAACTGAGAAGAGGAGGGAAGAGGAGGTCGAGAGGGAAGAAGGAAGATCCCAAGAGGTAAGAGGCAGGGTAGTGGGAGGGGTTGGGATTGAGAGGGAGCAGTTACCATGTGGGAGTTCAAGTGAAATGGAAATGAATTGGGGAGAAAAGAGAGTAGGATTTGTAGGAGTGAAAAAGAGGTAGAGAGGAATGGAGAATGAGAGAGGTGAGGGATGGTTGGAAGGGATATTGATAGGTGAATTAGAGAGGAGGAAAGATTAGTTACGTAAGGGTAACTGAGTGAGAAGACAGATATAATAAGGTAAATGGTAGATGCAAATACAAAGGGAAGAAATGGATGAAAAGTTATATGACATACTGTATAGAAGAAAATCATGTAAGAAAGGTGTAAGAGGTAGATAGAGGGAATTGGAAACCAAGTAGGAGGGAGGGAGGAAGAGATATTGAGGTGTGCTATGGGGCCCTATGTATAGGGAATAAGGGATTGGGGGAGGAAGAAGTTGGGGGAGGTGGGTGGGGTGGTGGTGGGGGTCTACAGATACGTCAGGAAGAAGACGCTCCCTATTACAACCGGGTCGCGGCAAGATGAGGGGAATTTGTCCGTCGCAGATACGGAGAACATGTCCGGCCCTTTGCCGAGTCTCCCGAGGAGGCCACGCTGGAAAGAGGAAAGAGATGGAGGGAAAGATGGAGGGAGGAAAAGAGGGAGGGAGGGGATCAAGGAGGTAATAAGGGAGGGAAGGAGGGTGGGCGGAGGGAGGAAAAGAGAGAGGGAAGGGGTTAAGAAGGTAAAGAGGGAGGGATGGAGGGTGGGAGTAGAGAGGAAAAGAGAGAGGGAAAGGAACAAGGAAGTAAAGAAGGAGGGATGGAGGGTGGGCGGAGGGAGGAAAAGAGAGAGGGAAGGGAACAAGGAGGTAAAGAGGGAGTGATGGAGGGTAGGAGGAGGGAGGAAAAGAGAGAGGAAAGGGAACAAGGAGGTAAAGAGGGAGGGAGGGAGGATGGGAGGAGGGAGGAAAAGAGAGAGGGAAGGGGTCAAGAAGGTAAAGAGGGAGGGATGAAGACAGGGTACGAAGGACGAAATTACGGAGGAAAAGAGGGAGGAAGGAGTTAGGAAGCAAAGGGAGGAAGGAAAGTGGAGGAATGAAGACATTAAGGCAAAGACTCAGAGCGTTGAGGAAATATAGTGAGTGAAGAGTTTAGTATGGTTGCAGAAGAATGATATCACAACACAGGGTGTAGACAAAGATTTAGAATCAGAAAGAGTGAGTAAATAAACATAGATGGGAAAGGAATGAAAAAAATCATGTTAAACAAAGATATTCATACACACGCACAAGGTCTTCGTATAAAGAAAGCAGGGTAGGACTCGTTCTAATCGATTTAAATTGGGCAAATTCAGGTTTGAGACGGAAATAAACAAGAACTGGTTTATCAATGGAGTGGTTAATAAATGGAGTAGATTATAACAATGTGGTGAACACGGATACAATTGTTTCCTTTAAGAGTAAATTAGATAACTATGGATAAGGAAGAATGTCGGTAAGGGACATGGAACTGCCTAGTATAGGTCTTATGGCTTCTACCAGTCTCCTCCATCCTTATGTTATGTTCACACACACACACACACACACACACACACACACACACACACACACACACACACACACACACACACACACACACACACACACACACACACACACACACACACACACACACAAGGGTGTGTATATATATATATATATATATATATTTATATATATATATATATATATATATATACACGTTTAACACGCTGCACTTTGAGATATTGAAGTTCTTTTTGCCATTTCACCGACCATGTGAACAATTTGTTAAGATCGTCCTGCAGATTCTCGGCGTCGTCTCCTGACCTAATTTGGTGTACTATTTTAGTGTCGTCTGCAAACTTAATAATGTCAATATTAATCCCATTGTCAAAGCCGTTTATGTACGTAATGAACGGTAAGGGACCCAAAGCCGAGTCCTAGGGGACCCCACTAGATACACTCCCCCGACCTGGGTTTTACACCATTTATAGTGACCCGCTGTTTTCTGTCACTGATCCAAGCTCTTATCCATTCTAACACTTTTCCTCCTATGTCATGCGCTTTGATTTTATTTAGTAGTCTCTGGTGAGGCACCATGTCGAACGCTATGCTAAAGTCAA
>NC_134781.1:26697277-26702277 GCF_046742065.1 Oratosquilla oratoria | reverse complement strand
ATCTGTTTTAGTATCTTTTCAAAGAACGAGGGTTTGTATTTGTAATATATTGAAAATACTGAGCATATACATGTACAGGAGACATTATAAGCAGACACATGCATATAAAACACACACACACACACACACACACACACACACACACACACACACACACACACACACACACACACACACACACACACACACACACACACACACACACACACACACACACACACACACACACACACAGGGCCGAAATTAAGTTCGGTACAGCTGCGCTTCGGGTCGTTACTCTGACTCTCGTGGGCGGGGAGTTGGGTGTGTGTGTGTGTGAAAGGTCATAGCATTACCCATAGATCGGACCTACGAGCTCTGAGCTCTCTTCCAGGAGGGAAATAGCTGTCGATCACGAGTCGAACACGTGATCCAAAAGACCAAGTGAATACACACACACACACACACACACACACACACACACACACAGACGCACACGCAAGTACATACTCACAGACATATTTATAAACTCATATACATACTGTATATACATATACATACATACATACATACATACATACATACATACATACATACATACATACATACATACATACATACATACATACATACATACATACATACATACATACATACATACATACATACATACATACATACATACATACATACATACATACATACATACATACATACATACATACATACATATATACATACACACATACATACATACATACATACATACATACATACATACATACATACATACATACATACATTCATACATACCCGAGTATACATACATACATTCATACATCCATCTATCCATACATACCTAACTGTGTACATACATACATACATACATACATACATACATACATACATACATACATACATACATACATACATACATACATACATACATACATACATGCACATATGCATACATATTGACACTTATATTGGAAGGGTTCTGCCTGGGGATGATACAAAATTACGAAGGAAATCAGGAGTTCGAAATTCATGTGAGATCGTCCAGGAACACCTAAATGAGATCTACAGCTGGATACAGAAGTAGCAGCTGGTGTTCAATGTCAGCAAGTACATTCTGTCTCTGTTGAGGGAAAACCAGGCAGAACCAGCTGCGTATGTACATGAGGGAGAGGATACAGTAAAATAATCAGTAAACGAAGTTAGGAATAAAGACGAAATCAGACTAGGTGCTCCATAGGTCATCATCAGCTGATGGGGCTTGAGTCCACAGGATTTGTCGTACAAACTAAGACGATTGGCGACTCTTGAACCATCAACGTTGGAGGAAAGAGGGAGAGGGAAGGGATGTAGTTGTTCCATTCAAATGTAATCAAAGTAGAGAATATGTATATAATCACAATATTATAGAACAATCACGCCTCCTGAATTGAGGTTTTAGATATAATCTTAAAAGAAATGTACACTTTTAAGAGATTAAGTACTAAACAGAACACCTGACCATGAAATTAGTTTGTCATCACTATTAGTATGTGTTTAAGGTATACATCATTATCAAGCTGACATTAATGCCATTGATATAACCTAACTTTGGTAATATGCAACAAGAAAACATGAAGCACATTTTAGTCCTATGAAGAGCAC
This sequence comes from Oratosquilla oratoria, assembly GCF_046742065.1. Classification (NCBI taxonomy): domain Eukaryota; kingdom Metazoa; phylum Arthropoda; class Malacostraca; order Stomatopoda; family Squillidae; genus Oratosquilla; species Oratosquilla oratoria. Next base: position 26,700,639 of record NC_134781.1, on the reverse strand, counting down.
ACAAGTAATATAACAACTCATACACACCAACCCGAAGATATATACATGAAAATACGCTCACCCATATACACACCCACACCCACAGATATTCGCATATCATATACACACGTATATACACATAAAAACATGCTTAGGCATACATATGTATATACACATACATATATATAAGCACACATACACAGGCACACATACATACACAAATATATTCATACACAGACATATACATAAAAACAGGCGCAGACATACATATACGTACACTCATGCATACACACACAGGTATACATAAACGTACACATACACACACACACACACACACACACACACACACACACACACACACACACACATATATATATATATATATATATATATATATGTACGTACACATATACACGCACGCACACACGCAAATATATATATGTATACATTCACATAAACTCAGGCGCATACATACATATACACAAACGTGTATATGTTAACGCACACATAGCTCAAATACATACTCAAAAATGTACACGCGTACATACGAGTACACTCACACACGTACATACTGTTAATGCGTTCACACACACACATACACAAACAAACAAACATACACTTACACACACACACAATAACACACACACTAACACAAACACACACACACACACACACACACACACACACACACACACACACACACACACTCACACACACACACACACACACACACACACACACACACACACACACACACACACACACACACACACACACACACACACACACACACACACACACACAACACACACACACACACACACACACAAACACACATACACGCACGCACGTGCACACACACACACACACACACACACACACACACACACCACACACACGCACGTCCACACACACACACACACACACACACACACACACACACACACACACACACACACACACACACACACACACACACACACACACACACACACACACACACACACACACACACACACACACACACACACACACACAGACGCCACCCAGAAAAGGCGCATGCCTCCGAAGCATCCAATCGTGAAGGCAAATAAAGTTTGGTCGTGTGATAAAAGCCTATTTCTTGGGATTGAATTTGCAAGGCGTCGGAATATGAAATGAATTGGCCAAGATTATGAATCTGTCCGAGTGTCCAGATTGAGTTTAGCGATGGGCTGGGGATGTTATTGTTGTTGATCTTGTTGTTGTTGTTGCTGTTGTAGCTGGTACTGTAACCTTGGTTGTAGACTTGACGTTGATTTCCTGTTCACCAAGGTTCCTGTTGGTAAAGTTGAATTTGGTTCAAGCGTTTATTTCGTTTTTTATATATTCATTCACTTTTTATTTTATTTATTTATTTATTTATTTATTTATTTGTTTTAGATGTGGGGACTTTTTCGGTACGTTCGTGACTTTTATAGTAAATTCAAGGCTATTGTAGATATTTTGGCTTTCTTGCAATTTATTTGGTTTTCATGGGACTTTGCTGAATTCGGGAGTTTCTTGAATACTCCTCGATGGAAATTGTCGTTTACGCTCTGTTGCTCCAAAATTTTATTTTCATTTACTATTAACATCACCAACTACCATAACTGATTATTCATATCAGTTCATTTTATATATATATGTATTTTGCTGTTACATTTTTCATGTCTTGTTTTTAGTTTTGTTTTATTTACTTGTTTAGTCATATATACATTTGTCTAGTTATCTATTTATTGATTCGTTTATTTGTTTGTTTATTAATTAAATTATCTATTTATCAACTTATGTATATATATATATATATATATATATATATATATATATATATATATATATATATATTTTACTTATCTATTTATTAATTTACCTATATTTCTTCTCACATTTCCAGTGTTCATTGGTGTTTCAGTGTTTATTACACTCCAATGTTCATAAAAAATATTCGTTCTTCATAATAGTAAAATCACCTTATTAAGAATACTATGGTCATTTATATTATTATGATTTTTATTTATTTGTTTATCTTTATTTATTTTATTTATGTATTTATTTATTCATTTATTTATTATAATTAAATGTTTTTTCGCATCCGTCCTAGTTATGGCTCAAAAGGTTTCCAGTTGGCATGCTCCTCCTTTGTAATCCTTTGTAATCATGGCACTGTTACCAATGAAACAACTATCAGTAATCATCTTTATAGCAGACTTCATTACTGACAACTCCATTTTGGTAATATCATTAAAGAAATATCATTGACACGTGTGCCGTACTTAACGACACTGATGGGAACGAATGAAGTCATCCTTCCTTGTTTTCTAAATCGATTTTTTTTTTTTTCAACTGTTGATCCGGTTTCTCCTTCTACATCTATTGCCGCAGCCAACGATTAGTCCATATAAAAGATTACAATGCGTTACTATGAGAAGACAGGTAACGTTTTGATACATAAAAAAAATTATGCGAATAAATAGACAATTTAATAAGAAGATTAACTAAATGGATCGATAAATGAATAAGATAATTGATCAATTAATCAATACATGGATAATACAATATAAATACTAAGAAATTAATAAATAAATGGATGAATGAATAGATAAGTAAATAAAATTAAAATATTGATTAATTAATACGCAACCATCTAAGCAAGCAAGCCCAATGTCCTTGTTTCCATTTTCTTTCCCACGCCTTCCCCCCCCCCCCAATCGGTTCCATACCCGTCCCGAAACCTGTGCCCTCCCATTCTTCCTTCTGTCCTCTCAAACTCCCCTCCTCTCTCCTCCCCTCCTCTTTCCTCCCCTCACCTTCCCTCCTCTCACTTCCCTTCCCCTCCTCTCTCCTCCCCTCCTCTATCCTCCCCTCACCTTCCCTCCTCTCACTTCTCTTCCCCTCCTCTCTCCTCCCCTCCTCTCTCCTCCCCTCCTCTTTCCTCCCTTCACCTTCCCTCCTCTCACTTCCCTTCCCCTCCTCTCTCCTTCCCTCCTCTCTCCTCCCCTTATCTTTCCTCCCCTCATCTTCCCTTCTCTCACCTCCCTTCCCCTCCTCTCTCCTCCCATTCTTCCTCGTGTCCTCTCAAACTCTCTCCTCCCTTCCCAACGCCTCCCCAAACTCCATTCACTTCCCCTCACCTCCCCTCCCCTCCCCTTACCTCCCCCTCACCTTCCTTCCTCTCACCTCCCTTCCCCTCGTCTCTCTTCCCCTACTCTCTCCTACCCTCTTCTTTCCTCCCCTCCCCTCCCCTCTTCTCACCTCCCCTCTACTTACCTTACCTTTCCTCACCTTCCCTCCCCTTACCTCCCCTCACCTTCCCTCCTCTCACCTCCCTTCCCCTCATATCTCTTTCCCTCCTCTCTCCTACC
>NC_134781.1:26687277-26692277 GCF_046742065.1 Oratosquilla oratoria | reverse complement strand
ACAATATTGAGCATCTGCTTACAATCTGTGAGACATTTTTAAACAGTTCCACAGTTAAGTCTTCCGTTTTCTATACAGTTCTTTACCATCACCGTCTTTCTTCTCATGACTTCTCATCCTTCTGCCCACCAAGTTCTCCATAGCGTTTTCACAACATAAATTTGTTACAGTCAGCATTTTAGGGACTTTCATGACATCCCACTGACCTCAGTCACGTTGTGTTCTTTTATGAATGGAATCTCTAATATATATATATATATATATATATATATGTATATATATATATATATATATATGCATGAGAAATCACATGAACATGTGATTCTAAATATGTAGAAAAATCACCAAGGAAAATAATAAAATTTAACTGAGCGCTTTCGTATATTTAGACATGTATCCTGAACATGTCTAAATAGACAAAAGCGCTCGGGCATAACTCTTATCATTTTCCTTGGTAGTTTTTCTGTGTATATATGTGTATATATATACATATGTATATATATATATGTATATATATATATATATATATATATATATAAGAATAATTTCACCTTTGTTTATCGCATCGTTCTGCTACCGTCCTTCAAGCTCCACGTGTCTTCGTTGCTATTTTGTCCCCCAAGGATAGGAGATAGTTTTAATTTGAACTCTTTTGCGGTATAAGGCTTCGTTCCCTCCATCCTCCATTATTTGAACTCCACTTTTCCTCCATTCCTCCCTTTCCTCTAAATGATCTCATTCTCCATCCTCCATATTTCTTATGATCTTTCAACCTCTCCTCTTCCTCCTGATAGTTATGTTTTCTTCTTCGACTGTTTCCCTTATTCCTCCTTCTTATAAAATAATTCTATTCTTTTTATCCTGCTTCTGTTTCACTTCCTTTTATTCCTTCTCTTCCTCTGTCTGCTCCTCCTCATCTCTTTTCTTCTCCTCTTTTTCTCTTCCTCTCCCCCTTCCTTGTCCATTTCGTCCTCCTTGCCTACTCTTTTCTCCTCTTCATTTTCTGTCTCATCTTTTTCTTCCTCCTTTTTTTCTACTTTCTCCTCCTTCTCCACCTCCTCCTCCTCCTCCTTCCCTCCTCCTCTTCCTCCTTCTTTTCTACTTTCTCCTCCTCCTCCATCCCTCCTTCTCCTCCGCCTCCTCCTCCTCCTCCTGCTCCCCCTCCTCCTTCGCCCCTTCCTCCTCCTCCTTCTTCGCCCCTTCCTCCTCCTCCTCCTCTTTCGCCCCTTCCTCCTCCTCCTCCTTCTTCGCCCCTTCCTCCTCCTCCTCCTCCTCCTCCTTCTCTTTATTCTACTTTCCTTCCTCCTCCTTTTACTACTCTTCTTCCTACTACTTTTTTTCCTCCTTTTCCTTCTCGTCCTCTTCCTCTTTCCATTCTCCTCCTTCTCTTCCTCGTACGCGATTTGCCATCTTCCTACGTTCCTTCTTTTGTCGCTTCCATCGTAACTTTCACCTCCCCTTTCTCGATGTTTACTTTCTTCGTGTCAGATTTTTGTCAATTTTTTGTCTTTCTCTCTCCTTTCGTCCCCCCTCCCCTTCGTCTTGTTCCCATATATTCTCCTCTTCCTCCTCCTCCTCCTCCCCCTCCTCCTCCTTCACTTCTTTATTTTGTAATTTGTGAAGACTTGTAGAGGGTCGTATGTGGGGTTAAAGAAAAGTCTTTGGTAATCATTTTCGTTATTCATCTCATAGATAATTACAATGGACTTTATCCAAATTGATCATCAAGCATTTTCATTTCTAGTTCTGCTTTTATCGTTATTATTATTATTGACATTATTTTGTGTTGTGAGTACGAGTATATACTAACCATTTCTTTGCTTTCATTACTTACTTCATTTTCACACACATATATACATAAATACGTAAATATATACATACATATATACATACATACGTACATACATACATACATACATACATACATACATACATACATACATACATACATACATACATACATACATACATACATACATACATACATACATACATACGTATATACATATATACATACACACACACACACACACACACACACACACACACACACACACACACACACACACACACACACACACACACACACACACACACACACACACACACACACACACACACACACACACACACACACATACATACATACACACATTATGTACATACATACATACATACATACATACATACATACATACATACATACATACATACATACATACATACATACATCCATACATACACACAGACACACACACACGCCCACACATATATATATATATATATATATATATATATATATATATATATATATATACATATATATATATATATATATATATGTATATATATACATATATACACACACACACACACACACACACACACACACACACACACACACACACACACACACACATATATATATATATATATATATATATATATATATTTGTGTCATATGCTTATCGTGGATAGCCTGTTGCCTTGCTGTGTCACGCCCTTGCGTGAATAGAGTATCCTGTTTTTATTTTTAATACATGCCTTCCGTGAACATGATGTGTATTATCATTAATGTTGTTAATGTCTTTTGTGGAAAGAAATCTTGCATATATTTCATAATATGTATGTTATAAACTAAACCATTGCGCAATATTCGTCCACTTGGGGTGAGCTTCGAATACGTTCTGTCAGATGAAGCTGAGTGCAGATATCGTTATATGATATGACGCGAAAACATGTTCTTCTCTCCCATTGGTAAGAAATAGATGAATTACCTACTTAGTACGTATCAACATCCAAGAAACGTAATTACTAATTCCCGGGCTACATAAGTCCGGGCAGAGAGCGACTACAGAGAGTACCAGAGTAGAGACTCATGGAAAGAAAACTGAGAATGGAGAGAGAAGACAAGAAGTATACGCCCTTGGTTCTTTTGATTCTACGGAGATTTTCCCCCCTACGTTCATCGACTACAACTCAACTAAACAAGTCTTTTGCACCTCTACAATTGCGCTACGTCATCTTCAAGTTCAAGTACCGAATCCGTGAATTAGCAATCTCCACGCGAAGTGCAAGCCTTTGCTTTTTACAAATTGTTTCGGACATCTTCCAGGCTGCTGCTAGACTGAAACTAAATGCATCTCTTCGCTCTCTCTCTCTCTTATTTCTCGACTGAACATCAACAAGTATCCTACGTGTTTCCAAACTACCAGAAGATTACCCTACCAGAAGTTATCGTGCATCAGTCTCTCCTTAAATAACTCATTTGTTCCCGAAACATGAAGTTCGGACCAGTCGACTTTCCATTGGTTCGACTTCTAGCAACCAAAATCAAGATTTCTTTCCGCTCCTCTGTTCTTACGTGCTGCATACAAGCACACAACTAGCCACTCTACCTGGTAATTGGTATAGTAGTCATTCATAATTCATTTAACGTCTATTTATATGTTGTTGCTTCATGTATATTGCCATTTTTGTGCCTACTTATGTTGTTTGTGTCTAATTTACTGTTGAGAATAATAATTTATTTTAACAAAGAATCTATTTATCCTGAATGAACTCTCTTTCACTCTTGTCGCGACTAGCCTGACCCATAGATGAGTCGTGATTTTATACACACACACACACACACACACACACACACACACACACACACACACACACACACACACACACACACACACACACACACACACACACATATATATATATATATATATATATATATAAATATATATACATATATATATATGCAAAAAGATCACGAAACCACGTGATCCAATAAATTGCTAATAAAAAAAACGAAAAAAACTAAAATTTCCAAGCGCTTTCGTGATATTTCACGAAAGTGCTTGGGAATTTTAGTTTCTTTTCCGGTTTTCTTTGTGGTTATCAGCAATATATATATATATATATATATATATATATATATATATATATATATATACAGTATATATATAATGTGTGTGTGTGTGTGTGTGTGTGTATGTATACATTCTGTATATATGTACATGAGATTAGATTTAAAGAAAGATGGGTACGTAGCTAAAGGAAGAGTTAGTTGTAACACTATTGTTTTAATGCGTCGACCGCTGGGATCATCTTCGGAAATCTAACATAAAAAGCCATAAAATAAAATTCAAACACATCCTTTCTGGTTTGTAATGTTTGCATTTTTGCATATTACGGCGAGACAGGCAGAGGCATTGAAAATGCATTAATGAACACAAGAATGACCTAAAGGTGCAACCTACATCCAGTTCCCTAGTTCGCCATGAGGAAAAACTCGGAAATGTAACCACCTGGAACAATGTGGGAAGTCCTTCATAAATGAGTGGATTAAAAAACATGAAATACAAATGAAGCCGTCTACATCGACACGTCTAAAAACACAAACAAAAAAATATATGCTTCATATACTTGGTGAGAGTACAAGCACTATATTAATTGATGAAAAAGAATAGGACATTTGCCCTCCCTGTGAGCTGACCTGCCCAGGGAGGTTCCATCTTCCCTTGGTTCCCCGGGCTCTCCCGCTGGACCTCCTGAAGCTAACCTCTCCGAATAAACGAGACATGATATGTATAAATTCTATTCCATGCTCTTTTAATGTTACATTTTAAAATATGATCTCATTGGTCGAAATATCATAGCAATAATGTGTTCTGACGCATCTTACCTGACTCTCTATCCACGTCTACATACAGTAAGTACATGAACACACACACACACACACACACACACACACACACACACACACACACACACACACACACACACACACACACACACACACACCACACAAATACACATACACACAAACATACACGTATATATATATGTATATATATGTATATATATATACATATACATATATATATATATATACATGTGTGTGTGTGTGTGTGTATATATATATATATATATATATATATATATATATATATATTTATATATATATATATATATATATATATATATGGGATCAAGTTTAGGTC
>NC_134781.1:26664777-26669777 GCF_046742065.1 Oratosquilla oratoria | reverse complement strand
ACTCTTTAAGTATCTAGTTTGAGATTTCGCCAGGTCCTGAAGCTTTTGTCATATCAAATGATCCCAAAAGGTTGAACGCTTCCCTAACATCTACATTTAAGTATTCTAAACCTGGTTTTTTTGCTCCCCTTGCTTTCCTCCAAAAAAGTTATCTCTTTTGTAAAGACCTAATGGAATTTTTCACTCGTTATTTATGCCTGGCCTCACCACCCACTTTTAACTTGGTGATCACTTCCCTGTGTCTCAATTTATCATTTATAAATCTGTAAAACCGTTTTGGTTCATCTATGCATTTTTTCTACTACACCTCTATCAAAATTGCTTTCTTCCTCTCTGCGAATTCTTGTATAGTCATTTTAGCTTGTTTGTAAGCTTCTTTTGTTTTATCACTTCTCTTCCTCCATTTTTCCCAGAGCATGTTTTTTTTGCAATCCCACAATTGTTGCTAAACCAAACCTGTTTCTGCTTCTTCCTTCCATTAGTTTTTGGCATATGTTTGTTCACTCCCAGTTTGTGAATGTCCAGAAACATTTCCTATTTACCTTATATTCACGTAGTATTTATTAATTACTCCCAGTTTGGTTCTTCAAGGATTTTTTCAAATTAAAGTAATTTGCTTTTCTAAAATTGAGTCATCCTTGCCTGTGTGATTTATCCCTTGGCTCTATTTACTCATCATCCAGCTGAAATTCAATTGTTAGATGACCACTTCTTCCTATGGGACAAAGGTAGTTCAAATAGGTGCTGGTATCTGTCTTTTGGGTTAGTAACAACTAATCTTGTGAGTGTGCGTGCGTGCGTGTGTGTGTGTGTGTGTGTGTGTGTGTGTGTGTGTGTGTGTGTGTGTGTGTGTGTGTGTGTGTGTGTGTGTGTGTGTGTGTGTGTGTGTTTGTGTATATATGTGTGTATGTATGTGTGTTACAGCCAAATAAAATAAGTGTCCATGGTATAGGGGGAAAAGTGATTGAATGGCTTAGAGCATGGATCAGTGACAGAAAATCGCGGGTTACCATAAACGGTGTAATATGCAAATGGGTGAGTGTTACTGTGGAGTTCCACAGGGATGGGTTTTGGGTCCCTTATTGTTTAATATATATAAATATCTATAAATAACTTGGACAGTGTGATTAATAGTAATAAAGTCAGGAGAAGATTTCGAGATTCTGTGAGAAGATCTCAAACAGTTCACATGGTCGGTGATATGGCAAATGGGCTTCAATATATCAAAGTGTAACGTGTTAAAAGCAGGTTTACACACCCCAGAAAGTAGGTAAATTTTATATGACACCTTTTTAGAGAAAAATAAGTGCGAGAGAGATTTGGGATTTCTAGCATCTCCTGCCCTTAAATCCAGGAAACAGTGCATAACTGCCAGGAATAGTGCTAATAGAGTATTAGGTTTCATTGTTAAGATCGTTATGAATAAAAGTGCAGAGTTAGTTATCAAACTCTATCTGGCGTTAGGCTCATACTTGAATATGTGACACAGTTTTGGTCTCCCTCTTATAGAAATAATATCAGTTCATTAGAATTAGTACATGCATACACATACCAACGGCTTTTTCCCTTTACAAGGGAGGTAGCCAAAATAAAAGGCATAAATCCCTTCCCACCCATTTCATCCCCAATACACCATTCCCATTCACCACCCCTCCCTCCCTCTTATCTTGCTCCTATTAGATGACGGGTCATTCCTGTATCTCGCCTAATACCCTGAGTTAGAAGCAATGTAGCAAGAGACAGCACCGCTACAGCAAGGCCGCTTCATTTAATCGGTACGTGTCCCCTCATGCAGATAAAGAGAAGACGGGGAGAAATTGCTTTGGGCTGCGTCAAAATATCATTCACGCATATTCCACCACCACCAGCCCTATCCCCCACCCACACTCCCTTCCATGCTCCCCAGCATCATCCATACACAATCACTCTCTATTATATTTTTTCTCACTCCCTTCCTCAACAGACAATCCCCTCCTTTACAATGCTCCTTTTACCCCATTCATCCATCTCATCCTTGATCGCCCCCTCACATTCACTCCTTTCACCTCTGCCTTCCACACCTTTTAATTTTCTTGACTCATTCTTTCCATGTGTCCAAACCATTCCAATACTCTTTCATCAAGACTGCCTCCCAACTCTCTTTCCAACCCTGTTCTCCTCCATACCTCATTGTTCCTAACTCTATCCAGCCTAGCAACCTCTACCATACTTCTCAGGTATTTCATCTCAAACACATTTAAATTCTTCCTCTCTTTCAGTCTTATGTTCCATGTTTCTGCCACATATAGTGCTGTCGGCACAATCACTCATTCATACAGTCTCCTCTTAGCATCTATTCCCAAATGTTTATTTCTTATTACACATTTTAATCCCCCAAGTCATTTGCTTTTCTCAATCTACATTCTACCTCCATCTCCACTCCTCCTTTTCCCGCCACATTCGCACCCAAGTATCTAAAGCTATCCACTTCTTCCAGTCTCCCTTAATACTCACTTCCAATTGACTGCCATCTTTTCCCTTGGACATCTCATCACATTATTTTACCCACATTTATCTTCAACTTCCTTCTTTCGCACACCCTCGCAAACCCCATCATTAACTTTCTTAATCCCTCTAATCCTGCTACAAGCGCAGTGTCGTCATTAAACAACAACTGGCGTATCTATCACTTTTCTCCATTTTCTTTAACCATTTCAAATCCCCGATCCAATACCCATGAATTTATCTCACACCACCCCATCCTGTATAAATTGAACAGCCAAGGCGACATAACACATGCCTAGTGAAGTCCTACCTTTACCTCAAACTATTCACTCTCTCCGTTCCGGCTTGTAACACAGGCTCTACTATTCTCATAAAAACTCTTGGTCGCTCTTACCAGCTTTATTCCTATCCCATATATCTACAATATCTCCCACAGTACCTTCCTGTCTACCATGTCATAAGCTTTTTCCAAATCCATAACCCCCCCCCCAAAAAAAAAAAGTTTTTTCCAAGGCTTTATCACATAAGTGCCTTACCACAAAAATCTGATCCATGTGACCCCTACCTGTTTTAAACCCACCTCTGTTCATCTCCTAATCCTCTAAATCAAAACCCTCCCATAAGCCTTCCCAACTACACTCAACAAAATGATCCCTCTGAAACTACTACATTCACACTTGTCCCCTTTTCCCTTGTAAAGTGGAACTATACAGGCACTCCTCCAGTCCTCCGGTAATCTACCCTCTTTTAGACAAACATTAAACAACCTCATCGGCCACTCCACCATCAATGTACCTCTCTTTTTTAGACACTCCGCATGACACCCATCCAACCCAAGTGCCTTACCTGCTCGCATCATTTTAATAACTGCTTTCATCCCATCTTCTCTTACTTCTCCGTTTTCCTCATTCACCACTGTCATTTTCTTAGCACTTCCCAATTGAATTACCTTTCCCTCTCTATCTTCCTTCACATTTAGCAACTTCCTAAAATACTCTGCCGGTCTTCCTCTTACTGCTGTCTCTTCCATTATAATCTCTCCATCTGCAGCTTTTGCCTTTTCTTATCTCCTAATTTCATTCCAAAATATCTTTTATTACTTTTAAATATTCTTGCCATACTCATACCCAATTTCACATATGCTCTCCTCTTTGCCTCCTTTACTTCTCTTCTCTTTTCCTTTGTACCTCTCATATGCTTCCTTTGTCTTTGTAACCAATCTAAGAACGCTCGTTTCTTATCTTCCACAACCTTCTTTGCTTCATCATCCCACCAATCGCTACCATTCCTTCTATTTACTCCCGTCATCCTTGTTCCAAACAACATCTTTGCTCACCTTGTGACTCCCTCTTTGAAACATCCCCATTCCTCCCCCACTTCCAGTTTTACTCTATCCTTTACTCCTTCACACTCCTCACTCAACTTCTTGTACTCCTTTTCCTTTTCTTTCTCATTTAAGCAGTTTACTCTACTTCTGTCCTTTTCCTCTTTTTCAGTTTATTCTCCACTCTTAAATTACTTTCCACCAAAGAATTATCTGGTATTCCCCACTCTCTCCCCTTAGAACATGTACATCGAAAACTCTTCCTACTCTTCTCCTGGTTACCACTATATAGTCCATTAAAGCCCTATCTAGAACCCTTCCATCCACCACCCTCTCCCATTTGTACTAAAGCTTGACTTTCTTCCTAAACAGTATATTTGTTATCCTCAACTCTCTAGACCAGTGTTTCTCAACCTTTTACCTTTGCGTAACCTTTAAAATAAATTGCATGTCTCAAGGAACCCCTTCGCAAAAAAAAAAAAAAAAAAAAAAAAAAAAAAAAAAAAAAAAAAATATATATATATATATATATATATATATATAATATATATATATATATATACATATATATACCATATCTTTCTCATTTTATTTTCATAACAATAGGTTAGATAGGATGATGTCTATATTACATTATTACAGTACAATAATCTTTTGCGAAACCTTAGGGTTCCGCAGAACCCTGGTTGAGAAACGCTGCTCTAGACACATCACTATCGCCTCTCCACCGCGATTTTTCCTGGCCCTCCACACTTACCGACCACTCCGTCTATTGATTCATCCTCTACCCTAGCATTGAGATCTCCCAATACCAATATACTGACATTTCTCCCTAAACTATCTATGCACTTATTTAAATATATCCAAAAAGCCTCCCTTTCCTCTACAGTCTACAATCTTCTCACTACCAGATCCATATGCACTTACAAAAACTCACATCTCCCTTCACAGTTTCACCTTAATTCACATTAACTTTGAAGAAACCTTCTACTTCGCCACAGGTTTACCTATCTTTTCACTTACTAGTATAGCCACCCCTTCTCACCTTCGTCCTCTCTTCACTCACCTCCCAACTACACACCCAAACTCAAACTCGCCGCTCCATTTCAACTTAGTGTCACTCATTGCCAACATTCACTTTTCTTTACACAAACATACTGCTTATCTCTTCCCTTGTACTCTCATCTGTATC
>NC_134781.1:26652277-26654777 GCF_046742065.1 Oratosquilla oratoria | reverse complement strand
GCATTGTCATCTGCAGTCACAGAAGTCCGCTTTATGACAGATGATACACCTGTCTTTGTGGTAACTGGTACTATGATGCCCATGCCATGAAATGTCCCATGCTCATCCAGTGTTCTTATATCATGGTCTACATTGTCTCTAGCGTACTGCATCCTGGGAGGAACTCGGAAAGGTTACAGAAGTCCGCTTTATGACAGATGATACACCTGTCTTTGTGGTAACTGCTACTATGATGCCCATGCCATGAAATGTCCCATGCTCATCCAGTGTTCTTATATCATGGTCTACATTGTCTCTAACGTACTGCATCCTGGGAGGAACTCGGAAAGGTCACAGAAGTCCGCTTTATGACAGATGATACACCTGTCTTTGTGGTAACTGGTACTATGATGCCCATGCCATGAAATATCCCATGCTCATCCAGTGTTCTTATATCATGGTCTACATTGTCTCTAGCGTACTGCATCCTGGGAGGAACTCGGAAAGGTTACAGAAGTCCGCTTTATGACAGATGATACACCTGTCTTTGTGGTAACTGGTACTATGATGCCCATGCCATGAAATATCCTATGCTCATCCAGTGTTCTTATATCATGGTCTACATTGTCTCTAACGTACTGCATCCTGGGAGGAATTCGGAAAGGTCAAGTCTCCGATTCAAAGCTGCACACAGTAAATTACTTCTGAATAAGAACTGACAAACCCATGAGTATTCAGTGTGTCGTTTAGAAACCTAGATGTAAATTTATCATGCATTTCGACTGCCAGTCCTAGTTGTAATAGAGTAAAAAGAACTCTGGAGCGAGCTGCTTGCATTGTGGTTTGACCCAGTGAACAAAGCTTTATGTCTTTGTCCTTTCCAACTAGTAGAAGATTGAAGAATAGCTGCAGTGACTTTGGGATAAATGTAGTGCACGCTTTAAAATTAGATATAGAAAGACTGGTGGGACATATGCCATTATCTTGCACAACAGACTTGATATCACTTTTGATGAGCTTGCTTACTGCCTCAATAAAAAAAAAAAAAAAAATCAGCCTTATGCTCCAAGTTTTTTTGGTTGTCGATAAAATCTACTGAAGATGAATGAAGCAGTGCTTCTGAATGTTACAATGTTGGGACAACCATTTATTTCACTATTTGTGATGTCATTTCCAGTGTTCCAGAAGTTCCTCTTCCTTGTAAGTGAAACGTAGGTTCCAAACCAATACCTTATAGAAAACAACCCGTTATTTTGATTAGAACATTTATTGTTATCTGTTCTTCTTCGTTCAATTTTAGGTATTGGGACACCTTAACAAACTCTTCAACCCTAATCAAATTCTCTGGACTTCCAACCCGTGCTGTTTTTGGTGGTATGTCCTCATCTCGGACGAATATTTGAAGGACGCTCTTTCCCGTCCTAAAATTTGTTGCATATTTGATGATGTGCCGCGTCACAGGATTGAAGGTGCTGTACAAACACGACTATTCCTCGACCTTCGTCAGCCAATTCATCTTTTCGTTCATCACAATGTCTCAAAATTGAAGGATCAAATTCCAATATACGAACAGACACCAATATATGTTTTTTGTCTTGCCTTGGTATCAATCTGATTGGGTAGAGAACAATTGTCCTTGAACGAAAACAAGGTATCACTGACCGAAGCGTTCCGTTCAGATTGTTGGAGCTGTCCGCTGCTCATTTGCGAAGGAATAAACGAATCTCGTTTGGATTTTTATGTATTCGTCGGCATTCTGTATGCAGTGTCACCAGGTCTCAGTTTATTTTTCCTTCACGTTCCAAGTTTGCTTGAGCAATGCCAATGCATCCCTTTTCTGTCAGTTTTACGGTTGGCTGCTTTGTCAGTGGCTTTCCGCAAAACACAGTCTGGCATGATAGTGCTGCAAAGAAAATAGGATGTAAGACTCGCTCTCAGAAGTCTGAAACGATGATGACCTGAAGTAGGCCCTTTGCTAATGTACTTGGACACACAGAGAACTAAATCTGGCGTTACCTACCATTCTCATTTTATCCTCAATGTAGATGGCCTAATAGTAATTGACAAAAATACATGATTTTAACAATTTAGATTAAGTTTAGACGTTAAAACAGCTTCCATCAGAAATTACTGCCATCTATCCAATAAATAAACAAACAAATAAATAAATAAATTAATAAATAAATAAATAAAATAAAGGCCATAGATTAATTGCCTTAATTTTTCAACTTGTTGAACTCTGAACTAAAACAATGAACAAATAGATATTTCTTAGAGTAGCATGTTCTATAGTTATCACAAGACAGCAAAGACCCTTGTGCGTATGGTCGGGAGATGGGGTAGGGGGTAGGGAGTAAAGTAACACCTATTACTCCCATCAGAGAGCTTACCAGTACCTTGTATCCCATGTTCTTTTGAAAGAATCACCCTGAAAACATTGGTATTGACATAAAAAAGGCAGCTGTAGCTCAAAATATAGGTGGAGTGCTGCCACAAAACGTGTTTCGGATGGTTCGAAAAA
>NC_134781.1:26642277-26647277 GCF_046742065.1 Oratosquilla oratoria | reverse complement strand
TTAGCGAAGGAATGGATCTTCGTCCAAAAGAAGTTAAGATAAAAGGAAAACAAATAGGTGCTGGATAGGTGAAAGGTAGGTGTATGTTTTGGGTGTTCACCTTCCTTGTAAGGGAGAAAAAAGGATTTTTGATATATGATGATAGTGATCCGTTTGATCATTTACATTTACCTATTATCTTGTATGATTAAAAAACTTACATGTACCTATCATCTTGTATGATTTAAAAGCCTACCTACATGTACTTATTATCTTGTATTATTTAAAAACCTACTTACAAGTACCTATTATCTTGTATGATTTAAAAACCTACTTACATGTACTTATCATCTTGTATGATTCAAAAACCTACTTACATGTACCTATCATCTTGAATGATTTAAAAATCTACTTAAATGTACTTATCATCTTGCATGACTTAAAAATCTACTTACATGTACTTATCATGTTGTATGATTTAAAAACCTACTTACATATACTTATCATCTTGTATGATTAAAAAACCTACTTACATATACCTATCACCTTTGCATAATTCAAAAACCTGTTCTATCTTTCACCTAATGTAAGATATATCTCGACTACAGTTGCGCAGTTGATAATCTCTTTCAGTTGAAAAAGAAAAATTACTTCGTAAGTCACTGCTTTATACAACCTTTATACAATCAAACCAAAATAAATACATAAAACTACTTCACAACATGCGATTTTCTTCTTCTCACTAAAATGATCTAAAGTCAACCATAACAAAGCCATCAGGGGAAACCACACATAAACAGAATGAAAGGAATATATAATAAATATTACACCAATATTAGAAAGAGATACCTCGATTCTTCTTTGAGATGTACAAAAAGAAAAATATAACACGGAGTTCTCAATTTCAGTTGTCCGATCCAAGATGACCACATATATAACGTATGCTCAGTTTGTTCATCATATTATAAAAAAACTACTACTACTAAAACATACGGTAAATGAATAAACTAATTAGATAAATTTAACAAAACAAGGAACAGAAAATACCTATAATAAAATAAAATATATTAAAGAAGAGAAAATACATATGATTGAATGAGATGAAATAGCAAAATGAAAAGAATGAATAGATAGATAAACAAAGAAGTAAAAGAAAATAAAGTAAATAGATTTAATAACAAATGAATAGATAAATGAATTAACAGGTAAATAAGCAGATAAGGTAGATTAATAAGTAAATAAAACATAAGAAGACAAAATCTGCAAAATCGGTGGCTAACACGAAGGCATTGTCAAAGGGGCACGGGCTTTCCAACACGGAGACCTTTTCCCCGGCACTTCCAGGCATCAGGATCCAAGCGAGTCTGGACGGCTCTCCGGCCGCTGCGTAACGGACCAAGACTCTTCGTCCGCCGCGAGGGAAGTGCGAGGAGCCGGGCGACTCGGAGATGTAAAGAACGCAGTTTTGCAAGTGGCACCGCGCGTTCTCGCCCAAAGACGAGTCCTGAATCAATACAGGTTTGAGGCGGGTGGCCGTACGGGGAGACTCGTCCAGACAGACAAAATCCAAAAGGCAGTTTGAGTCTTTTCCCTAACCTTGGCCGCAGTGTTACGAAACGCGGCTCTCTGACATTGAGATAGAATACATAGGATGAATGCTACGATACGCGGACATTGAGTTAAGTTACATAATATAAATATACTATCTTAATAGAAGACCTAGAATGCTAAGACTTTATGTAGACATAGATGTACAGTGTATTCAAATATGTATTGGATACATCTTTTGTATACAGGAGTTAGTATATAGGTGTATTTATTATACACAACTTAATTTGTGCTTGTTAGATATCTAGACAATTGCTGCTCGACACATACACACTCACATACAATTACGTTCACAAACCCGTATGCACAAGCGCTCGCGCATTCACACACACGCACGCACACACACGCGCACGCACACACACACACACACACACACACACACACACACACACACACACACACACACACACACACACACACACACACACACACACACACACATATGCATGCATGCACGAACACAAGCTGGTGCTGGAAATATTTTCTTTATACCAATATGATATACATACGTGTGCACACGTTTTCATGTATGTATATATTCTATATTGATATGGTGTATGGTATATGTGAATATATACGAATATCTATCTATCTATCTATTTATCTATCTATCCATCTATATATATATATACATTCATATATATATATATATATATATATATAAATATATATATATATGTATATGCATATATATGTATGTATATATATATATACATATATATATATATATAGTGTGTATACATATACATATATATATATATATATAATTATTCAGTATTATCAATTAAGTTAACGGTGGTTGTTGAATGAAACACTAGATAACCATTTCTTCGGGTTTCATATGAAAATAGAATACATTTAAATTTTTCTACATTTATAAAAGCCCACTAGTGTCCTGTCTTGCGTTTATTTTATTCTACTCATAACCAATGTACTCAAATTCCCTTTTTTTTTCTATTTTGATGAAAATTTGTAAGATTTGTACTCCGAAGCTTTGAGATGATGAGTTGAAAATGATGTATGACCATCAGATTGAAAATATCCTGAATATATATATATATATATATATATATATATATATATATATATATATATATATATATATATATATATATAGATATATATATATATATATATATGTATATATGTATATATATATATATGCTATGTATATGTATATATATATATATGTATATATATATATATATATATATATATATGCTCTGTATATATATATATATGCTCTGTATATGTATATATATATATATATATCTATATTATATATATATATATATATATATATATATATATATATGTGTGTGTGTGTGTGCGTGGGTGTATGTGTGTGTGTGTGTGTGTGTGTGTGTGTGTGTGTGTGTGTGTGTGTGTGTGTGTGTGTGTGTGTGTGTGTGTGTGTGTGTGTGTGTGTGTGTGTGTGTGTATGTGTGTGCGTGTGTTTATGTGTGTGTGTGTGTGTGTGTGTGTGTGTGTGTGTGTGTGTGTGTGTGTGTGTGTGTGTGTGTGTGTGTGTGTGTGTGTGTGTGTGTGTGTGTGTGTGTGTGTGCACGTGTGTTGTCTCTTAGACCCTTAAGGAATAAAAGACAGATAAAAGAAACAGCGAGGAAAGGAAGAAGAGAACATGGAAAAAATAAAAGAATGACAAATGAAGAAAGAAGGAAGATAGTAAGGAATAAAAGAAAGAAAGAAAGAAAAAAATTAACGACAGATTTCGGTGCATTTCTCTAACCCTCCTCCTGGAATAAAACATGATCAATATTAATAATAACTATATAGAAACGGATCATTTGTAGTTATTTGTTATTTATTTGTGATGTCATTTCTCTGCCCACAGGCTTGTCTCTTGATGGTATACATGTGTTTCGTCTTCAATGATGAACTTAGGAAACATGAGTTAACACTTGGAATCACAGGAGTCGAAACTGGTTCAAATGATCCACACTCATAAGATCGACTGATGTGTTGGTTTCGTAACCTTAACACTGGATGCACCCATAGTAAGTACGCAATCCAGGTATTATTTTGTTTTAAGTAGAATGACCCATACACAAACGTACGTTGTCATATGGATATACAATTGCGCACCCATACACACGCAGACACACACACGCAGCACGCACCTACGCACGCACACATAATGCACACACACACACACACATACACACACACACACACACACACACACACACACACACACACACACACACACACACACACACACACACACACACACACACACACACACACACACACACACACACACACACACACACACACACACATACACACACACAGGCATACACAAAAAGAGGTAGATATATTTATGGATCTATTCTGTTTTTGTTATCAATATTAACATTTAACTTTATTATATTTAACATCAACCAGGTAATTGAAGTTCCATTTCCATAAAAAGAGTCATTGTTAACATATCTTGACCTTACCAGAGTGCAAAGGTCATCGAAATTGTCTCGTGGTCAAAATCACTCTCACGCGAGCGAAATAACCAGTAACTAAAATATGGAACCAAAGTCCGAAATCGGAATAAGGACGGAGATAATTTGATTAACGGTATATGATGTCCTCCGATGCTGTTGATATTCAGAATAACACTAAATATTGCCACATAACACCACTACCACTGTGACGTACTAAGATTGCGAATAACATTCAATATTTTCCTGTAACGCAGTTAACATTCAGCGTAACACTAAATGATTCCTCGTGTGAAATGAAATATCATGTGAACAAGTCAAATTTAATTCTGAGTGAAAAAATATATGTCTTTTACAAACCATTATATGTTCAGAAACATTTATTATATAAATATAGAAAGGAAAGCTAGATTTGCTTAGCACTAGCCCCTAAGACGGACTCCAACATGCAAAATACAATAGGAGCATAGATACAATAGAAGAATAAGCAAAGCGATGATAATACAGTATCAGTCAATGATGTTTTGCGTAGTTCTCTTATGGAGGCACATTTGCAATATTTCCCACTTTCGTAGTTGTGGATAAAAGATGTTTGCAGATAAATCATACAAAAAGAGCATTTGGATCACAAGAAAAGCATTTGGTCATCTTTCTTGATGTTGTTGTTCATTGGTAACGTACTTCTGCAAATCATATACTGTGTGTGTGTGTGTGTGTGTGTGTGTGTGTGTGTGTGTGTGTGTGTGTGTGTGTGTGTGTGTGTGTGTGTGTGTGTGTGTGTGTGTGTGTGTGTGTGTGTGTGTGTGTGTGCGTGTGTGTGCGTGCGTGTGTGTGCGTGTCAGCATCACATTAAATTATTTACTCGTTATGAAGAGAATCTTGCTTACGAGACAGCAGATTGCGTCGTGGGATCGAGAGGAAGAATGACATCCGTCCTTCAAGCTCCTCTCGAAAAGGAAG
>NC_134781.1:26597277-26604777 GCF_046742065.1 Oratosquilla oratoria | reverse complement strand
CGCTGCTCCCAGTTCTTCCTGTTGTAGTGGTCAGAGGTGGCTCTGCTATCCCAAAGGCAGAAGAAGCATTGGAATTGGATCAAGCCTCCCTGGAGACCAAGCAGGAAAGCCACCATTTTAAAGTCTTCAATGATTTCCCAATTGTACTAGTTGCAATGCAAAGCTTCCAAGAGGACTTTCACACTATGATAAATTGAATGGGCTGGGGGCAGCGTCGGAAACTTGTTTCCATTGTGGAGGAAGACAGCTATCAAACTTGTGGTAGAGTTGTCTATGAAGAGCCGTCACTCCATGGGCACAAATGGCACCCCAGTAACGTCAAATAGTCCAGGCTCATCATGACAGAAACTGAGACCATCCCTTAGGTTCTAAAAGCCTGAGAAAGGTTTGTGCCGATTTCTGTGACTATCTGCACCTCCTCCTTGACCAAGCTCCACTGCTTCATCCTGGAGATAAATAGCTCTGCATTGGACTTGGTCGGACCCAGATCCTTGACCAAGTCATTTACCTCTTTTTGATTTGGGAAGTGAGGAACCTTCTCTGGTACCGACAGGTAAGCCAAGTCTTCAGCATACATCTCCTGCTCTTCATCAAAATACTTGTTTTGGGCTTCACCTGGACCATGTGCCACTGGCACGGGATATTTGGGGCAGCGAGGAATTGGAGCAATTGACGATTGGAGATATGGGTAATGCGCAGCAGCAGCATTCTTTCCTTTCCTCCGCTTGCTAACATCCACCATGGAAAAAAAAAAAAAGTTTGTGGAGTGGTCTGTCGGCTTTAGTCAGACCCGTGGGATGAAGATTCTCAAGTCGCAGCAACGAAGCTTTGTATAGATCCATTTTTTGGCAACATGTACATATGTATATAGAAAATGCTTCTGGCAACCCTCCGATGTTTGAACGGATGTTGCCTTGTATTTGTAGACCAGAAAGCCGTCTGGTACAGTGAAGGAAAGACTACTAGACTTTAATTCACCAATGAAGAATTAAACATACTCTCTCTATGTAATGATAATAATAATAATAATAATAATAATGATAATAATAATAATAATAATGATGATAATAATAATAATAGTAATAGTAATAATAATAATAATAATGATAATAATAATAGTAATAATGATAATAATAATAATAATAGTAATAATGACAATAATAATAATGATAATAATAATAATGATGGTGATGATGATGATGATGATGATGATGATAATAATAATGATAATGACAATAACCATGATGATGAGAATTATTATAATAACAGTACTGATGACAACGACACTAATCATATTAATGATAATGATACTACTAGTGATATAAAAAAGACTAATAGTTATGATGTTAATAACATTAATGACAATAATAATAGTATCAACAATAATAATGATAAAAAAATAGCAACAACAATTACAAACGGATCGGTTGTAGGAAACTCAAGACATAAATGAAAGCGCAAAGAACTGTGCAGTGAAAGAAGCGATAGTGACGAGAAGTTCCTTACTCCATCAAGTGACATTTGTGGTTTCGTCTTTGTAAATGTCATAAGTGACAGTGAATACTCGTATGTCAATCAGCACTCAGAATCAGAAATGGATAAGTTGGTAGGATTAACTCAAATATTTATAGATGACTGGAAACAAGAAAGGAGTGAACCTAAAAAAAAAAAAAAAAAAAAAAAGAGAGAGAGAATCAGAGTTGGTAATCAATGAGTTAAAAAGACATTTGGACGAAGTCGATGAGTTTAATTAAAGAGAGAGAGAGAGAGAGAGAGAGAGAGAGAGAGAGAGAGAGAGAGAGAAATAGAGAGAATGAATGATTGAAAATGGTAATGAAAACTAAAAAATGAATTATTAAGCAGAGAGAATAAATCATATGCGAACAACAATATGGCAATGTTGAATGAGAGGAATGTTCATAAGGAATGCTCACAAAGAGAAACAGGTTAGCTTGATAGAGATCATAAAAGAACAAGCAGAAGAAGACCATAAAATACTGGGAAAAATGTATTCAAATTGTTAAGTATTAGAGAAACATAGAAGAGAAGTAGATAAAGCGTATTATAAACGTAAACAGTACATCACATTAAAGAAAAAAAACAAGATAGTGAGGAAATATTAAGATTAGGTATTTACGTGAAACTGGGGTGAAGTCAATAAAGATTAAAGTTAAATCATAATGAGTAGGGCAGATATCAGAAAATGAAGACAAGTTTGTGTGTGTGTGTGTGTATGTGTGTGTGTGTGTGTGTGTGTGTGTGTGTGTGTGTGTGTGTGTGTGTGTGTGTGTGTGTGTGTGTGTGTGTGTGTGTGTGTGTGTGTGTGTGTGTGTGTGTGTGTGTGTGTGTGTGTGTGTGTGTGTGTGTGTGTGTGTGTGTGTGTGTGTGTGTGTGAATCGGTGGTAGTAGGTGATTAGGTGGGTTTTAATTAGCTGGGCTGGTTGATAGAGTATGCGTAAATGGATATGGACGTGTTTTGAATAATAATACGAGATATAATGGAACCTGACCATTTTGTAGCCATACAGTGTTCGTCTTAGGGAGATAGACACGCTTGTCAAACATGATGGCATAGTTAATGACACCGAGAGTCATAAACACGGGGCGTGAGGTGTTGAACCAAGCCACCCACAACGTGACACGCAAAACCAGCACTGAGCTGTAAAAAGGCAACAGGACGAGTCAGGCTTGTAGGAACATGGCGAAGGATACAGCACACTAATCCAATTGGGACGTGGAGTATGTTCTACAAGAACCCTCACAATGAGAAAGAAATGTTTTTGAAACATGTGCAACGAAGGGCCACCACCTGAATGGCTGCATTCGTTTGAACCCAGATTACCAAGACCTCAAGAATTACATCTCGCAGTCCCCGGTCGAGGTCCCTGTGACGTCATGGGGGACGCCTTGATGCGTTCGACCAGCAGAATGACATTTCCAGTATATTTTCTACTTCATTTATTTTATTATATTTTATCGGAGAAAACGGATCCTGGAGAGGTGTTCATGAACCGTGATGAGTACAATTTGATTACCTTTGTGTCCAGTTCTTGCGTTGTAGCTTCATCGTAAATTGTAACCATAGATTTTAAATCATCGTGTCAATTATATATATATATATATATATATATATATATATATATATATATACATATATATATATATATATATATGATATACATATATATATACATATATATATAGTTCTATATAAATTATATATATATATAAATATGAATATATATATACACACACTCATACATATATATATCAATATACATATATACATATATATATATATATATATATATATATATGTATGTATGCATGTATGTATATGTGTGTGTGTGCGTGCGCGCGCGCGCGCGGGGTGTGTGTGTATGTGTGTGTGTGTGTGTGTGTGTGTGTGTGTGTGTGTGTGTGTGTGTGTGTGTGTGAGTGTGTGCGTGTATGTGTGCATGTGTATAGGTGCGTGTATGCGTGTCTGTGTGTGTGTGTGTGTGTGTGTGTGTGTGTGTGTGTGTGTGTGTGAGTGTGTGTGTGTGTGTGTGTGTTTATACTCACACACACACACACACACACACACACACACACACACACGTATATATATATATATATATATATATATATATATATATATTTATATATATGTATATATATATTATACATATATACATACATATACATATACATATGTATATATATACATATATATACATATGTATATATATATATATATAAATATATATATATATATATATATATGTATATATATGTACATACATACATATACCAAGGCTTTTCCCCCCTTCCAAGGGAGGTAAAGTAAACCACTTTAAAGTAGACCACTTGGAAATAAAACTAAAGAACTAGCGCGCTTTCGTATATGATATACAGTGCAAAATGTACTTTTTGTACTGGACGTAATATATGAAAGCGCTCTGCTTCGTTAGTTTCTTTTTTCCAAGTGGTCTACTTTGCATAAGTGAACACACGTATATGTATGTGTATAGATATATATATATATATATATATATATATATATATATATATATATATATATCTTTTTCAACCACAAATCACTTTTAATTCTATGCCATCGCAATCGAGACTGAGAGTCACTTGAAGGAGACATCCGTTGGAAATTGAAACGTGAACGAGCCGAGGATTCGAACCCAGCTACCCCGTAACAAAGTTACAGTGACGTAAACCAATACGCTATCAAGAGAGATCCCTGGGAACCATTCAGTGTGTATGTATATGTATATATATATATATATATATATATATAGACATATATATATATATATATATATATATATATATATATATATGTATTTATATATAAACATATATATATATATATATATATATATATATATATATATATATAAATGTGTGTGAACTATGTAGTAGCATTCAAAGGGAAGTCTGGAAGATTTCTGTATGCCAGCATATCAGGAAAGATTATAGGGGATTGTCAGGTTATTATTTGGTAGATTTTTTTTTTTTTTTGTTAATGATGTAATAGAAGTGGAGGAAAAGGAAGAGAGAGTGAGGTAGAGATGTGCTGAGGGCAATGAATTTGAAGAAGGGTAAAGAGAAAGACTATAAGGAGAAGCTGAGGGAAGTGTGGGAAGTGGTGAGGGACACAGACAAGCAGGAGAGAGGTATGGAGAGAGGAAGGGAAAAGCAAAATGCAAAGTGGCAGTGAATAGGTGATAGCAGATACAAACCGCGTTTGGAGTTTGACGGAGTATAAAAGTAATGAAAAGGTTTTTTGTAAGAAGTGAATTAGGTAGAGAGGAAAAGGTAAAGGTGTAAACGAAATATACTAAAGGAAGTATAGACAGTTAAAGGAAGATTGGCAGATTATTTCAGGGATTTCTTGGAAATGGAGGAGTGTAGGGTAGGGTTGATTATGGCAGTAAGAGTGATTTCGAAAATAGATGTTATGGGAGAACAAAAGAATAGGGATATAGAAGATGAGATGCAAAGACCATTGAAAGTGATCAAAGATGGTAAAGCACCTGGGTGTCATGTAGTGTCTGACAAATAGAGGAACTGGTATAGTAGATTGGCTAGTGAGATTGATTAATGTGTGCCTAACGGAGGGAAATGTGCCAAAGGACTGGAGAAGTGCTTGTATAGTTACATTTTACAAAGGACAAAGGGACAAGTATGAAAGTAGTAGCAGTAGATGAACAGTTAGGTATAGCTGGTATAATATATAAAATGATGTGAATTGAAAAGATTAAGAGGAGAACAGAGTAATTTGGGAAGAAAAAGTGACTATAGAAAAGGAAAAGGATACATTTAGCAGATAGTTTTTATATCCTTATATATGAGTCGAGGATTACTGTGAATGAATTCATGTATATGTTCAGCTGCACATCTTCACCTAATGTTTATCATGCAAATATATCTAATTTAGATCTATATCGAAACTAAGGCGAGCATTCTCGAAGGCAATAAGAGGTCATTCGGAGGTTGGAGAATGACCAATGTGAAGAAGGCGACGAAGGTACGACTGAGGATGGAAACATAGGGTCAAAGCTAGGACCTCTGAATCGTAAGGTGCAGCGATTTGGAGTCCTTAGTGAACTCCGTAGGATAACCAGACCAAACCGACCATGGGTAAGGAAAAGCCGACCTTTGAAGGCGTTTTTTTTTTTTTTTTTTTTTTTTTTTTGTGTGGCCGAGGATATCACCGAAGAACCTAAGGGATATGCAGAAACCAGCAGCATTTTTGTTGATTTAGAAACAAATTTTGGAAACCCTTCTGTCCCCGGGAAAAGGATTCGGTTAGTGGGACTGGGTAGCGCTCCTACGGGACCAAGTACACTGCGGCAGCAAAGGACGAAGAAGGCTCTCCATTTCAAGACACAGAAGGCTCTTCATAACCCTTTCATGATTTTTTTTAATATCATGGACAAGAACGATGAAATAAAGCCAAGGGAAGAGCAGCCTAATCAAAGTTTCAAAGGTGGTCGAAAGTGGGGACCAAATACACACACACACACACACACACACACACACACACACACACACACACACACACACACACACACACACACACACACACACACACACACACACACACACACACACACACACACACACACACACACACACACACACACACACACACACACACACACACACACACACACACACACACACACACACACACACACACACACACACACACACACACACACACACACACATATATACACACACGACTCGGTAGCGCGGTTGGTAGAGTCTCAGACTGTCAGTACAGAGATATC
Source organism: Oratosquilla oratoria (assembly GCF_046742065.1). Lineage (NCBI taxonomy): Eukaryota > Metazoa > Arthropoda > Malacostraca > Stomatopoda > Squillidae > Oratosquilla > Oratosquilla oratoria. The sequence goes on along the minus strand of NC_134781.1, from coordinate 26,598,484 downwards.
GGCAGTACCTGTTTCGAATCCTGCCCAGGGCTGAAAATATTTCAGTATCGCTGCGCTTCGAGTCGTTTCTCCAACTCTCGTGGGCGGTGAGTTGGGTGTGTGTGTGCGTGTAAAGGTCATAGCATTACCCATAGATCGGACATACGAGCTCTGAGCTCTCTCCCGGGAGGGAAATAGCTGTCGATCTCGAGTACAACACGTGATCCAAAGACCAAGGTGAATCACATACATACACACACACATATATATATATATACGCCTTTGACCAAGACAACACAAAAAGGAGATAGGGGTAGAGAAACACTCCATGTCATCTCTCTCTCTCTCTCTCTCCCCCCCCCAAAAAAAAAGTTCTCAAAGAGAAAAATTTAGTTCGACTTTGACTCAAACCTTAAGCCAAAAAACCGAAAGTGAAAGAAAAATGTCTTGGCGGATGTAACATTTGATAGAAATCAAGTTTGCTATTGAAAAACGTAAAGTCCAAATTGCGTGGTTAGTCCAAGAAACATAGTAGTAAAACCTTAAGTATTACTGAACAAGGTATTGGGTATGCATTAATATATAGTTCATGTGTGTGTGTGTGTGTGTGTGTGTGTGTGTGTGTGTGTGTGTGTGTGTGTGTGTGTGTGTGTGTGTGTGTATGTATTCACTTGGTCTTTGGATCACGTGTTCGACTCGTGATCGACAGCTATTTCCCTCCTGGAAGAGAGCTCAGAGCTCGTAGGTCCGATCTATGGGTAATGCTATGACCTTTCACACACACACACCCCCAACTCCCCGCCCACGAGAGTCAGAGTAACGACCCGAAGCGCAGCTGTACCGTAATTAATTTCGGCCCTGGGCAGGATTCGAACCAAGCACTACGCGCACCACCATGCTAGTAGTTCATCGTTCTACCAACTGCGCCACCGAGTGTGTGAGTGTGTGTGTGTGTGTGTGTGTGTGTGTGTGTGTGTGTGTGTGTGTGTGTGTGTGTGTACGTTTGTGTGCGTGTGTGTGTGTGTGTGTGTGTGTGTGTGTGTGTGTGTGTGTGTGTGTGTGTGTGTGTGTGTGTGTGTGTGTGTGTGTGTGTGTGTGTGTGTGTGTGTGTGTGTGTGTGTGTGTGTGTGCATTCTTTATTTTGGTCGCCCTTGTGCTTGTAAGATTCGGTAAATAAATTCACCATATTTTTTATGGATGCATTCATTAATTCATTTACTTATTTATT
>NC_134781.1:26567277-26579777 GCF_046742065.1 Oratosquilla oratoria | reverse complement strand
GGGTAAGATTCTCTGGAATCTACTTGCCTCCACTACTGTCTCAGAACCTCTCTGTCTGTGGACTCTTTCGAAAAGGAAATCTCAAGACACTTTCTCCAACATCGCCACCTAGAACTGTCGTATTCTTAGTTCTTTTCTTTTCGCATCAGTCATCTGCGGGTATTTTCTTCGTCTATTTTTTCATCCATTTGTTGATCTACTTATCTATTCATTCATTTATGTTTCTGTTTATTTAGTTTTTACTTGTATGACCTGTTGACGTCCTTTGAAATGTGCAATAAAAATCATCGTAAATAAGTATGAATAACTCAGTAAATAGATATGAGAGTAATTCGCTAATAGCAGCGACATCAAACCGATATTTTTTGTGACAGTTGCATGCAGGATTCGAACCCGCTGCACTCTGTGGTGTAGTGGTCTAGGGCACTGGGAAGGTAATCTACGGATGGCCGAGTACAGCGGGTTCGAATCCTGCATGCAACTGTCACAAAAATTATTAAATAGATAGATATTTAAGCAAATAAAAGAAATCAAGAATGAATACAATTATAATACCCCATACGTTAAACGAATGAGAGACTAAGAAGTAAAACAGCGGTTTATCTTCTGCTCTCTGCCGGATCAATCGTTCCAACATTTTGTGCTGTGGCTTGTTTTATAGTCTTCTAATGAAACGCCCCATGTATCAGTGACAGCAAATACAGTTAGCGTACGATAAAGGCAAATTATGAGTGTTACGGCCACATGTCGCCATGTAATTACAATGGATTACAATTAAAATCAAATTAAAATTAACTGTAATGTACAAAGCTGTGTTGTAAAGTTTTGCGGCAAATTAGGGAGCAGAATGTAGGCCAGGCCAGTTTGAGCTTCTAGTTTTGCTTTGTTTTCATTATTTAACGCTTTCTCGTGTGTTACCAGACTATCATTTAAATTGTATTTTCATTAATCTATTCATTTGCTTTTTTCATTTATATATTCACTTTCATTTAAATCGATCTATTCATAATTTTTGAGTTATGTAAGTTATACTTCTGTGAAAAGATATCAGTTTTTCTCGCGGACTAGGTGCGTTGGTGTGTGCAAGTGAGTGTACGTATGTGCGTGTGTGTCTGTGTATATTTGTGTGCGTGTGTGTGTGTGTGTGTGTGTGTGTGTGTGTGTGTGTGTGTGTGTGTGTGTGTCGATGTGTGTGTGTGTTTGTGTGTAAATAAATGTATGTATATATGTATATATATATATATATATATATATATATATATATACATATATTCATATATATATACATATATTTATATATACATACATATATGTATATATATAATATATTTAATATATATATATATATATAATATAATATATATATATATATATACATATGTATGTATATATATATATATGTATATATACATATGTATATATACATATATATATATATATGTGTATATATATATATATATATATATATTATATATATATATATATATATATATATATATATATATATAGTTGGCTTTCACCCATGAACTTGAAGCCAACTATAAACTCCCCTTTTTGGACGTTTTTGTTCACCGAGGGTTTCACTCTTTCTCCACCGAATTATATGTAAAGGCTACAAATCTGGGTTTTTGTCTCAACGGTGCTAATGAGTGTCCAGAGAAATACTGCAGGAGTGTGGTAAATTCCTTCGTTAAGAGAGCCCTTACACATTCTTCAACTTGGACTACTACCCATGCTGAATTACAGAGAGTCCCACAACTCCTTGCCAATAACGGTTACCCAAAACAACTAGTTGATGAGACAATAAAGCGACATCTAGACAGTTTCATGACACAAGCCCCCTCACCAACAGAAAAACCTTGTCATATTTACCATACTCCGTCACACCAGTAATACCCATGGACACTCCCTCACCAGGCAACAACTAGAAACACAAACAACGATACTGTATCGGGAACAGACAGAAGGAGATTATGGATGGCAGGATAGATTTTTATTCGTCTGGATAAACTCGCCATCAATATCTAACTACAACCTGAAGTTTCACTCCCATCAATGAGGGAACCTTACCAGCAACGTTGGTGCTCTGTGGGTGGCTACGTCGACTTCCTGTCCCAGGGTTTCTTCGCGGGTACAAAATCTCCCCCACCACACCTCATATGACCTCCTGTCCCAGTGTTTCTTCGCGGGTACAAAATCTCCCCCGCCACACCTCATATGTCATTCCTGTTTCTTATATCATTGTGTGTATTGTAACTCCTGAAGATAACCTCTGATTGGGTCGAAAGACGTCTAGAGTAAACAACATGTACTTTGGAGATTCTATCAATACCCTGACCTCCAACCTCCGCTCTCTCATTAGAAATATCGAGAGTACTTCTTACAAGTTGAACAATGCTACTACTGCTGTAGACTTCAACAAAGTCTGTACTCAGAATGTCCTCCTTCCAAAATATATGTATATACATACATACATACATACATACATACATACATACATACATATATGTATATATATATATATATATATATATATGTATATATGTACATCTGTACATATATATATATATATATATATATATATATATATATATGTATATACATATACATACATACACACACACACACACACACATATATATATATATACAGTATATATATATATATATATATATATATATATATATATATATATATTGGTTGAAATCAACTGCACTAGTTGCTTTAACAATCTTCAAGACTGTATTCTTTAATTTGGAGAATACTTTCCTATTAGCAACTGAGAGGGACTGGAAGTAGTCATTTATGACTCTCAAAAGAATATACGCAGTGTATGCCGACTGGTATATTTTTGCATAGTAATAGTATTCAATAACTATTGACTCCACCGAAAATATAGTTTTTCGCCTCGTCGTGAGACGTCTTCAGGGTGAGGACTGCTTTGTAGGATGCTCTGTTATGTTGAAAGGTCTCCCAACGAATAATGACCACTGGTTGGATGGGCTGGTTTATGATGCTCAGCCTGCCAAGCTCAGACGGAATACTTGCTCCTCATTGGCCGAGAGGGGCAGCATGAGATTTTGTCCGGGAGCCAAGGGGTGGGATTTTGTCTGGGAGCCAAGAGGGTGGGCTTTTGTCTGGGAGCCAAGAGGGTGGGATTTTGTCTGGGAGCCAAGAGAGTGGGATTTTGTCTGGGAGCCAAGAGGGTGGGATTTTGTGCGGGAGCCAAGGAGGTGGGATTTTGTCTGGAAGCTCTGGCCTGAGTTGCTGCTGCCCTGGTTAATGGTCCTAGGCGCTGATTAATTAGCTGGACATGTTTCACTTGTTCGTGGGGCTGCTGCTGTCTAAGGGCTTGTTGTTCCTGGAGGGGGTTATTCTTCAGAGGGCGCGCGGAAGGGAGAATAAAATCGGCAGCTTGCTGTATGTTGATGGTAGGGCGCTGGCAAGTAATAGATACTGCTCTCAGTTGCTAATAGGAAAGTATTCTCCAAATTAAAGAATACAGTCTTGAAGATTGTTAAAGCAACTAGTGCAGTTGATTTCAACCAGAATTGCCTTAGAGAAAACCTGTGCCCCAGATATATATATATATATATATATATATATATATATATATATATATATATATATATATATATATGTGTGTGTGTGTATATATATATATATATATATATATATGTATATATATGAATATAAATATATATATATATATATATATATATATATAATATATGTATATATATATATGTATATATATATATATATATATATATATATGGTGGTAACCAGGAGTATGGCAGGAAGAGTTAAAGATGTATGTGGTCTAAGGGGAGAAAATGGGGGAATATCAGATCATTTATTGGTGAAAGGTACGTTGAGAGTGGAGAATAGGTGAAGAAAGAGAAAAAGGGCAGAATGTAGGTAGGTACTTAAGTCCTTTTCCTCTTTCTCTTAGCTTACCTTCCACCAAAAAAATATATATATATATCTGATATCCCTCCACTCTCTTCCCTTAGAACATATACATCCAAAACTTTCTACTCTATTTTTGGTCACCCCTATATAGTCCATTAAAACTCTATCTACCACCCTTCCATCCATCACCCTCTCCCAAGTTTACTTATGCTTGACTCTTTTCCTAAACATTGTATTCAATATCATCAACTTTCTTGCTAGACACATCTCTACCATCATCTCCACTATAAATTTTTCCTGGAGCTCCACACTTTCCAACAACTCCGTCTATTGGTTTATCTCCTAACCTAGCATTGAGGTTTCCCAATACCACTACATTGACATTTCTCACAAAAACTTTTATACTCTCATATAAATCAATTGAAAAAGCCTCCCTTTCCTCTACACTCTTCTCACTACCATGCTCACTACAAAAACCCACATCTCCCTTTCCTGTTTCACCTACATCCGCATTAACCTTGTAGAAACTCCTTTCACTCCACCTCACGTTTACCTATCTCTTCACTTACTATTATAACCACCCCATCTCTCTTCACTCCTAACACCCTCCCAACTATACTTCCAAACATAAACTCGCCCTTCCCTTTCAATTTAGATTCACTCAATGCCAGCACATTCATGTTTCCTCTCACAAACATACTCCCTATCTCTTCACTTTAACTCTCATTTGTACCACATCCACGCATACTTAAAGACCCAGACCATAATGTTCTGGTTGAAAAATTTATCCCAGACCCTGATATGCATTTGCTTTTAATACGTATACATAATATATATATATATATATATATATATATATATATATATATATGTATGTATATATATATATGTATATATATATTTATATATATGTGTATATATATATATATACATATATACAAATACATGTGCACACACACACACACACACATATATATATATATATATATATATATATGTATATATAAATATATATATATATATATATATATATATATATATATATATATATATATATATATATATATATATATATGCATTAGAAACTACGGGGAAATCAAAAGAACGATATACTAAATATTTTTGTCTATTAAGCCATATTCAGAGTATAGAGAAAAATCAGTAAAGTAACATATATACAAAAATAAGAAAGAAACTAAGGAAAGTCACATCACCAGTTATGGTCTCCGTGGGGTGCTGTTACACAAATGAAAATGAAAATAAATATGCACATGTACAAAAATGTACATAAATACATACAAAATTATACATATACATGCCATCTGATATAGATATGTCGATGATATTTTATATATTTGGGCTGTTGATATTAACTTGCATAATTTTCTCATTAATTTTAATGGTTTTGTACCTTCTATTAAATTAAAAACGGAGATAGGATATAACAACAATTTACCCTTCTTAGATATTACCATATATAGGAGAGACAGATAATTTAGGTTTGATGTTTTTAGGAAACCCACCAATATTTTGTCATATGTTCATTTATATTCTGCTCATCATCATAATGCTTAGATTTCATTGTTTTCCTCGATGTTTCTCAGAGTAGAGTTTGCACTCCGGAATTTTTAAATGAAGAAATAAATAGGATAGTTAAAATTGCAACAGACCTGAAATATCCAAATATGTTGTAGATAGATCACAGAATAGGTCCAGGAAATCTTATTATAATATCACCCAGCAAGATCAATTCTGTAAGTAGAACCTTTTAGTTTTCTCACTTCACGAAAACTTGGTAAGACTTCCTCGTTTCCTAAGGTACTTCAAGGTCCAAGTCATATTTAAGATATCGGCATGTACCCTCCAAGGAAAATCCAGCGGATTCAGTTACCAGAGGAATTAGCATCAGACAATTTAAGAAAGCCAAGATATGGACTGGAGGCCCGGAATGGCTACCCTTCAGAGAACACTGGCCTACACAGAAACCAAATGTATTGGTGTGTGAAATAATCTCAAGAACAACAAAATTAAAGAACTACTCATCAAAAATTCCTCTTGTAATAATACAGGATGTGTCTACAGAATTCCCTGTAAACACTGTAATTCTTGCTATGTTGATTAAACTGGAAAAGAATTGGATAAACGGATGAACCAACACAAGTACAGTGTCAGAATAGGCCAGGAGTGTAGTGGGGTTTTTGTTCATATAAGGCACAATAGCCATAGCATTGATTGAGACAATGCAAAGAAAATTGTTGTTTGTAATTGTTCGTTGAGAAGAAATATGATCGAATCTAGTTTCATCAAAAATAATTCTAATGATAATCTTAACTTGAGTATGGGTTTATATAAATAGATAACTTTATTATTAATAGAATAATCCAACAATACTATGACACGCCACTATAATTCTTGTGTAACCAATATTCATCCACATACTTGTCAATTAGTCTATGCATTTCTTCTTCTATTTTATACATATTTCTATGCTGAGACATTATGACAAGTTGATGAAGGTGGAAAAAGAAGTCACGGGTCTGGTTCCGATTTTTTTTAGTTTATTCCTGACCGGTTTCGCTCTATTGGTCATACAACAAATCACTCCGTGGGGAACCGTTACACAAATAACATACATGTATAAATACAAATCTTTAAATATACATAAAAATATATGATAAAGGTGGAAAAAGAAGTCACGGGTCTAGTTCCGAGTTTTCGAGTTTATTGCTTACCGGTTTCGCTCTATGCTTCTTCTTGTGTCTGTATGTATATTAACTTTACTCATTTCCCTGTACAATCTAAACATGTTTTAATAAACGATAACGTTTAGTATATTGTTCTTTTGATTTCCTGTGGTTTCTAAAAAACTGTTATTCACGCGTTCATTGTGATATATATATATATATATATATATATATATACATATATAAACATATATATATATACATATATATATACATATATATATACATATATATATATATATATATATATATATATATATAGATTGGTTGAAAGAGTAAAAATGAGAGTTAGTGAAAGGTGAGAGAGAAATAAGAAAGGAAGATGTAATATACGAAAGCTCTCTGCTTCGTTTGTTTCTTTTTCCAAGTGGTCTATTTTGCATATATATATATATATATATATATATATATATATATATATATTTATATATATATATATATATAATATATATGTGTGTGTGTGTATATATATAAGTATATATACATATATATATATACATATACATATATATTTATATATATATGTATATATATATATATATATATATATATATATATACATAGATTGGTTGAGAGAGTGGAAATGAGAGTTAGTGAAAGGTGAGAGGGAAAGAGGAGAGGAAGATGTAATATACGAAAGCGCTCTGCTTCGTCAGTTTCTTTTTCTAAGTGGTCTACTTTGCATATATATATACATATATATATATATATATATATATATATATATATATATATATATATATATATATATATATATATACTTTTTGTTTCGTGGGAGATTTTCAAAAGAATGCGAGAAGAAAAGAAGATGAAGGAAGACAGTGAAATAGAGAAGGTAGAAAAAAGAAAAGAAAATGAAAGCCTGAAAAAATGTGAAGCAAAGAAACACGAAAATGTTAGGGAAGAAATGAAACGGGAGGGAAAGGGAAAACAAAATGAGAAAGAAAGAAAATAGGATAAAGAGGAGGAAATGGGAGAGACATAGATAGAGAAGGAGAGAGAGAGAGAGAGAGAGAGAGAGAGAGAGAGAGAGAGAGAGAGAGAGAGAGAGAGAGAGAGAGAGAGAGAGAGAGAGAGAGAGAGAGAGAGAGAGGGAGAGGGAAGGAGGGGGGAGAGCGGGGAAAAAAACGGTTGAGCAAATACGGATAAGATGTAAGAAAAGAAAACCAATAAGGAATATAAATAAAGGCAAGATAAAAATCCTAAAATTGACAAATCCTTGTAATGAAGAAAGAGACAAAGGAGACACGAAGCTCTGCGAAGGAGAAACAGGAGAAAAAGAGAGACATATAGAGATTGGTTGAAAGAGTAGAAATGAGAGTTAGTGAAAGGTGAGAGGGGAAGAAGAGAGGAAGAGAAAGAGAGAAAGAGAGAGGGGAGAGGCAGTGACACTGGAATATAAAATATATCATATATATATATATATATATATATATATATATATATATGTATATATATGTATATATATATATATATATGTATATATATGTATATACATATATGTATATATATACATATATATATATATATATATATATATATATATATATACATACACATTTTTCAGTATTTCACAAATGACATGTGAATATAATATGCAGAAAAACGCTGGTAAATAAGAAACATAGTCCGACTGTTTTCGTCTATTTAAGACATTTTCACGGGAATACAGTAAGGGAGATACAGAGACAGTATATATACCACAGAAGTAAAAATGTTGTAAGCAAAATGGAAAGATGTGTCACACAAGCCTGAGAAAATTAGCCATAGTCCTCAGGTCATAGATGGACCAAATGTCCGGGCAGGATAACATCCAACAATTTTCTTTGAAATGAAATTATCAAGCCTGTACATACCTAAGCTTCGATTAATATTTTGAGCAAAAGTGTTTTTTATATGGCTTGATTCAATGATGTTCCTTTCAGTAAAGTTATGTTAATGGCATTTTTTCAGTCAATTACATTAATTTGTTCTCTCACATGGACAAAAATACCACTAGACATTTGGTCACTTGTCACACTGTATATGTGTTGGTTCATTCTTGTTTGTATATCTTTGCCAGTTTGTCCGATGTAAAATTTCTCGCACTGCAGACAAGGAATGGTGTACACGCCTCCTTCAGTATTATGTAGAGAACTTTTGATTAGAATATTTCTAACAGTGCTATTGTTCTTAAAGACTATATTTATGTGGATAGGAGGTAAGGGAACACGGGCTGAGGGAAATACTTTTATTCCTGACTAGTTTCGCCTGCCATATATATTGACCAACTTGACTTCAAACTATGTTCCTCTGAAGAAGCCACTCAGGCGAAACTAGTCAGGAATAAAAGTATTTCCCTCAGCCCGTGTTCCCTTACCTCCTATCCACATTCGTCACAATGTATACACTATATTTATGTTAAACCCCTTGAGAATTTTTGGTAGTCTTACCATACTTTCATGAAATGAAACAAGAGCCTCCTCATGCTTCCATTTATGCTGTTTTATTCTTATATAAAACAACATAAACATAGCATTAAGACAGGCCAATATTCTGACGCCCTATTTACCCATGTAAGGGATTTTGACCATCCGATCGATTGGGAAAAAGCAACAAAAATTGTACCATGTAAAACCATGATTGAAAGAAATATTATAGAATCCTGCATCATCAAACATGACTATGAACAATTCCTCAATAACAATTTAGGTCTATACAAACTTGACCCATTTATTGTTAAGATTATATACGATAATTACCGTAAGGAATGAGGTCACCCACCCCTATCCTGCAAGACTTGACCTGACCTGAAATAATTAGCTTAAGTGGCATGCCTTTCCATGTGTCAAACCTTTCTCGTGTGTATATATATATGTCATCTTACTCTATACTTATTTATTCTATTGTAATCCTTAAAGATGCGAAAATATCACGAAAGAAAGCGCTTGAATTCCGAAAACTTTTCATTTCCCTGTGGTGTTTAGCATACCGGTGTGGTCACGTGTGTTTTATGATACTTGTGCATATATATATATATATATATATATATATACATATACCACATATATATTCATATTATATATATATAATTATATATATATATATATGTATATCTATATATATATGTTTATATATATATATGTATATATATATTATACATATGTATATATATATATATATACATATATATATATATATATACATATGTGTGTGTGTGTGTGTGTGTGTGTGTGTGTGTGTGTGTGTGTGTGTGTGTGTGTGTGTGTGTGTGGTGTGTGTGTGATAGTGGGCATATAGTCTATCAAAGTGGATTCTACCATTTTCTTTCTCAACCTACAACCAGGTTTATAACTAAGTTCAGATTTGCCCCATTCCAACCTGTGATTTAATTTATTCGCGTGTTGGAACACGACTGAACTCTCTTGACCATACTCGATTGACCTTTCATGCTCATTTAACCTTGTCCTTAGGTCTCTCCATGTCTGACCAATGTATGTTATGTTACAATCTTTACACGGAAGGAGTAATCCCCTGAGATGTGGTCTTCTATCAACCTCTGATTAACATTAACAATATTGTTATCAATAGTATTCGGGTAATTATGTTTTATATTTAATTTATCTTAGGGCATAAATTTGGACAAATTGCTAATGGACTCTGAAAAGAGAATAACAAGGGGATTTTGTAACACGTTTCTCTTTGTAGAAGGGGGGTTGAAAAAGCTGGTTCTGGCTTGGCTGAGGGTTTTATCCATGAACCACTCAGGGTAAGCTAATTTTGTTAATGGGGACCTGATGGAGATTAACATATGTTCTAAAAATTGGGGGTTATAGATCCTAAAAACTCGGAGGAAAAGACTCGAAGCTAGGCTCCTTTTAATGTGATCTGGGTGATGATTACAACAATGAAGGTAACTCCCTGAATGTTTTTTTTTTTCTAAAACAAATAAAGGCAAGCCTATTCCCATTCCTCATGATTAAGGTGTCTAAAAAGACATTTTTTCCATGTTTTTCCTATTGCACTTTGAAATTAATATTAGTTGCTAACTGATTAAGTTTTCCTAGAAAAACATCAAAGGTACCCCAACTCTCATCCCAGAAGATGAAAATATCATCTACATATCATAACCAAATCATACTTGAGGGTTTTATTGTTGGAAGAAGAACACTCTCAAAGTATTCCATGTAAAGATTGGCCAGAACAGGAGAAAGGTCTGAACCTATGCTACAGCCAAACTTTTGCCTAAAAAAAAAAAAAAAAAAAAAAAAATTAGTTGAAACACAAGTGCTTACTAGCGCGATCATCTCGGGAACCGGAATGGGGGATTTGTCTTGGAATGCTTGTAGAATGTTTCTAGAAAGGACTAACCCTCATCAACACGAATGTTTGTAAATAAAGAAACAGTATTGAGACTTAATAAACTACGGCCTGAAATATCAATACCCTTGATTTTCTGGATGAAATCTTCTGAATGTTTTATATGTGAGTTGGAAAATTTCCCAACAAAAGCTGATAACAAACCCGTAAGCCATTTGGAAAGTTTGCTAGTGCATGAACCCATGTTAGAAATAATGGTAGTGAACTTTTTAAGTTTAGAGACGTATTCACTAGTGGTGACCTTACGTACTTGCCTGTTATAAGAAGCGGTCCCCAATTTTTAGAACACGAATTAGTTTCCATCAGGTCCCAATTAACAAAAATTAGCTTACCCTGAGTGGTATCTGGATAAAGCCCTCAGACAAGCCAGAACCAGCTTTTTCAGTCCCCATTCTACAAAGCCAAACGTCTTACAAAATCCCCTTGTTGTTCATTTTTTAGAACCCATTAGCCATATGTCTTCGCAAAAAAGGTAACTTTAATTTATAATCACCCGAATGCTATTAATACAAATGTTAATGTTAATCAGAGGTTAATAGATCATTTCCCAGGGGGTTACTCGCTTGGGTGTAAAGATTGTAGCTTAACATATATCGGTCAGACAGGGAGAGACCTAAGGACAAGGTTGAATGAGCATAAAAGGTCAATCGAGTATGGCCAAGAGATTTCAGCCGTGTTCCAGCACGTGAATAAATTAAATATGCGGTTTGACTGGACAAGTCTAAGCATATTTATAAATCTGGTTGTGGGTTGAGAAGGAAAATGATAGAATCCACTTTAGTAGACTATCTACCCACTAGGAATATTTCGAAGGGTCAATGGACCCCAGACATAATTTCAGGATTATTCATTACAAAACAAATATTTAACAGGTATCCCCTCCTCCTTCTGACTCTACCTCATGTCATCCTTAGGTCACAAGAGAGTGATATTTACTCCTTCCCTAGTTCCTTTTCCTTTGTAAGAGGTTGCTGTTTAAGATAGTACCCTCCTCGCACCTTGCACCACTGAAGAGGATTGCAGTTAGCAACCAAAAAATATAAATTCGCTTGATCATCTCTTTCGTTCTCCCGACTGTGGTATCAGTTGATATATATATAATATATATATATATATATATATATATATATATATATATGTATACATTATATATATATATATGTAATGTATACATATGAATATATATATATACATATATGTATATGTATATATATGTATACATGAATATATATATATATATGTATATATATATACATATATGCATATATACACATATATATGCATATATGTATATTTGTATATATATTTGTATATATATATATATATATATATATATATATATATATATATATATATATATCTTGTGTGTCCTTCCCATGTCCATAGCTTGTCTACTATTTTATGTATATATATATAACCACCTATGTCTCTGTAACTGTGTATTCCTTGATAATGTCTTAAATAGACGAAAACGTTCGGACT
>NC_134781.1:26559777-26562277 GCF_046742065.1 Oratosquilla oratoria | reverse complement strand
CACATCTGTTTGCCTCAACAGCGTGAAATTTAAATATATATATATATATATATATATATATATATATATATATATATATGCAAGCAATCACATCATTGTGATGTTGAAGATATAGTTTACGAAAGTATTTACTGTCTAAAAGTTTCTCTTCTGTGGTTATTTTGCATGTTCGTATCACGAAGATGTGATTGCTTACATATACATATATATATACATATATATATACAGTATATATATATATATATATATATATATATAAATATATATATAGAAATATATATATATATATATATATATATATATATATATATATATATATATATATATATATATTTGGATGATGGAGAAGATAAACACAGGGGAAGGCTCGGAACACTGTACACTCTAACGTTTCGTTCGTGTAGAACTTCTTCAGAGAGTGTATGTAGAACTACAATTGGAGTTTATGTACTAAATCTAATTATCTTTTCGGACACTTGGGAAAGGTCGTTTTTCTGGCGTGTTTTAAAATTAAAATACTAGTTTCTTTAGCTAAATTGATAAACCCTCCTCGATGATTCGATGAATTATTAGTAGAAATATATGCTGATTCAACAATTCTTCTAGTGAATTTATCAAAACCTTTATGTAGCACTTCAGCTTCTCTCCAGTTTGGTAAATGATCGAATTTTTCCGCATGAACTACTAAAGAATTAGATGTCCTATGTGCTTTTATGTCGTTTTTGTGTTCATAAATTCTTTTTTCTAATCCTCTTGACGATTCGCCATAATAAGCCATTGAGCAACTATTGCACGGGATTTTGTATACGACGCTGTTTTCGGAATTGTTTCTCTTTTCAGAAGTCTTTATTAAATCACCTATCCTCTTGTTAGTTATTTTAGCTATGTTTGTACCCGATTTTGTTAAATATTTGTCTATTATTGGTGACGTTTCTGAGCCAGGTACCGATATAAAATTTGTATTATTTTTATCATTTCTCTCTTTCTTTCCGCGATTGTAAATATTTATTGCTTTTCTTTTTGTTCTTTTCAACATTCCCTCTGGATATCCAAGTTTGTCAAAGGTTTTCATAATGTAATCAAATTCGCCTTCTATGTATTCATTACTACAGATTCGTAGTGCCCTGAGAAAAAATCCTATTACTATACCACTCTTTGTCCTATCATCATGTGCGGAGAAGTAATGTACTAAATCCTCTTTGTTTGTTTCCTTTCTGTATACTGAGAAAGTTACAGTTTTTCCCACTCGTCGTATTAACGTATCTAGGAAGGGCAATTGTCCGTTTTGTTCCTCTTCTATGGTGAACTGAATATCGCTGTTGACCGCGTTAAGCATTCTCACTTTATTATTTACATTGGTGTTTTCGGGGATGATTGCGAGGACGTCGTCTACATATCTAAACCAGTGTGATCCCCTACCATTGATTCTGATGAAGTATTCTTTTTCTAATAACTCCATATATAGACAGGCCATCACTGCACTTAAAGGACTACCCATAGCGAGACCTCTATGTTGTTCATATTCGTCACCATTAAAAGTAAACGCACCGAAATTTACGCATAAATCTATCAATTCTATATAATCTTGTTTTCTTATGGGTAGGTCAGTATCGTTCATATCTTTTATTACTCTCTTTACTGCTTCTAACGCACCGTTAGTGGAAATATTTGTATA
This sequence comes from Oratosquilla oratoria, assembly GCF_046742065.1. Lineage (NCBI taxonomy): Eukaryota > Metazoa > Arthropoda > Malacostraca > Stomatopoda > Squillidae > Oratosquilla > Oratosquilla oratoria. The sequence continues at coordinate 26,560,602 of NC_134781.1, read as the reverse complement.
TAACGCCTTGACATCATAGCTTACTAACTTTTTCCCCGTGAAATCTAAATCTTTTAGTCTTGTCAAAAGATCGTTAGAATTTTTCAAATGTGTATTGCTGATCGATCCCATTGCCTGTGATAGCGGTTTGGCTAGATATTTCGCTAGTCTGTGGGGTGCACTGCCAACCCCTGAAGTTATGGGTCGCATTGGAACGTTGGGTTTGTGAATTTTTGGAATACCGCGCATTCTGGGAGGATTGGGGTATTCCTCCAGAAGTCCCATTAATTTCTTTCCTTTTTCAGTTTTATTAAGAATTTTTCTGGCATGTTTTTTGAATTGATCTGCTTCATTCGTTACGAAACCTATATGTTTTTTGCGATAAGTATTGTCGTCATCTAAGAGCTCTAACATTTTACTGATATAGTCCTCTTTTGATAAGATCACGATACCACCTCCTTTATCTGCATTGGTGATTACTATGTCTTTGTCTAAGCCTAGATTTATTAAAGCTTTCTTGAATCTTCTGGGGATGACGCATTCGTTTTTAATGGCTAACGCTTGGTAACATGTAACAATCCCCTGTTTGAATCCTTTTTCAATATCGCTGTCACTCCATCTATAGTTTCTCTTAATAAAATCTGTGAATCCCCTTGTGTTAATACCAGTGTCGAATTTAAGTCCTAGCGATAGAGCTTGAATTTCAGTATTCGATAATCTCCTATCTGAAAGATTTGTTATTATTTCACACCTTCCAATTTTATTCCAATCGCTGTTGTCACATAGACTGTTTAATTTTCTGAAAAGAGAAGCAATTCCGAAAACAGCGTCGTATACAAAATCCCG
>NC_134781.1:26547277-26554777 GCF_046742065.1 Oratosquilla oratoria | reverse complement strand
GTGTGTGTGTGTGTATGTGTGTGTGTCTGTATATGTTTTCTATATGTGCAGTAACATGTTGGAAGACCTTGTTTATTTTGTTGGACAGCAGATTAGAGCTGCAGTCGTCGTCTCCAGCTGGATTCGGCGCTTCAGAAATGAACTGCAATTTCGATTTGATGCACGGATTCTCGGTGTCCCGTAAGTATATACATGCGGACACCAGACCTGATCTCCTGAGCAGACCCGAGGCCAAAATTTTGTATTATTCTATGGGTTGGGAGGTGATTTTTAATTAGAAAAAAGTTTGGCAGTTCATCGATTAAGAAAAATAATAAATAATAATAAATAAATAAATAATAAATAAAAAGAAATAAAATATGCATTAGACTAGTCTGACTTACCCTGATCTTCATCTGAATTTAGGAAAGTAATAATAAATGAATAGATAAATGAATAAATAGATGAATTAATAAGTAAATAATACACAAATAGTTTATAGAATGAACACGCAACACGTAACAGGACCACGTAATGATGATGACGAGTCGGCGCTGACGTGCCACGTGGCATCAACGTGTAGCAGTGAAACGTTGTATATCTACGTTGAGCAAACGTTTTTTTTTTTGTTTTTTTTTAACAGGCGAATGACTGCTGGGTTATAGTGATGCCACCGGAACCGCTATCTCGTCACTGTCGTATGAACCTTACGTAAAAGGATTTTTTTTTTCTATACTGAAATTTATCACTGTCTTCGTAAGGTATCACATGTGATATATCTCTCGCGGCAGCATCCTTCAACCATTTTGTTCAGGCTAACGCAACAGTTCTACAGATTAGAGTGGCCACTAGGAGAAGGTTTCCTTTGGCCGAATATAATCGCGAGACGGCATGTAGTTCAGCTCGAAGCTTTAAAAATAATTTAGATAAACACCTAAGCAAGATGCTGTAATGAGTCTCATTCATTTTATATTTTTTGTTTATTTTTTATCATTTGTCTGTTTGTTTATTATTATTTGCTTGATTCACATTTGTTATTAGTTATATGCCAATTCATCATTATTTACTATTTACCTGTTTGTTTATTATTTAACTATATCTATGCATTTATTTATTTTATTTATTATTATGTATAGTATTATACTTTTATTTATTTATCATTATTATAATTTTTTCGCATCCGACCTAAATATGGACCAAAAAGTCTCCTGTCGTCATGTTTCGCCTTTGTAATCCTTCGTAATGTATAACAAACAGATAACAAAAAACGCGACGAAATGGTTATCGTAAATACTGTGGGGTTTCCTTCATCTGAACAAAAAAGCCTGTGTTCCTGCATTGGGCTCAACACACAGACTAGAGGGTTCAGACTTCAGTTATTTGGCATAAGGAAGGTTAGATTTGGTACACAGTTAGTTAGGTCGCAAATGTGACAAGATTATGTTATTCTGTTACCGAAATATACACCTGTATTTACTCATGTATCCCTGTATATATTAATCTAATTATCTAATCCTGTGTTTATATATTATTTCTGTTTTATGTATATATTTACCTATTTACTTAGTTATTAATTTGTTTCTTTGTTTCTTTGTTATTTATTTGTTTTTAATTCTTTTTTGTATATTTACTTATTTACTCATTTTCATTATCAATTTATCCATCTTTATTCATTTCTTCATACCTGTACGTTTATCTATTTATAGATTTATCTTTATTCATCTACTTATTTATGTATTTTTATTTAATTATCAGTTTATTTTCTTACTTGCTCGTTTATTCATTCAACTACTTATTTACTTTGCTTCATGCATTACTGTTTGGTTAAGACGTGTTGAAGGAGCTGAACTTCTTTGCAGGTTTGTATGAACGTTTAGATTGTTGTGAGAGAGAAACATTGTTACAATAAACGTCGTAGCAAACGCCGTACAATGAGGGCTGCGTTGCTAGTACAGATCAAGCAGTAGGAAGAAGATATGGTGAAAGAAGAGAAGGTGGAGGAAGTGGAGGAAGAGAGGGAGGAAGAAGGGTCAGATCGAGCAGTAGGAAGAAGACATGGTGAAAGAAGAGAAGGTGGAGGAAGTGGAGGAAGACAGGGAGGAAGAAGAGTCAGATCGAGCAATAGGAGGAAGATATGGTGAAAGAAGAGAAGGTGGAGGAAGTGGAGGAAGAGAGGAAGAAGGGTCAGATCGAGCAATAGGAGGAAGATATAGTGAAAGAGGAGAAGGTGGAGGAAGTGGAGGAAGAGAGGTAGGAAGAAGGGTCAGATCGAGCAATAGGAGGAAGATATGGTGAAAGAAGAGAAGGTGGAGGAAGTGGAGGAAGAAGGGTCAGATCGAGCAATAGGAGGAAGATATGGTGAAAGAAGAGAAGGTGGAGGAAGTGGAGGAAGAGAGGGAGGAAGAAGGATCAGATCGAGCAATAGGAGGAAGATATGGTGAAAGAAGAGAAGGTGGAGGAAGTGGAAGAAGAGAGGGAGGAAGAAGGGTCAGATCGAGCAATAGGAGGAAGATATGGTGAAAGAAGAGAAGGTGGAGGAAGTGGAGGAGGAGAGGGAGGAGGGAGGGGCAGATCGAGCAGTAGGAGGAAGACATGCCGAAAATAGAGAAGGTGGAGGAAGTGGAGGAAGAAAGGGAGGAAGGAGGGGTAGAGGATAAGGATGGAAGTAAAGAGAAGAAAAAAGAGAACGGAGAAGAGGAGTTGGTGGTAGATAAGGAAGAGGAGAAGGAAGAAAGAGGAGGAGAGGAGGAAAAAGGAGAAGTGGAAGAGAATGAGGAGAGCTGGTAGGATGAGAAGACGTTGAAAAAGGATGTGGAAGAGGAGGAGGAGATGAAGGAGGAACTGGGGAATGGGCTGAGGATAAAAACGAATAAGAAGAGGTGGGGATGGAACAGAAGAAGGAGGAAGAGAAGGAAAAGGAGGAGGAAGAAGTAAGAGGGGAGAAGGAGGAAGGGAGAAGGAGATGAAAAAGGAGAAGAAAGAGGAGGAGGAGGAGGAGAAGAGAAAGAGAAAGAGGAATGAGAAATTGAAGGGGGAGGGAGAGGAGGAGGAGGAGGAGGGGGAGAAGGAGGAGTAGAAGGAGGAGTAAGAAGGAAAGACCTCGCACTTTGCAAGTTGCAACTAACAACGCTACTCTGGAACAATAGCCAGACAGAGAGAAGAGGAAGGGACGGGAGTTCGCTTGATGGGGAGCGAGAGGGGGGAGGGGGGAGGGGGGGAAGGAAGCGGGGAGGGGGAGAGGGAAGCGGGGAGGGGGAGAGGGAAGCGGGGAGAGGGAGAGGGAAGCGGGGAGAGGGAGAGGGAAGGGGGAAGAAGAAGAGGGAAGCGGGGAGGGGGAGAGGGAAACGAGGGGGAGGAGAGGAAAGGGGGAGGGAGAGAGGGAAAGGGGAGGGGGAGAGGGAAGCGGGGAGGGGGAGAGGGAAGCGGGGAGGAGAGGGAAGAAGGGAGGGGGAGAGGGAAGCGGAGATGGGGAGAGGGAAGCGGGGAGGGGGAGAGGGAAGGGGGAAGGGGAAGAGGGAAGGGGGGAGGGGGAGAGGGAAGGGGGGTGGAGGAGAGGGAAGCGGAGATGGGGAGAAGGAAGCGGGGAGGGGGGAAGGGAAGGGGGGAGGTGGAGAAGTGAGAGGGAGGGGGAGGGAGGAGGAAGTCGTCGTGCGTTTTGGGGGGGAGAGAAGGAAGGAAGGGGGACGGTCATAGTAAGGGGGGAGGAGAGAGGAAGGGGAGATGATTTTGAGGAAAAGGGGGGCGTAGCGTGAAATGAAGACGGAGAGAAGACACTGAAGGAGAGAGAGGAAGGAGAGTGAGGGAGAGGGACGGAGGAGGAGGAGAATAAAGGGAGTGGAAGAAAGGAGAGATGAAGGACACAAGGAAGAATGGGAACTGGAGGGATGTGGAGGAGGAATGAAAATGAAGAAGAATATAAAGAGAATGAAGGAAAAGAATTGGTAAACAGGAGGAAAATAGAAGAGAGGAAGAGAAGTGAAGGAGGAGAAAAGGGGACTGCAGACGGAAAAGAGAAAACAGGAAGGTGAGGGTAAGGAGGAGAGTAAGGAGGTATAGGAAGGACTTCAAGAAAAGAAAGGAGAGAAAGAGAAGAGAAGGAGGAGAGGAAGGAAGGGAGACAAAAAAAAACCAGGAAGATGAGGTAAGAAGGTGAGTAAGGAGGTATAGGAAGGACTTCAAGAAAAGGAAGGAGAGAAAGAGGAGAGAAGGAGGAGAGGAGGGAAAGGAGACTTAAAAAAACAGGAAGATGAAGTAAGAAGGTGAGTAAGGATGTATAGGAAGGACTTCAAGGATAACAGCGAATGAAGGACATAAGTAAGGCTTAGAGTTCAAGTTAAGGAGCGAGTAAGAAGAAGAGTAAGGAGGTATAGGAAGGACTTCAAGAAAAGAAAGGAGAGAAAGAGGAGAGAAGGAGGAGAGGAGGGAAGGGAGACAAAAAAACAGGAAGATGAGGTAAGAAGGTGAGTAAGGAGGTATAGGAAGGACTTCAAGAAAAGAAAGGAGAGAAAGAGGAGGGAAGGAGGAGAGGAGGGGACTGGAGATTGGAAAGGGAAAACAGGAAGGTGGAGTAAGAAGGAAAGTAAGGAGGTATAGGAAAAACTTCAAGAAAAGAAAAGAGAGAAAGAGGAGAGAAGGAGGAGAGGAGGAAAGGGAGACAAAAAAAACAGGAAGATGAAGTAAGAAGGTGAGTAAGGATGTATAGGAAGGACTTCAAGGATGGCAGCGAATGAAGGACATAAATAAGGTTTAGAGTTCAAGTTAAGGAGCGAGTAAGAAGAAGAGTAAGGAGGTATAGGAAGGACTTCAAGAAAAGAAAGGAGAAAAAGAGGAGGGAAGGAGGAGAGAAGGGAAGGGAGACAGAAAAGAGAAAACAGGAAGATGGGGTAAGAAGGAGAGTAAGGAGGTATTGGAAGGACTTCAAGAAAAGAAAGGAGAGAAAGAGAAGAAAAGGAGGAGAGGAAGGGACTGGAGACGGAAAAGAGAAAACAGGAAGATGGGGTAAGAAGGTGAGTAAGGAGGTATTGGGAGGACTTCAAGAAAAGAAAGGAGAGAAAGAGGAGGGAAGGAGGAGAGAAGGGAAGGGAGACAGAAAAGAAAAGAAAAAACAGGAAGATGGGGTAATAAGGAGAGTAAGGAGGTATAGGAAGGAATTCAAGAAAAGAAAGCAGATAAAGAGGAGGAAAGGAGGAGAGGAGGGGAAGGGAGACAGAAAAGAGAAAACAGGTAGATGAAGTAAAAAGGTGAGTAAGGATGTATAGGAAGGACTTCAAGGATGACAGCGAATGAAGGACATAAATAAGGCTTAGAGTTCAAGTTAAGGAGCGAGAAAGAAGAAGAGCAAGGAGGTATAGGAAGGACTTCAAGAAAAGAAAGGAGAGAAAGAGGAGGGAAGGAGGAGAGGAGGGGACTGGAGACGGAAAAGAGAAAACAGTAGGGTGGGGTAAGAAGGAGAGTAAGGAGGTATAGGAAGGACTTCAAGAAAAGAAAGGAGAGAAAGAGGAGGGAAGGAGGAGAGGAGGGAAGGAAGACAAAAAAAATTAGGAAGATGAGATAAGGTGAGTAAGGAGGTATAGTAAGGACTTCAAGAAAAGAAAGGAGAGAAAGAGGAGGGAAGGAGGAGAGAAGGGGACTGGAGATTGGAAAGAGAAAACAGGAAGGTGGAGTAAGAAGGAGAGTAAGGAGGTATAGGAAGGACTTCAAGAAAAGAAAGGAGAGAAAAAGGAGGGAAGGAGGAGAGAAGGGAAGTGAGACAGAAAAGAAAAGAATTAACAGGGAGATGGGGTAAGAAGGAGAGTAAGGAGGTATTGGAAGGACTTCAAGAAAAGAAAGGAGAGAAAAAGGAGGGAAGGAGGAGAGAAGGGAAGGGAGACAGAAAAGAGAAAACAGGAAGATGGGGTAAAAAGAAGAGTAAGGAGGTATAGGAAAAAATTCAAGAAAAGAAAGGAGAGAAAGAGGTGGGAAGGAGGAGAGGAGGGGACTGGAGATTGGAAAGAGAAAACAGGAAGGTGGAGTAAGAAGGAGAGTAAGGAGGTATAGGAAGGACTTCAAGAAAAGAAAGGAGATAAAGAGGAGGGAAGAAGGAGAGGAGGGAAGGGAGAAAAAAAAACAGGAAGATGAGGTAAGAAGGTGAGTAAGGATGTATAGGAAGGACTTCAAGGATTTCAAGTTTAGGTGAGTAAGGATGTATAGGGAGGACTTCAAGGACTTCAATTTAAGGTGGGGGTAAGAAAGAGAGTAAGGAGGTATAGGAAGGGCTTCAAGAAAAGAAAGGAGAGAAAGAGGAGGGAAGGAGGAGAGGAGGGGAAGGGAGACAAAAAAAACAAACAGGAATATGAGATAAGGTGAGTAAGGATGAATAGGAAGGACTTCAATGATGACAGCGAGTGAAAGACACAGATAAGGCTTAGAGTTCAAGTTAAGGATCGAATAAGGACAGTGTTCAGGGTAAGAACAATGCTGAAGGTCCAGTAAGGCCACGATAGTGATAAGATTAACTAGAAAACTAAGGGTAAGATCAAGTCCTTTGTGGGATGATTGTTTTGCTCGAAAGATGACCGTTGTAGCCCTTAAAAACAAAAGGGTTGGAGATTTGTCGGCCACGAGATCTGGTCAGCTGAAACCGGCCTAAACGTTTCCATCTGTCAAATATATATGTAAATAAGTAAATAAATAAATCAAATAAAATGAAGATAAATAGAAAATAAATAAAAATTACTGTGGCTCATTTGAATATCTTTATTTGGTCGGGTGTCGAACCCGGATCTGAAAAGTACTCAACCACATTTTCAGGTAAAGTTTTGCTTTCATTTCAATTCTAAGCTGAATTAAATCACCTGGCAGCTTATAGAAAGAACCCTAACCTTGTAAGTAATCGCAATAGGATTAAACCCCACTGAGGTAAGTCTATAAGGTTAACTAACCAAGATCGTGGGAAAATTGGATTAACCACCCCCACGTCCCTCCCTCTCATTAACTTCTTAATCACTTAGTTTGCTATGTAGAAGCATTCGAATTTTTTCAATTGATTTAGGCTGTGGCTGTTTCGGTTTAGATCTTATCTCGTGAGCACAGAGTGCCTGGTTTGATTCCCAAAAGATTCGAGTAAGTGTCATTTAGCATGGCTGCTCTTATCACACGGGAAATCGTGATTGCTTCGGCCGCAACTAGACAACTTGTAACATGAATTTCTTACTTCCTATGATCACACCAGAACACTATAGACTTTTTATAGGTATCTATAAACCTTTACTAGCTAAATATCCAAATTACAATGTTTAAATCTTTTTCTTCTAGCTAAAGACAGACGATATTGTTTTTCAGCTTAGTGTAACCTGTGGCCAATAAGGAGTTAGAGAATGATCTCGACTGAAATATCTCAAATAATTTCACGAGCAATCTTTTGGAGGCCAAATATGTAGCCTATATATATATATATATATATATATATATATATATATAAATATATATATATATAAAAATATATATATATATATATATATATATATATACAAATATATATAT
>NC_134781.1:26539777-26544777 GCF_046742065.1 Oratosquilla oratoria | reverse complement strand
ACAAATATATATATATATATATATATATACATATATATATTATGTATATATATATATATATATATGTATATACACACACACACACACAAGAGTACAAACACAGTATTTTTATACTTCTACTTTTTTATACCTATATTTTCGAACTAATCCGTCTGCTCATCAAGACTTAAAATGGGTTATCAGGGTCATTGCGTCGAGCGGTACACGAAGTAGGAATAAGTCTGTACCTTCTCAGGACGTCGTCACTCGTGATTTGATTCGAACAGCAGATAATGTGATCAACTAAATGAGGTATTTGCCTGTCGAGCATGAGATGGTCTGTATCATTGTGAGCCACAAACTTAGATTTTTTTTTTTTTTAACCACCATTTTTAGACTCTGTGGTTAAGGAAAAGAATACTGCTCTTGGGTACCCTTCCAGGTTCTGAAAATGACATTTTGGGATCGAAACGTCGAGAATGAGCCTATACTTTGAGTTCAGGGATTTTTCTTCTACAATTAGATCATTGTTACCCTAAATTTTCTTTGTTTCTTTTCTTACTTCTACTTCTTCTCTTTTCTTTTCGACTTTTTCTTCCTCGTCTCCATCTTCTTCCCCTTTTCTATGCATCCTATTTTTCTTCTTCCTCTTCTCCCTCTCTGTCTCTTCCTCTTCGTTCTTCTTCTTCTTTATTTTCTCTCCTTCCTTTCCTCGTCCTCCTCCTCCGAGTTCATTTTTTCTTTCTTCTTCATTTTGTTTTTCTTCTTTTCCCATCAGAAAGATAGTAACGGGTGAAAGTTATCGTCGATTACCCTGCGTTACCAAGCACGACCGCCACAGACGAATTTGATCTTTACGTCACCAGGGCATAAGGGCGTTTAGACGCCTTATATTAAAAGTTGATGGTGAATACTTTGCTTTGTAATCTCAATACGCCGCCTCCACTTAAACCCCTTAATGGCATCGGTAGATGGAAAAAAGGGGTGATGGGGAGAGGGTGTTGGGTGGTTATGGGGGACTGGAAGGAATGGGAGGGGATGGGGAACCCAGATTGCAATATCCAATCCCTCTCACTCCTCTTTAAGATCTACAGCCGAGCGGCACACTTCATGGATTTGGTTCTGTCTGCCGGCAGAAGGTTCAAATTAGAAGCATGATTTCTTCACCCCGTCTCCATAAGTGAGTGAGTTTAGTTATCAGGTGAGAAGAAAGCTATCTTTATGACCCTCTTGAGTTCATATAGCATTATTTTATTTTATATATTAGGTTGAAGATGCGTAGAGATTAGTGTGTGTGTGTGTGTGTGTGTGTGTGTGTGTGTGTGTGTGTGTGTGTGTGTGTGTGTGTGTGTGTGTGTGTGTGTGTGTGTGTGTGTGTGTGTGTGTGTGTGTGTGTGTGTGTGTGTGTGTGTGTGTGTGTGTGTGTGTGTGTGTGTGTGTGTGTGTGTGTGCGTACGTGTGTACGTGTGTGTGATTCACCATGGTCTTCGACCACGTATTAGACTTGTGATCGACTACTATTTCCTTCCCGGTAGAGAGCTCTGAGTTCATATATGACCAATCTATGGGTAATGCTGTGACCTTATACGCACAGACAGACCCAGCTCCCCCCGACAAGAGTTGGAGTAACGATTCGCAGCATAGTGATATTGAAATGATTTCAGCCCTGGACGGGGTTCAAACCTGGACCGTAGCAGTGGCGGCCAGTAAATCTAACCACTACGCCATCGAGTCGTGTGTATTCACCTTGGTCTTTGGATCACGTGTTGGACTCGTGATCGACAGCTACTTCCCTCCCAGAAGAGAGCTCAGAGTTCATATGACCGAGTGTGTGTGTGTGTGTGTGTGTGTGTGTGTGTGTGTGTGTGTGTGTGTGTGTGTGTGTGTGTGTGTGTGTGTATGTAAGTGCTTTGTGTTTGTGTTTACTTGCTGGGATCTACCATTCTCTTCTCTCCTTCTTCTTCTTCCTTCTTCTTCTTCTTCTTCTTCTTCTTCTTACTTTTTCTTCTTTCTTATTTTAGAGGGAAAACGGAGTGTTTTTTAAGGGGGATCTACATTTCAAAATTCTTCTTCTTCTTCTTCTTCTTCTTCTTCTTCTTCTTCTTCTTCTTCTTCTTCTTCTTCTTCTTCTTCTTCTTCTTCTTACTTATTCTTCTTTCTTATTTTCCTCTTTATTCTTCTTCTCCTTCTTCTTCTTCCTACTCTTCTTCTTCTTCTTCTCTTCCTTCTTCTTCCTTCTTCTTCTTCTTTTTCTTCTTCTTTTTCTTCTTTTCCTTCTTCTTCTTTTTCTTCTTCTTCTCTGTTTTCTTCTTTTTCTTCTTCTTCTTCTTCTTCTTCCTTCTTCTTCTTCTTCTTCTTCTTCTTCTTCTTCTTCCTTCTTCTTTTACTTCTTCTTGTTCTTCCTCTTCTTCTTCTTCTTCTTCTTCTTCTTTTCTTTTTTCTTCCTTTTCTTCTTCTTCTCCTTCTTCTTCTTCTCCTTCTTTTTGTTCATCCTCCTTCCTCTTCCTTCTTATTCTTCTTTCTTTTTTTCTTTTTCTTCTTCTTGTTCTTTGACTTGATCTTGGTCTTGGTCTTTGTATTGGTTTTTGTTTTCTTGTTTTAGTCTTTCTTTGTCCTCGTCTCCGTCTTCCTCTTTTTTTTATTATTATTTTTTTTCATTCTTTTTGAGGGATCGGGGCGGGGTCCTATGGATAGCTCATCACTTAAATTTTTTGAGGGAGAGAAGGATAAGGTAGTTGAAATGAAATTCTTATAAAGAAAATTATGATATAGTATCTGTGAGCCCTATAAATAAGAAAAATATGTTTATGTCCGAAATATATAAAATACTCTAGTCTAGACAATGAAAAGACTAAATCCTGATAATTTGTTAACCTTACAAAGGATTACAAAGGCGGAGCATGCCGACTGGAGACCTTTTGGTCCATAACTAGGTCGAATGTGAAAAAAATCCTAGTAATAATAATAAATTAATGAATAAAAACTATAATAATGTAAGTATCAAATAAAATACATAAATAAACAAATAGGCACAGTCAAACAATAAACAGGTAAATAGTAAATAATAATAAATTGACATATAACTAATAATAAATGAGAATCAAACAGACAAATGATAACAAAACAAAAATAAATTATATAAAATAAATAATAATCATTACAGCATCTTGCTTAGGTGTTTATCTAAATGATTTTTAAAGCTTCGAACTGAACTACATTGCACTGCCTCTGCAGGAAGTTTATTCCATTCACTAACTACACGGTTGGCGAAGTTGTTTCTACCCACTTCCACCTTCATTTTGAGTTAACTTATGTAAACCGAATCATCTGGAAGTACTGACGGTGATATTCTTAAAAAAATTAATTATATAAATCCTTGGAAGGGAAAGATTTATATGAGGAAATATATGTATTTTTTTCAATACCACCGCAAGATTCTTTCGGTGGTAATCTTGAAAAAATTCTTTCCTTATATAAATCTTATATAAATCCTTGGAAGGGAAAGATGTAAGACAATATATATATTTTTAAATACCACAGTAAGATTCTTACGGTGATATTCTTAAAAAAATCTTTCCTTATTTAAATCTTTCCCTTCCAAGGACTTATATGATATTTATATAAGGAAATATATATTCTTTTAAGAATAGCACCGTTAAACTGATCGTGATCAGTTCTTGACTTAGACGGACATAATTGATCTTCATGCTCATAAATAAAAAAAATGAAATAAAAAATAGAATAGAAATGAATAGATAAATAAATACATAGATCAATAAATTAATAAACAAATAAATTATGAGAGTGGCCATGCCTCACTCCCTTTTTGTACAATTGTGATTCAAGGTCCTGAACCTTTTAACAAGTTAGTGCTTGTTCTAGTTATTACTAGGTGACTTTATTTAGTCAGAGACTTCCGTTTGTCAACGAGAAGATGAAATCGATACCGAGGTAGACTTTCCTTTACTTTTTTTTAAGGTTGTCCAAAGACAATTTTATTCAACCAAGTTAGCAAAAAGGATTACTATGTACAGAACTACATGAGATTATAAGCAAAAAAAAATTATATTTTTAGACTAAAAATTCTATTGAAATATATGGAATGGTTAATGTTTTTCTTGCCTAATTTGTGCCATCTTTCCATTCGTAGATAAATAGATAAATAAATAGATAAATAAGTAAATAGGAAAATAAGCAAATAAATAGCCACAATCAACAACAAACCAATGGCTGTCTTTTCATAACGAACATTCCTGTTGATGCAAACTATGCAAATCAAGACCAGTTTGTAAAAGAAGAGGAAGAGGGAATCAAGTATATAATAGATTATTTCATGAAGAATAAACACATGTGGATTTAAGAAGGTGGCAAAAGAAATACTTAGAGAGGGATAGTAAAACGTAGAAGCCATTAGCATATTTTTTCTTTGTTCATGTAGTTATCCTTATCATTATTGTTATTATCATTTGGGTAGAGAGAAATCTCCCGTCACTAAATAACGAAAGCGTGAAATCAAAACCCTAAAATATCCATTACATATACATTATACAATGAACACCGCATACGGAGAAGCTATGGTAGGTAGACATGATTACACACAATAAAAATATTACTCCTGGGCGTTTTTAAGGTAGGGAGGAGGGAGTTGGCGAGATAGGAATGATATAGTCACCCATTCTCCCATTCACCAGAGAGGATGAAGGATTCTGAGCCCTGCCGACGTCCCTCCCCCCCGACACACCAATAGGACAATACACCAACCCTGGAGTCAATCCTTCCTATTGTCAGTCCAGCCCTGAATAGGAACCATTCCGATAGGCGGAGAGAGAGAGAGAGAGAGAGAGAGAGAGAGAGAGAGAGAGAGAGAGAGAGAGAGAGAGAGAGAGAGAGAGAGAGAGAGAGAGAGAGAGAGAGAGTGAGAGAGAGAGAGAGAGAGAGAGAGAGAGAGAGAGAGAGAGAGAGAGAGAGAGAGAGAGAGAGAGAGAGAGAGAGAGAGAGAGAGAGAGAGAGAGAGAGGCTGA
>NC_134781.1:26527277-26534777 GCF_046742065.1 Oratosquilla oratoria | reverse complement strand
ATATATATATATATATATATATGAGTGGTAGGGTAGTGAGATAAACACCGAGAACCGTTGAAGTTTTATAAACTGACGTTTCGCTCTTAACAGAGCGAAACGTCAGTTAATAAAACTTCAACGGTTCTCGGTGTTTATCTCACCACCCTGCCACTTATTTTGTCGTCCATTCCTCAATATATATATATATATATACATATATATATACATATATATACATATATATATATATATATATATATATATATACATATATACATATACATTGCCTGGTCGAGGAGTGCTGGTGGCGCAATCTGAAGCGTGCTGTTCTCGCGATCCCTTAGTTGTGGGTTCGATTCCCGCACTTATCTCTGAGTCTCAGCGGGGACTCTTAACTTCCCTAACAGTCCCCAAAACGCATAATAGGACAAAGGTGACGGCTCCGGCCGCAGCTACTCAGCACCACCTGGGGTAGGCTCCTTACCTTCAGAATACCGATAATAACTTGTTGCTTCAAGTTTCAACGACTTGAAACCCGAAAACTCAGTGACTGGCAATGGTTCTCAGGTTCGTGTCATTCCTTCTCTGGGAAGAGACAGTTTAAGTTACTTGATGACTTAGTTTTAGTTAACAATTGAAGACTTGAACCAGTTTATAAGGGCTTTGGAATGGTCTTCAGGCTCGTCCTAAGACTTTTCTGGGAAGAAACCGTTTGAGTTTTGATGACTTAGTTAACAATTGAAGCCTTAAACCAGTTTAGAGGGGATTTGTGTGCCAAAGGGTGGGCATTCTCTTGAAGATTTTGTTTTATGAGAAATCTCATTTAGCTTAAGAATTAGTTTGAGCGGCGCAGGAATTACTTTCTTACAATGCTTAAACTAATCAAACTAAGGATCGTAGTAGCATTCTGTGTAGTATTTTGTCATTTAAATTTTTTCTGTTAGTCTGATTTCACGATTTCCATCAATAACGATGCTATTCCGCAGAAGAGGGACACATACGTATGCGCTAAATTTTTGAGAAAATAAAGTCGATTAAGAAGGGCCACGATCAACTTTTTTTGAAAATCCAAAACGATTTATTCAGTCTGTCAGAGGATAAAAAACAACTCCCAGTTAACTATACGATACTTGACGTTGATCGAGGAACCTTCCGTCTGATCCAGAGGTCCTCCTTATCTCAGTAACATTTTCCTTCGTCAGCCAGAACAAAGTTTCTAAAGACTGTCATCACTTGTACATCTTCCCTTTGAGTCATAATGATAAACGTTTGTATTTGGTCGATCGAAAACACATTGGACCCTGTTACTATGGCAACGTCTGTAACATTTTCCTTCGTCAGCCAGAACAAAGTTTCTAAAGACTGTCATTACTTGGATATCTTCCCTTTGAGTCATAATGATAAACGTGTGTATTTGGTCGATTGAAACACTTTGGACCCTGTTACTATGGCAATGTCTGTTCATCCGGGTCTTACAAGAATCATTTGACGAAAGACAGGATATAATATGTCAAGGGTATCATGAGGTTGAAGGGGAAGAGAAGGATTTAAATTTGTACATTCAAGAATCTTCACTTCAACTTCAACCAAACCTTGCAAGGTCGCTTTTGGATTTTTTTATATAAATAGATTGCTTTCTCTGACGTCACGATATGATTTTTATATATTAGTTGGAGGTTGCCTACTATCATCGCTTTGGGATTATCTTTAGTGAGAATGTTATAAAGATTATGTTTAGGTCCACATAGACTTCTCCTTTTTATCAAAAGAACTTCTTGTTAGTAATTACAGGTTAACATTATAATGAGTATGCTTATTTAAAAAAGAAAAAACTACTATAAGATTATACCAGGAAACACTTTATTGTTGCTGAAGCCATCACCTTTGACCTGCGTTCTCGCACACCTAGGCTGAGTGGCGGGTTCATGATTTTTTTTTTTTTTTTTTTTTTTTAAGAAACTCAACTTTGGTTTTCACTCAGCGCCTTCGTGTGCCAGAAGGGTTCTACCCCATCTGGATAAACTTGACTGTTTCCAGCGTCTTCGCCTCCGAATGGGGATAACACAATGATGACTAAAAGGGTCGGATGGCAGACAGAAGGACAAGGACAAGGAGGACTAAGAAGGAGAGGGAGAAGGAAGAGGATGAGAAGGAGAATGATGAGGATAAGGAGAAGGAGGAACACAAAAATGACTAAAAGGGTCGGATGGCAGACAGAAGGACAAGGACAAGGAGGACTAAGAAGGAGAGGGAGAAGGAAGAGGATGAGAAGGAGAATGATGAGGATAAGGAGAAGGAGGAACACAAAAATGACTAAAAGGGCCGGATGTTAGACAGAAGGCCAAAGAGAAAGAGGACTAAGAAGGAAAGGGAAAAGGAAGAAGATGAGAAGGAGAATGATGAGGATAAGGAGAAGGAGGAACACAAAGATGACTAAAAGGGTCGGATAGTAGACAGAGGGAAAAAGAGAAAGAGAACTAAGAAGGAGAGGGAGAAGGAAGAGGATGAGAAGGAGAATGACAAGGATAAGGAGAAGGAGGAACACAAAGATGACTAAATGGGTCGGATAGGAGACAAAAGGACAAAGAGAAGGAGGTCTAAGAAGGGGAGGGAGAAGGAAGAGGAGGAGAAGGAGAATGAGTAAGATAAGGAGAAGGAGGAACACAAAGATGACTAAAAGGGTCGGATGGTAGACAGAAGGCAATGAGAAAGAGGGCTAAGAAGGAAAGGGAAAAGGAAGAGGGTGAGAAGGATAATGACGAGGAAGAGGAGGAAAAGAAGGAGGAAGAGGAGGAAAAGACAAAAAAGAGAAATGGGACAAGGCCAAGGAGACGGAAGGAAGAAAAGGAGAATAAGGACAAGGAAGGAGAACGAGGAAAAATTCAAGGACAAGGAAGGAGAACGAGGAAATATTCAAGGACAAGAAAGGAGAACGAGGAGAAATTCAAGGACAAGAAAGGAGAACGAGGAGAAATTCAAGGACAAGGAAGGAGAACGAGGAAAAAATCAAGGACATGGAAGGAGAACGAGGAGAAATTCAAGGACAAGGAAGGAGAACGAGAAAAAAATTCAAGGAGAAGGAAGGAAAAGAACAAGGACAAGATAAAGAAATTGAAAAAAATGAAAAGAACAAATAAAACGAAAAAAAAATAGAAATTAGGAGAATGAGTAGAATAAGAAAAACAAGAAGAACGAAAAGAACGGGAAGGAAAAGAAAGAAACGTACAAGAAGGTGGACAAGGATAAGGACACTGACAAGAAAATAAGAAGACAGAGATGAACAAGACAGAATAGAAGACAAAATAGAAGGCGAAAAAGGAGAACGGGAAGCGCAGGAGTTAAAGGAAAAGAAAATGCAAAAGGACAAAAATATGAAGGAGAAGGAAAAGGACAAGAACAAGGACAAGGACGAGGCCAAGAAGAAGTCTAAAGGAGAAAACGAAAAAAGGAAAAGAAAGAAAGAAGAAAGAGAAGAGGGAGGAGACAGGAAAGGGTGAAGATACGAGGGAAAAGGAGGAAAAGGAGGAATAGGGCAAGACGAAGAAGGAAGAGAAGGAAAAGGGAAGAAGACGATGAAGGAAGAGAGGAAGAGGAAGAAGAAGAAAATAAGAGGAAGTAGAAGAAAAGAAAGAAGAAGAAGAGGAAGAAGAAGAGAAAGAAGAAGAAGAAGGAGAAGAAGAGGGAGAACAGGAGAAAGTAGAAAAGGGAGAAAGAGAAGACGGTAAAGGAGAAGGAGGTGAAGGAAAAATAGGAAGAAGAGGAAATGATGGAGGAAGAGAAGAAGAAGATAAAGAAGAAGAAGACAAAGACAAAGACGAAGAAGAAGAAAAAACTACATTAAGTACATGAGGTTTTTAGCAGAGCAAAATCTCTAAAGTGTTCCACAGGGTTGGAAAGATAGATTAAGGTTCTCTCAGTCCTCTTTATCTGTGATCCATCTATCTACTGAAGAGAGTCTTCTGGTATCTTATTCAGCTTAAATGTCTGTCACATATCCCAGATGGTTAACCTCGAAGCATATATATACGTACATATATACATATTCCAAAGGCTTTTCCCCCCTTACAAGGGAGGTAGCCAAAAATCAAAGGCATAGAAACACACCCACCCATTCCGTCTACATATTCCACTCCCCTCTACCCTCTTCCCTCCCTCTTATTCTGGTTAACACCAAACGTTACATTCAAATCAGCCTCCTGTGTTTTAAGAAATATTCCTGAATAATACCTGTGTCTTGATGCAGTGCTACTGATCCGGGCAGAGGACAAGGAACATGAATGATCCTTCATCCACAAGTATCTAAAGGGAAAGGGAAATAGATGATGGATGAGAATGGGATGGGTAGGTGTGGATGAAAGCCTTGGGTAGCTATATTCCTTATAAAGGGAAAGGAGCCTATTTGTATATAGATAGATAGATAAATATACCTTTATGTTACATATCCTTTTATGGTTATACCTCAACACACTTTCTTATATGTAGTTTTTTTATGCATGTTGCCATTGCCGCTGGTCCCTGAGTCTGCCACAAGGTGATTTTATCCAGGTTTGGGGTCTCCCCACCCCCGTTTTTAAGAATGACGGAGGAGTCCCGAACCCCAAAACTGACCGCTTTTACTGTGAGGCCTCGTCTTCAGATGAATAAGATCGTCTGAAGTCGGGGCACAGTCTGAGGTCGTCCTGCCACCAGAAGTGAAGAAAATGATTTGAGGTCAACCACAACGAAATGCATGGAGGTGTCTTCAATCGATATGGTTTATGTTTTATGTGGTTAGGTTAAGCTAAGCTAGGTTAGGTTAGGTTAGGTTAGGTTAGGTTAGGTAAGGTTAGGTTAGGTTAGGTTAGGTTAGGTTAGGTTAGGTTAGGTTAGGTTAGGTTAGGTTAGGTTAGGTTAAGTTAGGTTAGGTTAGGTTAAGTGAGGGTACGTGAGGTATGTGATGAGGTGAGATTTGATTGTGTTAGTTAGAGTTAGGAGAGGTTTAGTTAGGCTAATTCAGGTTAAGTTAAGCTAGGTTAGGTTAGGTTAGGTGATGTGAGGTGAGATTTGATTGTGTTAGGTAGTGTTAGGAGAGGTTTAGTTAGGCTAACTCAGGTTAAGTTAGTTTAGGTTAGGTTGGAAGTTGCTGTAATTAACTATTCCGTTGACATAGATCGGTTAACCGAGTCGGGGTTAACCCTTCCGCTTAGCAGATGGTTTTCCTGACCTGAAATAAATCACCTGGCTGTAACCAGAATGAAGACACAAGTTGTCATGGGTCACGTAAAGAATTGTCACCCCAGAACGCCCACATGAAGAATCGTCACCCCATGAGATCCCACATGAAGAATTGTCACCCCAACACGCCGAGTATGAACAGATAAAATTAAGGTTAGGTTAGGTTAGGTTGAATAAGGGTTATGCTTATTGTCATCAACTTATACAACTGAAGTTTCGTAAATCCAGGATGGCCCACATGAAGAATTGTCACCCTAGGAGAGCCCACATGAGGAAGTGTCACCCTGTCGAAGTGTGGGGTGACAAATCTTCATGTGATTTGTTGTCATTATGTGTGTAAGAGCTGAAATTAATATAATCCATACTATTCAATGATTTAACCCTTTCCCGGCTGCCGGAGACTTAAACGTTTGTTTTAGTTGCCGTCAGGTAGTTTTATTCAATCAAGGGACATCTATGCAGTGAGGGAGTTGACCTTATGTCGATAAACCCTTTAATTGATGTTTGTGGATTATGTAAACTGGTTTGCTCCAGGTGATCTTAATCAGCCGGTTGAATCCTACCCACAGCATCTTGATGAGTATAAGGGCTTATCACTTAACAAGTAACACTTGTTAGTGATATATCATAGCACATGTGCTATGCATCTGTGCTGCAGTGTAATATGCCTTGACTCCTCCTTAACCTGTACGTGTTACTTGTGATAGTGGGCTCCAGAAGTGTCTGTGATGTAACATGGGTCTGTGATATACTGTGATATGTCTTGGTTCTTCCCTGACCTGTTACTCCAGAAGTGTCTAAGCTGTCAGTGATATGTATCTGTGATATGTTTTAGGCTTCCATAATATTATCCATAGGCTTCCCGAACCGGTGGAACTTAGTATTATATTATGGGTGCCGCCAGGCGATTTTATTAAACCGTATATGACTCCGGCATTAAAGGGGGTGATGATGTCACGTGTGAGTAAGGAAAAATAGGCCATCAAGATTGTCCTTTGTAGTGAAGAAGATTTATTGCGTCATAATCTTTATCTCGAAGTCATTTGCTTACTAATTGATTACCTCGTTGATTAAGCTTTCTTAAGTATCAGTATTATGAAATCTTAGATGTAAAGGTGACACTAATTGCTAATGCTAGCTTCTAGATGTATAATATTGGCTTGTTGATTGGTCTAATTAGACATAAGGAGAAAAAGCCCTGATTTAACAAAATGGAGGGGAAAAACTGTGTTGGAAAGATCACAAACAAGACAATCATATTACTTGCTACGTTTTGGTTGATCTATCTCCAATTCTGGGCCTCAAACGGACTAAGAAAACAACCATAAATGTTCAGAACGCCAAAATTTCCGGACAAGGGCAAATATGGGGATAGAGGGAAAAGTAGGTGTCTTAGGGTTGCGAGAAAACGAATTATTACAGAAGAGCCCTCGCCGAAGACGCAGGTCTGCACGAAAAAACCCTCCGAAGAAGGGCGCCGCGGCTAGGAGGCGAAGAAACGAGGCCACGAGGAACGCTATCCGCGTGCCGGCAAGCAGAATGGCGAATGGAGGAGCCGTGTGTGTGTGTGCGTGCGTGCGTGCCGTGGCGACTCGGGGGCAAAAATGTACCGGGGATTTCAATGAATGCTACCGGCGTCCTGATCCAACCCGCTACATTATCATAACGTGGCATTGCTCCTCCTCCACCCCTCCCCCTCCTCCACCTCCTCCTTCTCGTCGTCCGCCTCTTCTTCCTCCTCCTCCTGCACCTCCTCCGGCCCCTCCACTGCCACTACCGCTGCCGCCACGTCCACCCTCTCTCCCTCCCTACCTTCACCTCCATCTCTCCCCGTCCTCCTCCTCCTCCTCCTCCACCTTCTCCTCCTCCTCCTCTTCCTCCTCCTCTGCCTCCTACTCGTTCTCCGCCTCAGCCCGCAGTCGTTCTTCCTCGTAGATTCCCCAGCTCCCACTTGTGGGTGATGTGGTCGGCGTCTCGTCCTACTGAGGAACCTGCGTATGATTGGGAGGACCTTCCACCAAGAGTGACTGACTCTCAGAGGTCGTGGGATGATGACCAACTCCGGAATGGAGAGTAAGGAGGAAGGGAAGGGGGAGTAAGGGGGAGGGGAAGGAGGACAAGGAGGAGAAGCAGGAGGAGAAGAGGGAAGGAAAGAAGGCCGAGAAGGACAGGGAAGGGGAAGGACGGGAAGGATAGGATAAGGAAGATGACCTGAGGCGAAGGATGGCCGCCTTATGAGCCGCATCGGAATGTGGAACTTGGTTACCTGCCTCATACCGCCGCCGCCGCCTCCGTCGTCGCCTC
>NC_134781.1:26504777-26509777 GCF_046742065.1 Oratosquilla oratoria | reverse complement strand
TATATATATATATATATATATATATATATATATATATATATATATATATATATATATATATATTATATATATATATCATATATATTGCAGTAATTCACACAGCACACGTGAAAATAATATGCAAAAAATAATGTATTCCTTGATAATGTCTTAAATAGACGAAAACGTTCGGACTAAGCTTCTTATTTCCCAGTGGGGTTTTTTCTGCATAGCATATATATATATATATATATATATATATATATATATATATATATATATATATATATATATATATATATATATATATATATATATGTTTTTTTTTTTTTTGAAGGAGTGATTCTGCCGACTTCACTATATGGGGCAGAAACGTGGAACTTAAGTGAGGAAGAGAGGAGGTGTTTGAATGTGTCTGAGATGAAATGCCTGAGAACTATGGGAGGTGTAACTAGACTGGATCGAGTGAGAAACGAGGTTAGGAGGAGGGCGGGGGTGGAAAGGGAATTGAGAGATAGGGTTCATGAAAGAGTATTGAGATGGTTTGGACACATGGAAATAATGAGTGAAGAAAGATTAGTAAAAGTGTGGAAAGCAGAGGTGGAAGGAGTGAACATGAGTGGGTGACCAAGGATGAGATGGATGGATGGGGTAAAAGGGGATTGGAAAAGAGGGGAATGTCTGTTGAGGAGGGAAGGGAGAAGAAAGAAGATGGGGTGAGCGGAGAATAATTGTGTATGGATGATGTGATGCATGGAAGGGAGTGGGTGGGGGATGGGGTTGAGAGAGTATGTTTGAATAATATTTTGACGCAACCTAAAAGGATTTCTCCCCGACTTCTCTTCTTCTGCGTGAGGGAACGAAGAGGTGGGGTATCAGATTAATTGTAGCAGCCTTGATGTGTTTTGCTACATTGCTTCTGATCCAGGGTAATGGGCAAGATGCAGGGATGATCCGTCATCCAGGAGGAACCAAGATAAGAGGGAGGGAGGGGGTGAATGGGAGTGGAGTATGTGGGGATGGAATGGGTGGGAGTAGATTTTATGCCTTTGACTTTGGCTACCTTCCTTGTAAGGGGGAAAATCCGTTGTTATATGTATATGTATATGTATATGTATATGTATATATATATATATATTTATATATATATATACATTTATATAAATACATATATATATATATATATATATATATATATATATATATATACATACATATATACATATGTATGCGTATGCATATGTATATATATATATATATATATATATTATATATATATGTATATATATATAATGGTCTCCAAATGTCAAGAAATAGATTTAATTTGAAAGTGGTAGAAACAACCTCACCAACTATGCAGTTAATAGATGGAATAAACTTTCTGTAGAGGCAGTGATATGTGGTTAAGTTCGAAGCTTTAAGATCTGTTTAGATAAACACCTAAGGAAGATGCTGTAATGCCTCTCATTTATTTTATATCATTTGTATATTTGTTTGCTATTATTTGCCTGTTTATTATTGTTTATATGATTATTATTCATTATTATTTACCTGTTCATTTATTATTATTTACTATTCATAGTGTCATCTATATTATTATTATTTTTATTTATTTAGGTACCATTATATTTTTTCACATCCGACCTAGTTATGGACCAAAAAGTCTCGACATACTCTTCCTTTGTAATCATTTGTAATATATATATATATACATATATATATATATATATATATATATATATATATATATATGTAAGTATATATATGTATTATATAATTATATATATATATATATTTATTTATATTTATATATATATATATATATATGTGTGTGTGTGTGTGTGTGTGTGTGTATGTGTGTGTATGTGTGTGTTTGTGTGTGTGTGTGTGTGTTTGTGTGTGTGTATATGTGCGTGTGTGTGTGTGTGTGTGCGTGCGTATATGTGCGTGTGTGTGCGTGTATGTGTATATGCGTGTATTTGTACGTGTGTGTATATATATATATATATGTGTGTGTGTGTGTGTGTGTGTGTGTGTGTGTGTGTGTGTGTGTGTGTGTATTCTCACCATACCCAAGGTAGGCTATGCCTGTCATTGTCCGCCCTCTACGAATCTTCGCCGAAGGTCTCTGTCCCGGAAGTCCTCATCTCTAATATTTCTTGAAGTTTTCTTCATCTTTCCTCAGCAGCTCCATCCACTCCTTGTGTCCATCATTTCCTAGAGGGTCCTACCGGCCTCCTACTCGGAGGAACCCATTCCAAGAATTTCTTTGCGTGTCTTGTGTCTTCCATTCTTTTAACATACCATCTCAATTCATTCTTTTCAGTTATCTTCAGCACAGATGTTATTCTTAATCTCTCCTTAATTTCTTAATTTCTTCATTTTTCCGTCTAGTCATTCCTCGGATCATTCTCAGAACTCTGATTGCACTCGCCCTTGCACCAACCCGGTCTTTATCCTAAACCATTCACTCACCAGCTCTCTGTTCTTGACTCTGCGCTCTGTATTCTCGTATATACTCTTAATTATTCTTATCATTTTAGGGTTATACCGTAGTCTTAATGTTGTACGACTCTCCAAAGCCTTTCTGTTAATTCTATCGAAGGCTTTTTCCAAGTCTATAAAATCCACAAATTTGTCAATGTCCCTTTTCCAACTCATTTCTAGTATTATCGTCAGTATATATATATATATACATATGTATATATATATATATATATATATATATATATATATATAAATATATATATACAAACATATATATCATTGGTGAAAAATGTAGTAACACATTTGTAAATCAGAAATAGCACCACAGTCGGAAGAAAGAACGAGTTGAATAAGCGAATCTATATATTTCGATTGCAATCAAAATATATAGTAGATGTGATTTACAAATGTGTTACTACATTTTTCACCTATGATATATATATATATATATATATATATATATATATATGTAAATATATATATTATATATATATATAAATATATATGTATATTATATATATATATATATATATATATATATATATACATACATATACCAACATACATACATATACCAAAGGCTTTTTCCCCCTTACACGGGGGGTAGCCAAAAAGAAAAAGTCAAAGACACCACTCCCTCCCATTCCATTCCCTAAATATTCCACTCCTCTCCACCCTCCTCCCTCTCTCTTATCTTGGCACCTCCTGGTATATATATATATATATATATATATATATATATATATATATATATATATATATGTATATATATACATATATATATATATATATATGTATATATATACATATATGTATATATATATACACATATTTATATATATTTATATATATATACATATACTAATGTATATTCTTTATATATTCATGTGTTTGTTTATAGATATGCTTTTTATATTTGATCATCTTCTTATATCTTTATGTTTATATATACTTATATTTCTGCGAAAATCTACGCAATGATATTTTAGTTTTATGTACATATATCCCGGCTGCTGATTGGGTCTAAGACAATGCAGCAAGTCACAGCCCAGCCTATCTACCATCCACTGTTTCATTGCATGGCGACCCCCACCCCCACGCCTGCTAATTCACTTAAAAACTTACAGAGCAGACAAGAAGAGTTCCCATCAGACCATATCAGTTTTTCATCCATACAGAACCATTCTCCGTTCACGCCTACCTCTTGCCCCTCTCTTTCATGCTCGTCAGAGATTCCTCTTGTACCCAGCTCTCCTTCAACCATCTCATTGTTGTCCATCCTTAATCTTACTTCCGTCCACCTCCGTCATCAACACTCCTTTTGCTAGTCTTTCTTCACTCATTCTATCTGTATGCTCAGATCATCGTTCTTTTAACTCTATATACCAGCGCTTTTCTCAACAGCACTCTCTGCCTCACCTCCTTATTTCTCACTCTATCCATCCTCGAACACTCCACACTTATTAAACAGCATATCTAAAAAAAAAAAAGAAGATCTTCTTTTCTGTTTTCTTTTAGTGCCATGGTTGTTATTTCTCTTCAGACACTTATTCGCTTCCCTACTCTATTCCACACTTATTAAACAGTATATCTAAAAAAAAAAAGAAGATCTTCTTTTCCGTTTTCTTTTAGTGCCATGGTTGTTATTTCTCTTTAGACACTTATTCGCTTCCCTACTCTATTCCATGTCTCATGTGACCCCGAAGACTTCAAGTTCTCAATTTTCTCATCTCTAGCTCACTACCATCCTCAACCCTAGTACGCTTCATCACCATACTTTGCCCACATTTACTTTCAGCTTTTTCCTCTCCTATCCCCTCTGAAATTGCATCATCAACTACTGAAGTATCCAAACAACTGGCTCGCCTCTCACTTCCTTCTACATCCACTTACTAGTTCCAAATTCTTGCCTAGCACCTTTACGTTTCCTTCTCGCACATCCCCGTCCATATACATGTTGAGCAATTATGGTGATATCACACAATCCTGGCGCAGCTTTCCTTCAACTCAGACTATCCACCCTTTCCATTCTCTACTCTCACAGAAGCTTTGCTAATCATGTAAAAATATATATAGATAAATAAATAAATGAAAATAATCACCTTCAATATCAATAGACTTCCCTATATTCCATACTTCCGCAATATATCCCATATCGTTTTATTGTCAACTAGTTTACTCCGCTAACGCCCTCTCGACCATCCTCCCATCCAACACCCTGTCCTAGGTATATCTGTGAATTGTCTTTGAGTGTAACGTGGACAAAGTTGAAATTGGGATGGGAAATATTGAATTTTTTGAGTGCTTACGGTCCCGGTAATGAGGAAAAGGAGAAAGAGTCTTTTTCGATCGATCTGAGTAACTGCATAGAATTTTGGGAGATCTCAATGCTAAAGTTGACGTGCCAATAGTTAAAGTAATGGAGCGGAGCTGGGTGTCAGTTAAGAACTACAGTGGAGAGAAGATGTTAGAGATGTATTTAGAAAGTGAGATGATAGCAAACACAGTGTTTAAAGTTGGGATTCCTTATTACA
>NC_134781.1:26479777-26482277 GCF_046742065.1 Oratosquilla oratoria | reverse complement strand
CCGCTCCTCGGCGTCTATTGCCCTGAGGCTCATATGTTGTTGTTTTTCTTCGTGCTATTTTTATAGGCTTTTGGTCCACTAACGCTTCTATATTTATGTATAGTATAACGCCATTGTCGTACGTTGTATATCTTATGCCGTAGGGTAAATGTATGGATATATATATATATATGTATATATATATATATATATATATATATATATATATATAATATATATATACATATATATTTACATATATATATTTATATATATGTATATATACATATATGTATATATATGTATATATATACATATATGTAAATATGTATATATATATATATACATATATTTATATATATGTATATATATACATATATGTGTATATATATATATATATATATATATATATATATCCATACATTTACCCTACGGCATAAGATATACAACGTACGACAGTGGCGTTATACTATACATAAATATAGAAGCGATATATATATATATATATATATATACATATATATATATATATATATATGTATATATATATATATATATATATATATATATATATATATATATATATATATATATATATATATATATATATATATATATATATATATGCATATGCCAAAGGTTTTTCCCCCTTATAAGGAAAGGGAGGTAGTCAAAAAGGCATAAAACCATTCCCATCCATTCCATTCCTATCATACCAACTCTTTTTTTAAACAGATTCCTCATATATTGTAGTTAAGATGAGGCTATTCTATATGCCTGAGGGTCAGACTCCGGCCTGAAGATTATCTTGATTAATCAGGATCCCATGATGTGCCAGATGATTACGCCCAAATGCCAAAATTTTCTTTGACGATTACCAAAGGGATTTCTCCACGTCTTCTATGAATGTGCTATGTCTTGCTGCATTGCGTTTGACTGAGGGTGGCTGACGGATGCAGGCATGACCCGTCAATCATAAGGAGTTGAGATGGGAGGGTTAAAAAGGATGGTGGAGAGCAGTGAAATTTGTGGGAATAGGTACGTGCCTCTTACTTAGCTACCTCCCTTATAATGGGAAAAAAGATACTGATATATATATATATATATATATATATATATATATATATATATATATATATATATATATATATATGATATATATGTATATTATACTAATGACCCATATTCGAAGAATAAGCAAAAGTAAAAAGATCCGTATATTTCGATCACTATCTGTGATCCTCTTCAGCAGGTAGTGATCAAAATATAAGGATCTTTTTACTCTCTCTTATTCTTCTCCGAAAGTGGGTCATTGATATAATTTTACCAATGTACTACGACATTACTTTGATGTGATATATAAATATATATATATATATATATATATATATATAATATATATATATATACATATATATATATATATATATATATATATATATATATATATATATATATACATATATATATATATATATATATATAAATATATATATTTCGAAAGTATTTAGAAAATTTCTTGCAAGGGCGACCGACGCCATTTTGCATGGCGTCTGCTGAAGAGAACTTCCGTCGCCCATGACATCATAATCGTGTATCCTCTTCATCTTCCTCCTCCTCATCCTCCTCCCACCCATCTTGTCAATTTCTTCTCTACTGACTTATTGTTCTTGTGTATTTTTTGTTTTCCTTTCAGCATTTTACTCCAGTTTCCTTCCACAGACTCCCTGTGATAGATATCTCCTCTTCTTCCTGCTTAACTGATGTCAAGTCTTCTAATCGTCTCTTTCTTTTCCCCTCTTTTTTTTTTTTTTTTTTTAACAGATTCTCCTCTTCTGCATTATTTTTCTTGTTTGTTTTTTCACTCAATTCCACCGTCCCTCCACATTCATACCTGTCTTCCTTCTTCCTAATGTATATACATTTCTAATCTTTTATTCCAGTTAAGTGTCATCATCCCTATTTCATCCTCCCCGTCTTCTTATGTTAGTTGTGTGATATTGTCCAAAAAGACAGTGGCATTGGTAAACCGCAGTACATAATAATTCTTCCTATGTTTTTTTACCTGATACCAGGTTTTCCATGTTCAGCTTGTTTCCTCGAGGTGTGTTTTGGAAAATTCTTTTTTTTTTATTAAATCATTGATAGAAATATTTGTTTTTCTTCATTGATGTTTTGTGTTTTAGCTTAACAATGTTCTTGGGCCTCCTAATGTATGCAATAAATATTTGTTTGTCTGTAACAATTCATACACACACACACACACACACACACACACACACACACACACACACACACACACACACACACACACACACACACACACACACACACACACACACTCACACACACACACACACACACACGCACGCACGCACGCACACACAGAAAACACACACGCGCGAGCGCAGACACACACACATATAAGCGCATATCACATTTTGTCATCTTATTTTTCTAATAAAACAAAATATGTTTTTGAAGAAGCTTTAATCATTTCTTGTGTCCATAATTCCAACAA
>NC_134781.1:26459777-26462277 GCF_046742065.1 Oratosquilla oratoria | reverse complement strand
GGGAACTCAGAGGAAGGAAACATAGGAGGACGAAGAGTGCAAAGAAGAGGAAGAGAAAGAGAAGAATAGAGAAAGAAAAATAGTAGGAGAAAGAGGAAAAGGAAAGAAAATAGGAGGAACGGAAATGAGTTAGAGAAAGAAAAAAAAGGAAGAAAATGGTAGAAAAAGAGAAAAAGAGGACGAGAAATAAAAAGAATAAGAAGAAGAGAGGGGAGAAAAAGAGTAAGAGTAAGAGGAGAAATAGGAGGAATAGGATGGGGAGGAGGAAAGGGAGGTAAAGAGTAGGAATAAGAATAAAAGATGAAAAAATAGGAAGAATAAGAAGAAAAGGAGCAGGAGGAAGTAGAGGAAGAAGGAGAGAAGGAGGAGAAAGAGGAGGAGGAGGAGAAAGAGGAGGAGGAGGAGAAAGAGGAGTAGGAAGCGAAAGAGGAGGAGGAGGGGAAAGAGGAGTAGGAGGAGGAAGAGGAGGAGGTGTAGGAAGAGGAGTAGGAGGAGGAGGAAGAGGAGGAGGAGGAGGAGGAGGAGGAGGAGGAGGAGGAGGAGGGCAATTTTGACTTTATTTGAAAACGGAATCGGTCACGAAAAAAAAAAAAAAAAGTTGAATTACGAATTCAGGTGGCTGTGGCCTTCCAGGTTGCTTCTTCACAACACAAGTCCTGAAAGGGATCCTCGAACTAAGTATCACTCTTCACTTCAGAATTTCCTCCCTGAAAGACGTCCTTCTTGCTTTTCTTCATTTCATCTTAGCTTGATCATCTTTCTTCCTTCCTATCTTTCTTCTTTCCCTCCTTCTTTCCATCCCTCTTTTCATTCTTTCATTCTACCATCCTTCCTCTCTTCTTTCCTACTCCTTCCTACCTTCCTTCTTTCCTTCTTTCCTTCCTTCCTTCCTTCCCTCCTTCCCTCCTTCCCTCCTTCCCTCCTTCTTCGCTCCTTTCCTCTTTTCCTCCTTCCCTCCTTCCCTCCTTCCCTCCTTCCCTCCTTCCCTCCTTCCCTCCTTCCCTCCTTCCCTCCTTCCCTCCTTCCCTCCTTCCCTCCTTCCCTCCTTCCCTCCTTCCCTCTTTCCCTCCTTCCCTCCTTCCTTCCCTTCTTCCCTCCTTCCCTCCTTCCCTCCTTCCCTCCTTCCCTCCTTCCCTTTTTTCCCTCCTTCCCTCCTTCCTTTCTTCCCTCCTTCCCTCCTTTCCTCCTTCCCTCCTTCCCTCCTTCCCTCCTTCCTTTTTTTTTAGTTCTTCTCCTTTTTATTTTTTCTCTCCTTCATTCGGTCCTTCCTTTTTTTTTTCTTCCTTCCTTTGTTCATTTCCTTCTTCCTTTTTCTCTCCTTTCTTTCTCTGCTCTTTTTGTTTTTCGTTTTCTCATCTCTCTTTTATTCTTTTTTCTTCCTTTCTTTCATAATTCTTCGCTTTTTTTTTTTTGCTTCCTTCCTTTCTTCCTCTTTTTTTTTATTTCTCCCTCAAACTGCTTCCTCTTCCTCTTTTTCCTTCTCTTCCTCCTCCGTCTCCTCCTCCTCCTCCTCCTCCTTCTCTTCCTTCTCCTCCTCCTCTTCATGTTCCTCTTCTTACTTTTCCTCCTCATTCTCCTCCTCCCCCTCCTCTCCAATATTACTTTCTCTCAAGTTACACAGAGACAGACCTGTGCTTCCAATCACTTGACATTTTATTTGCTTCCCAGTCGGTCCCCAGAAGGACTGAGAACCTTTCCCTTTGGAGAACCCCCATTCGCGACCAGGAGTAGAACGGTTTCTTACTTGGAGTACAAGGGCTTACGCCAAGAATCACTTAGCGTCACCCAAGACCTCTTCACCCTATAAGCTTCCGTCGTCAGGGTTAGTGGGAGTTGGATGGATCGAAACTGGGATTATGTGTGGAAATGGTCAGAGGGAAATGAGTGGGGAGTTGCAGGGTGAAGGGTGAGTGAGACTATGCGTTCTGTGGGACCTGCTTTCATTGACATTGAACCCTCCCCCCCTTTTTTTTTCTTTTTTTTTTTAGATATGGAGGCTCTATTCTTTGCCTCGAGTTCAGTGGCTTTCTGGTAAGGTTAAGGGGGTTGGCATACGCCGCAAACAGGCGTTTCTTTATGATCGAAGAGGTTTTGTCACCTTGTACAAGAACGTCTTGAGAATCATGAGCGAGATCTGAAGAACATCAATATAAACCAGGTCAAGCCACAGATGACGTCAAAGTACATTTTAGTAATTTCATTACTGTTGTTGTTGTTGTTGTTGTTGTTGTTGTTGTTGTTCTTTGTCTTCTACTTCGTTATCTTCTTTCTTCTTCTTACTCTTGTTATTGATCTTCTACTTCATCAGCTTCTTATACTTCTTCATCTTCACCTTCTTCTTCTTCTTCTTCTTCTTCTTTCTCTTCTTCTTCTTCATCATCTTCTTCTTCCTCTTCTTCTTCTTCCTCTTTTCTTCTTCTTCTTCTTCTTCTTCTTCATCTCCTTCTTCTTCTTCTTCTTCTTCATCTCCTTCTTCTTCTTCTTCTTCTTCTTCTTCTTC
>NC_134781.1:26292752-26449277 GCF_046742065.1 Oratosquilla oratoria | reverse complement strand
GGAGAATTAAGGAGGAGAATATTAAAGAAGAGGAGAAGAAGGAGGAGGGAGAGGAGGAAGAGGAATAAGAAATAAGAAGAAGAGGAGAAGAGGAAGAAGAAGAAGAAGGGGAGGAAGAAGAAGAGGAAGAAGAAGAGGAGGAAGAAGAAGAGGAAGAAGAACAGGAAGAAGAGGAAGGGAAGAAGAATAGAGAAGAATTAAGAAGAAGGGTAGGAAGAATAAGAGGAGTAAGAAGAAGAAGAGGAAGAAGAAGATAATATGAGGTAAGAGGAAGAAGAAGAATAATGAAAAAGAAGGAAGAGAAGAAGATAGAAGAGGAGGGAAGAAGGGGAGAAAGAGGAGGGATAAAGAGGAAGAGAAGAAGAGGAAGAAGAATTGAGGAAGAAGAGAGGAAGGAAGATGAAGAAGAGGAGGAAGAGAAGAGAAGAAGTAGGAAAGAAGAAGAGGAAGGAGAGAAGAATAAGAAGAAGAAAGAGGAGGAAGAAGAAGAAGAAGAGAGGAAGATAAGGCATAGAAGAAGAGGAGGGAAGGAAGAGAGGAAAGAAGAATAAGAAGGAGGAAAAGAAGAATAGAGAGAGGAAGAAGGAGAAAGAGGAGAAGAGGAAGACGAGAAAGAGGGGGAAGAGTAAGAAGAAGAAGAGGAAGAGGAAGAAGAGGAAGAAGAGAAAGAATAGAAGAGGAAGAGGAATGAAGAAGAAGAAGAGGAGGAGAAGAAGAAGAAGAAGAGAGAGGAAGAAGAAGAGGAATTAAGAGGAAGGAGAAGAAGAGGAGGAAGAAGGAAGAAGAAAGAAGAAGAAGAAGGAAGAGGAAGAAGAAAGGAATAGGAATAAGGGGAAGAAGAAGAAAGAGGAGGGGTTTAAGGGAATCATCAGCTGGCTCGACGTTAAAAGGGCGTACCGCAAGGATCAGTTTTGGGACCCGTCTTGTTCTTAATATATATAATTGATCTAGATGACGGCCTCCTCTGCAAAGTATCAAAATTTGGCTGATGACACAAAAATTGCCGGTAAAGTAATAACCACCAAAGAGAAAGAAACTCTACAATCCGATCTAGATAAATTATCAGGTTGGGCTAGCAAGTGGCAAATGAAATTTAACGTTAACAAATGTAAAGTTATGCACATTGGAGGTAACAATGATCACATCCAATACCAAATGAATGGCGAAATACTGGATTCAGTAACTAAAGAAAAAGATCTAGGAGTTTTAATATCAAATGATTTGAAGCCAAGTCAAACATTGCTCACAAGTTGTTAAAACAGCAAACAAATTAGTTGGCTTCATCGGAAGAGTCTTCGAAAATAAATCAGAAAAAATATTGCTAAACCTCTATAACTCCTTGGTTCGTCCCCATCTAGAATACTGTGTACAATTTTGGTCCCCATACTACCAGAAAGATATTAACAAACTAGAAAGAGTACAACGGAGAGTGACCAAAATGATACCAAGGCTGAGAAAATCTGCCGTATGAAGAAAGACTAAAAAATCTAAACTTGTTTCTCCCTCTCAAAAAGAAGAATGCGAGGAGATTTGATTGAGGTTTTTAAAATGTTCAAAGGCTTTTGACAACATTAATGTCAAAGATTACTTCTTATTAGACCAATCAAATACAAGAAGACGCCACGATTTCAAAGTAATTGGCAAAAGATTCTATACGAACGAAAGTAAGCACTTCTTCTTTAACCGGGTTGTTAACGTGTGGAATTCGTTACCTCCCACTGTCGTCGAAAGTAACACGATAACAACATTTAAAAATCGCTTAGACAAATACTTGGAATCTAATCCGCAGATAAAATATTATCCTTTGCAATAAAAGATATGACAATCAGACATTTAATCATAATTGGATTAATCGGATAGGATAGTGATAGCAGTAGTGTTAGTTTGAAAGTAACACGATAACAACATTTAAAAATCGCTTAGACAAATACTTGGAATCTAATCCGCAGATAAAATATCCTTTGCAATAAAAGATATGACAACCAGACATTTAGCCATAATTGGATTAATCGGATAGGATAGTGATAGCAGTAGTATTAGTTCATCTTCTATCGCCTAGTTGCCCTGTTTCCTTAACTGTAGTATAGTTTAGTTAACACAAACAGCCTCGTTAGGGCCAGTAGGCCTGCTGTTGTTTGTTCTTTCTTTGTGTTCCTTTGTGTTCCTACTCCTCCTCTTCCTCCTCCTCCTCCTCTTCCTCTTCCTCCTCCTCTTCCTCCTCCTCCTCTTCATCCTTCTCTTCTTCTTCTTCCTCCTCCTCTTCCTTCACCTCCTCCTCTTCTTCTTCTTCCTCCTCCTCCTCCTCCTCCTCCTCTTCTTCCTCCTCCTCCTCCTCCTCTTCTTCCTCCTCCTCTTCCTCCTCCTCCTCCTCCTCCTCTTCCTCCTCCTTCTCTTCCTCTTCCTCCTCTTCCTCCTCCTCTTTCTCCTCCTCTTTCTCCTCCTCTTTCTCCTCCTCCTCTTCTTCCTCCTCTTCTTCCTCTTCTTCCTCCTCCTCCTCCTCCTCCTCAATGGAATGTTCCTATGTCCAGGGGTATGTCTGTAATAGTTTTTTTCTAAGGCGGATTTGGCTAAGGTGTCCGCTTTCTCATTCCCGAAGATCCCAATGTGGCTGGGAACCCAAGAGAGAATAATGGACTTGTTGGTCGTCGACAGTGTGCTAATGATTTTGCCCAGGAGGAAATTCTCCATATGGTTATCTTAATTCTTTGAAGTGCGCTCAAAGAGTCTCAATTTGACGAAGTTACTATGTGTGTCAGATTGAGCATTTTCTATGGCTTTGTATATACCGAATAGTTCTGCGATATATATGCTCGTATGGTCCGGCAATCTGAACATCATCCGGGTTTTGTTGCTGTACATCCCTGTCCCAGTTTTGTGGCCGCACTTGGAGCCATCCGTGTACAGTGCCCTGTGGTCATTGTACTTGTTAATCATTTGTAGGGTCTTCTGTCGTACTTCTTCTATTGAAGATGATTTCTTCCTGAGGTCCTGGTTGGTGTTGACGTTCAGGGCGATGTTTTTCCACGGCGGTGGGTACGTAGGTTCCATCTTTTCTATTGACCACAGTGGCACTGAATACTGCCCGCACAAAAGAATCGGATCCTGATGGAAAGGGATTTAGGCTGGAGTTGGTGAAGTGTTCGAGCTGGTTTACCGTTTGCTTGCAGGGATGTTGTTGGTTGCGAAGCACTTTGGCGACGTATCGGAGTGCAAGGAGCTCGCGCCTGTAGTGGAGGGGGGGGGGTACATTTGCTTCAAATTCCAGCCTCTCGATCCTTGTGCAGCGTAATGCTCCAAGCGCTATTCTTAGACCTTTGTTTTGGATGATGTTCAGGGCTTGTAACGTGGTTGGTGTTGCCGAACCATATATCTGACACCCATAGTCTAGTTTAGATCTAATCAGGGACTTATAAATCATTAGCAGGGATTTCCTATCTGCTCCCCAATTTGTGCCCGTCAGTTTACGTAGCAAATTAATTATCTTGTTGCACGCATCAACTAGGTATTTTGTAGCGAATAGTAGCGTGTACTTTGCCAACGGTATGTGGCAGATTACTGAGAGGAGGGAAGGAAGGAAGAGAGCGTTTGATAAATGTTACGTTCGAACGAATGAAATAAAAATGAAAACGTGCGGCGGACTCTCCGAAATTTAATACTTTCAAGTGACGTCATTTGCTCATTTTCTTTTAAATTACTTACCTATTTATTTTGTTATTTATTAATTTGTTGATTTGTATATTTTTAATACTTTCGATAAACTGTCCAATGTAGTCTTTAATACCAAACAGAACAACAATGCTGTCTGACGCAAATTCCTGGACAGTGGAAGAAGGTGGTGGATGAGGTGGTGTGGGTAACACGTACCTTAAGTGATTGATGAAGGGAGGGGGAAGATAGCTGCAGTTGGGGAACCGAAGTCCAGGAGATTTGTATCACATCTCGGGACCACTCGCCTCCCCTCCAAGGCAAGCGTGAGAGTAGATCAAAGAGGGTGGGGGGGGGGGGGTATGATGGGACAACTCATTAAGTGAACCGTCCAAGGCTAATGAAACCCAGAACTCCTATTGTGAGTTTTAATGAATTAAATAATTAAACACTAGAAATATGCTACTTGACATTAAATAAGGGTTTTAACAGTTGGATTTCACACATACATCCTATCTATCCTATCTCCCTGCGCGCCTATCTAGGGCCCTATCTAGTAAATACTCTTTGTCACTTGCTATTATACTCAGAGGGTCTCTGCTGGGTGAGGGGATGACTTCCATGGGGTACTGTTCCTCGTTCTGGCAGGATGCTTTTGCTATTGAAGGATATCGGTGTTGTTGATCACGGCGGGAACCCGGGTCATCCTTTGTGATTAGCCTCGTGGCGGGGGTGAGGGTTAGGTTAGGTGAATACTATCCAGTTCCTTTCAGGTCAGTGTCCCGAGGAAAGGGGTACAGGTACGTACGTGACCCCTTGATACACGAATGATTTGTTCACTGGAGGCTGGATGCCTCAAGACGCTATCCAAATCCCCCACGATGGTCGGGAATGTCACACACAGCGCTCCACCTGATAAGTTTCGGAAGGGGATTTGTCCCCGGAATCACTCGTCGAATGCATACAGTGCGTAAGCGCTCACTTAAGAATGAAAATCCTTAATAGCCATATGAGGGAGGATAGGGCGCGATTGGGCTCTCAAGGACGTGAGCGGCCCGAACCTCCCTGCTTGACCCTAATGGATAGACTGACTTCTGTCCTGCGGCATGTGAGGTCAAAATGCCCGCTAGCCGGCTTCCGACGTTGCCAATAGTTCTATGTTCCCGCCACTAGTGTTGAAGGGTACTACGAATAATGTTCATGCGGGAGATGACACAGTCCCAATTGTTCCATTAGGTAGACACTGTTCACGAGCGTGTTAGATACAATCCTAATTATTCTAATTGCCTAGCTTAAAACAAATATGTGGCAGCGCGCAGGGGGGGGGGTGTTCGCACGAAGCGGGAGCTCTGGACAAGGCCGCTTTGTTACTTTGGCCGATGAAAATCCGTTGGCCTAAGTCGTGTGAGAACACTTGCATCTAAAGGGGGGGGGGGTTCTCTAAATAATTAGGAGTCTCTCACTTCGTTAAGGCACTTCACTTGATTGCCAAAATGGCACAACAGTTGATGAGGATAAGGAGAAGGTGAAAGGACAGGATGTAGCTACTAGAAGTCTTAAGGACTCTGGTAATTCCCCCGAGTATAGGGAATGAAGGGCCGAAACTGTGAGAAATCAGGACGAGACAAAATGGGAAGGGGAGACAGCGACCTGGGTGTCACGATTTCAAAAATTGTGACACTGTCTTGAGTATTAATCTAAATATTAAAACGACACTCTCCAACGTTTTATAGACAAACGAGAACTTAAAAAATCCCGTTGGTCAAGCAATTTATGATGATAATAATGATAATAATAATAATGATAACTTTATTATTATTATTATTATTTTATTATCATTATTATTATCACTATTATTATTATTATTATTACTATTATTATTATGATGATTGATGATGATGATTGATGATGATCATCATTATCATCATCATCATCATCATCATCATCATCATCATCATCATCATCATAATTATCATCATCATAATTATCATCATCATAATTATCATCATCATAATTATCATCATCATCATAATTATCAGCATCATAATTATCATCATCATCATAATTATCATCATCACCACTATCATCACCACCATTATCAACATTATCATTATCATCATTATCATCATTATCATCATCATCATCATCATCATAATTACCATCATAATTATCATCATAATTACCATCATTATCATCATTATCATCATTATCATCATTATCATCATTATCATCATCATAATTACCATAATCATAATTACCATCAATATCATCAATGAATCACTTGTCCCGGGAGGGAGGGAGGGTTCCCCCCTTGCACCAAAGTGCCAAGGGTTCATTTGTGCTTCGAATCTGATGGATGGATGGAGGGGAAGGGAATCCCTTCCTTGTTGTCGGACGGACGACACCAACACGTTCGACTTGTTCAGCGACGTCGGGTGCACAGCGAACCAGTGCAACGTCCCTGAGAGAAAGCGAGAGAGAAAAGAGAGGGGGAAAGAGAGAGAGAGAGAGGGAGAGGAAGAGAAGGAAAAAAGCAAGTCAAGGAGGATAAAGTATTACAAGAACTCATTTTACCTCCTGAAGTTGCATCTGTGACATCACTAAATACCTCATACGATATGACGTCATCATTCGTCCCTTCGTTCGCAACAAGACGTTACAAATTGACGTCGTCATTGGAGAAGGAGGGAGCGGGTGCCTACCTATCGGGGTTCTTTCCATGGCCTCCATCCGGAGAAGTGTCATTGTCTGGTCAGTGTCGTGGTCATACTGAGCTCGCTCGTCTTCCGGGTTGTTGTACAGGTACGACGTAGGACACCTCCTCAGGACAACGCCATGTGACGTCATGTCGCGCGGTCGTGAAAACCTTTCACATAATATACTAAAATGGGCATAATTCACCCATGACATTGGGTAGTTTTAATAAGAAAATATAAAAACCTAATTTTTTATGAAGAATGAAATATTAAGCATTATTTTTTCAGTCTAGCATAACTTTTAGTTGTCTAACATATTCCCGTGTGACGTCATGTCGCGCGGTCGTGAAAACCTTTCACATAATATACTAAAATGGGCAGTATTCACCCATGACATTGGGTAGTTTTAATAAGAATATAGAAAAACCTAATTTCTTATGAAGAATAAAATATTAAGCATGATTTTTTTCAGTCTAGCATAACCTTTAGTTGTCTAACATATTCCCGTGTGACGTCATGTGCGGTCGTGAAAACATTTCACATGATATACTAAAATGTCCATAATTCGCCCATGACATTGGGCTATTTTAATGAAAAATATTATAAAAATCTAATTTATTATGAAGAATAAAAAATTAAGCATGGTCTTTGCCAGTCTAGCATAGTTTTTAGTTGTGTTTTAACATATTCCCTTGTGACGTCATGTCGCGCGATCGTGAAAACATTTCACATAATATACTAAAATTGGTATAATTCAACCATGACATTGGGCTATTTCAATTAAAAAAACATTATGAAAAATTAAAGATTAAGCATTATTCTCTCTAGTCTAGCTTAATTTTTAGTTGTCTAACATATTCCCGTGTGACGTCTAGTCGCGCGGTCGTGAAAATATTCACATAATATACTAAAATGAGCATAATTTACCCATGTCATTGGGTTATTTTAATGATAAAATATAAAAACCTAATTTGTTATGAAGAATAAAAAATTAAGCATGATTTTTGCCAGTATAGCATAATTTTTAGTTGTCTAACATATTCCCGTATGACGTCATGTCGCGCGGTCATGAAAACATTTCACATTATATACTAAAATGGGCATATTTCACCCAAGACATTGGGCTATTTTAATGAAAAATATCATAGAAATCTAATCTACTATGAAGGATAAAAGATTAAGCATAATTTTTGCCAGTCTAGCATAATTTTAAGTTGTCTATCCCGTGTGACGTCATGTCGCGCGGTCGTGTAAACATTTCACATAGTATACTAATATTGGCATAATTCACCCATGTCATTGGGGTATTCTAATGAAAAAATATTATAAAAACGTAATCTATCATGAAGAATAAAAGATTAAGCATGATTTTTGCCAGTCTAGTATAATTTTTAGTTCTTGCCTAATTTATTTCCGTGTGACGTCATGTCGCGCGGTCATGAAAACATTTCACATAATATACTTAAATGGGCATAATTCACCCGTGACTATGGGTTATTCTAATGAAAACTTATTATAAAACCTAAGTTTTAACAAGGAATAGAAAATAAGCATGATTTTTTCCAGTCTAGCATAATTTTTAGTTGCCTAATATATTCCCGTGTGACGTCGTGTCGAGCAGTGGTGAAAACATTTCTCATAATTGCCCTAGATAATTCACCCATTACATTGGGCTATTTTAGTGAGAAAATATTATAGGAAGATTTTTTAGAATAGAAAAAATTAAGCGTTATTTTTGCCAGTCTAGAATGACTTTTAAGTTGTCAAACATATTCTCGCTTGAGAATTTATTACTTTTTGACCGTACTCTGATCGTATCGAGTAATGTATTTTTTTAATTTATTTTTATTTATTTATTTACTTATTTATTTATTTATTTTTGCTCAAAACAGTCTAGGCGATATTACGTTATTTTATGCTATATTCAGGTTTACTTTGGTAAAGCGAAGAGTTACTTTGGATAGGGCAGACAAACAATGCATGAATTCAAATCTAAATACGACAATTTAAAAACAAGGACATATTTGGAACTATACATGAATTTAAGACTAAGTATGTAATTGGAGATTAGGAGACGGGACCTCACGAGTGTTGTTCCTTTCCTGTACACTACATTTAGGTAAATACGATTAGGTAAGCGCACACACTGCTTCCATCCTTTCACTCTCATCTCGCCTCTTGTTGACAACTGACGCGTTGAGGCTGACTTGTTGCCCGGCGGCGGTGGAAACTGCCGAAAGTCGCGAGCTGCAGGACTAAAAGTCGCAAATTTCTGGATAAAGTAGCCCAATATATAAGTACACACACACACACACACACATATATATATATATATATATATATTGCAGGAGCTCGCACTTGATGTTGATGGCATTTCTACTTTCAAGAATTCACTCAGATGATCAATTGACTGAATAGAAGAATGACATGCTACATGTACAGAGAGACGAATTTCAAATTTACTAAGTTTATGTTCCTTCTTTGATAGAACAGACTTGATGGTCATCTGCTTGTCACTTACTTTCGATACATTTTGTTTGTGTTTTAACGACTCACTGTATTTCTTTTTTTTAATCCGTTCTGTGAGCTCTCATGTCTTATAGATCAGTAATTATCCATTCCGCTTCGACTCAACTTCCCATATCTCATCAAATTTCCCATATTACTTCGTTTACTTTCGCCACGTCCTCTCTTCCCACTCCCTCATTACCCAAATACTTTGTCTAATTCCACAACTTTTTGTCAACCCTTCTCTTCAGTCTTCCATCGACTTTTGCCATTTTCTTAATCCTCCTCCACTTGATCATTCGTAGAATGCAATTTACACTTTTCATATTCCTCTTCCATTATAACCATCGCTATCCAATATTCAGCCGTCCCTTGGAGCAATGAATATTTCTTGTGAATGTTGACATTATAGCAACCGATCTCTCAGATTTGAATCAAGTCGCTTGATGTCATAGCCCACAAACCTACGCAACGTCCACAAACCTCCCTAACGCCCACAAACCTCCGCAACGCCCACAAACCTCCCCAACGCCCACAAACATTCATTACACACACAATCATAACACACACAAACAATCATAACACACACAAACATTCATAATACAAACATTCATAACACACAAACATTCATAACACACGCAAACATTCATAACACACGCAAACATTCATAACACACGCAAACATTCATAACACACGCAAACATTCATAACACACGCAAACATTCATAACACACGCAAACATTCATAACACACGCAAACATTCATAACACACACATAACACACGCAAACATTCATAACACATTCATAACACACACAAACATTCATAACACACACACAAACCTCCGCGACACACACACACACACACACACACACACACACACACACACACACACACACACACACACACACACACACTTCAGCGAATGGACGGCTTGGATGACGTTCTGAAGAAAACTGAAGTCTGTGGATCCCAACGCAAAGAGAAGTGCCTAGTGTTTTTGCAGGGTGGGGGGGAAATTGCTCGTGGAGTAGTGGGAAAGTAGGGAAAGAGGAAAAGGGGAGGGATTACTGAGGGAAATGGAAGGAAATGAGGAGGTAGTAGACTTGGCCCAGCCAGACAAGCGGAAGGTAAACAAACGACTGAGTGAGGATGACATGTCTAATAAAAATGTAAAGATTAGAAGTATAGAGAGGAGCAATACAGAAGAAAGTGACGAGAATATGTTCCAGGGATTTAAAGAGGGTGGGGGGGGACACAAACCCCCCCCCCCCCCGACTGATAAGACTAGAGGAGAGAGTTGATAAGGTGATCGAGGACTTGGAGCGTAAGTTAGGTAACGTAGACTCCATTTTCCAAAGAATTGAAAGGTTGGAACAACTAGAGAAGGCTAACAGAAACTTAACAGAAATAGAGGACCTAAAAAGACAGTTAGGAAATGTAAAGGAGGAGAATGAGAAATTGAAGAAGAATAGTAATGAAAACAGAGAGAAAATAGCTACAGAAGCTAAAAATTGGAGAATAACTCAAGAAGGGAATAAGGTTTCATTTACTGACATAGTCAAACAGCAATTGAAAGAACATAATGAAGACTCAGTTATTAAAGTGATGAGACAGAAGGAGAATATAGTAAGAGAATTAGCTGACAAAAAGAAATGTATAATTATATTAGGAATGGAAGAGAAACATAACCCAGATAGAACCGCAAGAATCAAGGAGGAAAATGAAAGAGTAAGCAGTTTATTAAAATTAGTCCAGGAAGATGAACCAGAAATTATAAAGGAAATTGAGGAAAAATTCACTCGGAAAATATAGTACAGATAAGACCAGGCCAATTAAGATTAAATTCAGGTCACAAACAACAGCAGAGAAAATTCTATCCAAGACAGGGAAACTAGCAACAAATGATCAATATAAAAAGGTATGGATAAAAAGAGAAATGAATAAGGAGGAAAGAGAGGCAGAAAAGCAGAAAAGAATTGAAGCTAAGGCAAAAAACGAGGAAAGAACGGAGTCAGAGAAAGAGAGATTCTATTGGAGAGTAGTGAACATGAAAATAAAGCAGTTCGACATACTAAAGAAAAACATAAGGGAAACAGAGAATACAATGGAAGTGGCAGAAAACTAAGAGTGTCTTACACAAATATAGATGGATTGATAACAGGATTGAATGAACTGAATGATTATTTGAAAGAAAAAGAACCGGACATAATGGGAATTGTAGAAACAAAATTAAAAGGCCCACTACCACCCAACAGTGTAGGACATGATACATACAATTATTGGATTAGAAACAGAGAAAAAACAAGGGGGTGGAGTTATGTTCCTGACTAAGAAGGATATAAACGTGAAAGGTGTCATATATGGAAAGAATACAGTAGAGATGATTATGATAGAAGTGGAAGACCGAGATAAGAAGAGCAGAAAATTTGTGACCAATTATGTGCCTCCGAAAACAGCCTCATGGGAGGAGAGTGAACATAAAAGTATGTTAGAGGACACAAAGATAGCATTAACTAAAATAATGGAAGACGGAGGAAGAATAGTTATGATGGGCGACTTTAATTGCAAAGAAATCTGCTGGGAAGAAATGACAGTAAAGAGTGGTGATGACTCATGGGGAAATGCTCTACTTGAGATGATTACTGACCATTCAATGACACAATGGATACAAGAGAACACTAGGTATAGAAATGAAGAAGAACCATCGAGGCTAGACTTAATAATTACATCTGAACCTAGAATAGTGGACAAGATTGAATATAAAACACCAATAGGTAAAAGTGACCACATATTGATTGAACTGGAACTTAATGAAGAAAAATATATGAAAAGAAATGAACAATATAGAAAAGGAAGAATGATGTATGAAAAAACAAACTTTGATAAAATAAGAGAATTCTTCCAACAAGAAAACTGGGAAGAAATATACAAA
Source organism: Oratosquilla oratoria (assembly GCF_046742065.1). Classification (NCBI taxonomy): domain Eukaryota; kingdom Metazoa; phylum Arthropoda; class Malacostraca; order Stomatopoda; family Squillidae; genus Oratosquilla; species Oratosquilla oratoria. The sequence continues at coordinate 26,437,496 of NC_134781.1, read as the reverse complement.
GAAGAAACAACAGTGGAAGAGAAATGGAATATTTTGACAAAAATTTACAAAAAAAGGAGTGGAAAAGTATGTCCCAAGACAAAAACAAGAAAAAGAATATGTAAAATGCTGGTACAACAAAAGTTGTAGGGAGTTAAAGGACAAAAGAGACAAAGCCTGGAACAGATGGAAAAAAGACAGAAGACCTGAAAAATGGAAAATATATACTGGTTATAGAAATGAATATGTACAAAAGTGCAGAGAGGAAAAAAGAAAATATGAAAAAGATGTTATAGAAAAGTGTAAAGATCAACCAAAACTATTCTACAGATTTGTAAACAATAAACTGAAAAACAAACAAGACTTAGAGAAATTAAGACAAGGAGGAGTTGAATACACTGAGGAAATGGAAATGGCAGAAATTATGAACAAACATTTTAAATCAGTGTTTACAAGGGAAAATATACAACCTGAAGAGATTGAGTGGAAGGAAAAAGTCCCCCCTATGGAAGAAATAGAAGTAACAAAGAATGAAATATTGACACACTTGGGTAATTTTGATGTCAGAAAATCGCATGGGCCAGATGAAATAGCAAACTGGATTCTGAAAGAATGCAGGAATGAACTGGCAGACAAAATACATAGCATAATAAGCAGTTCCTTAAAAGAAGGAAAAGTTCCAGAAGATTGGAAAAAAGCAAATATAGTACCTATATATAAAGGAGGAAATAAAGAAGAACCTACCAACTATAGACCAGTCTCTCTAACAAGTACAATAGCAAAAATATGTGAAAGAATTATCAAAAGTAGATGGGTAAAATACTTGGAAAAAAACAACGTACTAAATCCAAGGCAATTTGGATTCAGACAAGGACGATCATGCGTCACCAATTTAATATGTTTCTATTCAAGGCTAATAGATATAATACAAGAAAGAGATGGATGGGCTGATTGTGCATTTCTAGACCTAAAAAAAGCTTTTGACAAAGTACCACATAAGAAGTTGCTTAAGAAATTAGAATATGAAGGAGGAATACAAGGTAAATTGCTAAATTGGATGGAAGACTTTTTGCAAGAAAGAAAAATGAGAGTAGTGATAAGAGATCAGCACTCAAAATGGAATGAAGTAATAAGCGGTGTCCCGCAGGGAACAGTTCTGGCCCCAATAATGTTTGCTATATATATTAATGATATGGATGAAGGAATTGAAAGCTATATGAGCTTCTTTGCAGATGATGCAAAATTACTGAAAAGAGTGAAAACTGAAGAAGATTGTGAATCACTACAGAGAGATCTAAATAAAGTACAAGAATGGAGTAGGAAGTGGGAGATGGAGTTCAATACAAAAAAGTGTAGTATAATGGAATTTGGAAAAAGCAAAAACAGAATAACAGGATCATATAATTTGGGAGAAGAAGGAATAAAAAAAGTAGAAAATGAGAAGGACCTGGGAGTCATTGTTATGAATAATATGTCACCTGAGAAACATATAAATAAGATTTTTGGAGAAACTTATAATTTAATAAGAACAATCAAAGTAGCATTTACATACCTGGATGAAGAAATGGTGAGGAAAATCCTAATCACCCTGATAAGACCAAGATTGGAATATGCAGCAACGATATGGTCACCAAGTACAAAAAAATGTATAAAAAAAACTTGAAAGAATACAAAGAGCAATTACAAAACTGGCACCAACACTCTCAAAACTATCATATGAAGAGAGACTACAAAAACTTAAACTACAGACACTAGAGCAAAGAAGAGAGAGAGGAGATTTGATAGCTATTTACAGAATCATGAAAGGCATAGAAATTACTGATAGAGAGAATCTGATAAAATGGGATGACAGAAATACAAGAGGACACGGAAAGAAAATAAAAAAAGACAGCTATAGAAGAGATTTTAAAAAGAACAGCTTTCCTCACAGAGCAATAGACAGTTGGAACAAGTTAGATGAGAAAGTGGTGTGTGCAAAAAAAATACATGAATTTAAAAATAGTTTAGATAAAATGAGATATGAAGACGGGACCCCACGAGCATAGCTCCCCTTCCCGTAAAATACAACTAGGTAAATACAACTAGGTAAATACACAGACATATATTTACAGACGTACACAAGAACACGTACAAAAAGAAACATATACACAAACACACATATACACACATACACATATATACACAAATGTACACACATTGGTACACAAACACACATATACAGAAACATACATGTACACACAAACACACCCATGTACTTTTGTATGTACACACACAAATATATATACACACATATGTACGCACACAAACACATATGCGTACACACACATGTACACACATATGTATACACACACATATACATGCACATATGTACACACACACATGAACACGCACACAAGTACACACACATACATGTACACTGACACACATTTATATACATACACATGTCCACACACACATGTGCATACATATGTAGACTAACACACATGTACACATACACACACATATATATACACACATGTACACACACAAACATGTGCACATACACACATGTACACACACACACACTTTTACACACACATGTACAGACAAACACACGTAAAACACATGCACAGGTACACACGTACACGGACACGTAAAAACACACATGTCCAAACAGACATGTACACATACACATGTGCATACACATATACACACACACATGTCCAAAAACATATGTACACATACACATATACATATACACATACGCGCCACATTGAAGTTAGGTAATCTGAGAGGGAGGGGAGGAAATAGGGATGACTAATTTGTGTGGGCCAGTGGTTCTCAACCTGGGGCCCCCAAAGGAACCACGGGGGCCCCCAGAAGAGCCACGGGGGCTCCCTGAGGAGCCGCAGGGCTTCCATAGGATCGGCGGGGCGCCCCCAGCAGGAGGATCGGCGGGGCGCCCCCAGCAGGAGGATCGGCGGGGCGCCCCCAGCAGGAGGATCGGCGGGGCGCCCCCAGCAGGAGGATCGGCGGGGCGCCCCCAGGAGGAGGATCGGCGGGGCGCCCCCAGCAGGAGGAGCGGCGGGGCGCCCCCAGCAGGACCAGGAGCGGCGGGGCGCCCCCAGCAGGACCAGGAGCGGCGGGGCGCCCCCAGCAGGACCAGGAGCGGCGGGGCGCCCCCAGCAGGACCAGGAGCGGCGGGGCGCCCCCAGCAGGAGGATCGGCGGGGCGCCCCCAGCAGGAGGATCGGCGGGGCGCCCCCAGCAGGAGGATCGGCGGGGCGCCCCCAGCAGGAGGATCGGCGGGGCGCCCCCAGCAGGAGGATCGGCGGGGCGCCCCCAGCAGGAGGATTGGCGGGGCGCCCCCAGCAGGAGGATCGGCGGGGCGCCCCCAGCAGGAGGATCGGCGGGGCGCCCCCAGCAGGAGGATCGGCGGGGCGCCCCCAGCAGGAGGAGCGGCGGGGCGCCCCCAGCAGGAGGATCGGCGGGGAGCCCCCAGCAGGAGGATCGGCGGGGCGCCCCCACCAGGAGGAGCGGCGGGGCGCCCCCAGGAGGAGCGGCGGGGCGTCCCCAAGAGGAACGGCGGGGCGCCCCCAGGAGGAGCGGCGGGGTGCCCCCAGGAGGATCGGCGGGGCGCCCCCAGGAGGAGCGGCGGGGCGCCCCCAGGAGGATCGGCGACTTCCTATCTCAGTTTCAAAAATAATCAGTTTGACACGTCTGTGTGTTAATACTAATGTCTTTTTCTTTTAAAGACTCATTCTTCAGACAGAAAAACGGATGCAGCATGGGCTCCAACATCTCTCCAGTGCTTGCCAACATCTACATGGAGTGGTTTGAATCGTGGACGGACAACTCGTCCACACAACTGCAAAGTAGGACAACTCGTCCACAGGAATATGGACATCTCGTCCAATGACTTTTTTTAAGAATAATAAACATAATTTGCAGAACAATAAAACTTTATTTACATATTTATATATACAGAATACAGGTGTGTAATACAGAATAAATATACAAGTGTAAGGTCTAGATGTTGGGCTTGCCACCACGGAGGTTGTAGCTGACACCACGCAAGAGACAAGCTAGCTTTATATACAGAACTGAGGTGTGACTGAGCCAGTTGAGGTGTGATAGAGGTGTGACAAGCTCTTTTTGAGCATAGTTGGGGTAAATATTAGGTGTGAATATGATAGAGTTGTGATTATTTCTTTTTGATCATAGTTGGAGCTATTCTAGGGTGTTAAAATAAGCATGTCCATAACATTTATAAACACATCTATTACTTACCAAAATATACCATCTAAAGCAAATTTTAATGAAATAACATGAAATATAATTAAAAAAAAGGTAATAAAATAATTTTCTAAAAGTTTTTTGAAATCTTGTCCGTGGACGAGTTGACCACCCATGGTGGTGTCTGTGGACAAGTTGTCCTACTTTGCAGTTTTGTGGACGAGTTGTCCATGGACGAGATATCCGTGGACGAGTTGTCCTACAATCCATGTACCTTGTTACCAAAAAATAAACCAGCGGAGATGTTTTGGTACAGATATGTAAATTATATTTTTACTATATGGGATGAAAAATGGGGTCCTTTTAATGACTTCTTCATATAATTAAACAACCTAGCAAGTAATTTAAGTTTCAAAGTAGAATGGGAAGAAGGAAAAACACTTTGGTCATAAGAGGTCCGGACCAATTGTCCTTTTCAGTGTACAGGAAGCCCACACACACCGGCAGCTACCTATATTTCTTTAGTCATCACCCGGATAATATCAAATGTAGTGTAGCGTCGGGCCTGTTTCTTAGAGCATACAGGATATGCAGCCCACGACATCTGGATGCAGAATTAACATTAATTCAATCACAACTTTCAAAGCTAGGATACCCAGGGTGGTTTTTGTCCAAAGCCCTGAGGAAAGCAAAACACAATTTTTATAAAACATCCAACCTTGATGATAAATTCAAATGGAGCAAGAATAACTTGTTATTACCATATAGTGATTCCATTAATGCAGCTTTCAAACTTTTGCCCAATGATGATGTCAAACTAATTTTTAATTACCCAAACAGTTCATTCAGGAAAGTAGTGAATGTACACCGACGCACCAACGTAGAAAACAGCCCCGGTGTGTACAAACTTCCCTGCAAAGAACATGATGAAGTATACTGGGGCCAAACAGGAAGAGACTTAACCACGAGAATAAAGGAGCATAAAAATTCCGTTAAGTACGGACAAGAAAATTCAGCTGTGTTTCTCCACACCAGTAAGGAGGACCACCGCATGGATTGGGAAAAGGCTGAAATTATTTATAAATCCCAGTGTAGTTTTCGAAGAAAAATTATTGAATCCTCTCTCATTAAACACCTACCCAATTTTAATTTATCGAAAGTTCAATGGTCACCAGACTGGATCACATGGATGGCAGCAAACAAATTGATTATGAAAGCGGCAGGACAGATTCCCACATACCAACCCCAAGTAACTTGAGTCCCCTTGCCCGCGTCTCCTAATTGTTCTCTCCCTGTCCATATTTATACTTGTTAACTCTATTCCTTTGTATCATTCTGCTGAAGAGGACCACAGTCAGTGGTCGAAATATACAGATAATTAGTATTTCTGATTTCTTTTCTCTGACAGTGGGTTAACAAGTTTCATATATATATATATATATATATATATATATATATATATATGTATATGTGTGTGTGTGTGTGTGTGTGTGTGTGTGTGTGTGTGTACACATATATAATTAAACTAACTAACCAGTCCCTCCGTCCTAATGGAAACTTTTTTTTTTTTTTTTTTTTTTTATACTCTACTTGCGGCCAAGCTACTATATGAATCCATTTGGAACGATTGTGCATTTCATACAGGAGGAGCCAAGAAAAGAGGGAGGGAGGGGTGGTGAATGGGAGTGGAGTATATAAGGATGAAATGGGTGGGAGTGGATCTATGCCTTTGACTTTTGGCTACCTCCCTTATAATGGGAAAAAGCCGTTGGTATGTGTACAGTATCTGTATGTATACAAATTATAGCGTGAAACATGTATGCTCAAAATTATTTAATTTGACTTGAGTTCATTTATTTCAGTATAATATAATTTCACAAACATTTCAAACCAATACTAATACAAATGGGATAACCAACAAACATAAAGAATCTAGACAGAGTTACAGGTAAGAATATAATAATATACTAGGAATAAATCAAAACAGCCAAATAAGGGGGCTTATTTTCATTGATGTCAAAAAGATATATATACATATATATATATATATATATATATACATATACATATATATATATACATATATATATGTATATGTGTGTGCATGTATATATATATATATATATATATATATATGTATTTACCTAGTTGTATTTACCTAGTTGTATTTTACGGGAAGGGGAGCTATGCTCGTGTGGTCCCGTCTTCATATCTCATTTTATCTAAACTATTTTTAAATTCATGTATTGTTTTTGCACACACCACTTTCTCATCTAACTTGTTCCAACTGTCTATTGCTCTGTGAGGAAAGCTGTTCTTTTTCAAATCTCTTCTATAGTTGTCTTTTTTTATTTTCTTTCCGTGTCCTCTTGTATTTTCTGTTATCCCATTTTATCAGATTCTCTCTATCAGTAATTTCTATGCCTTTCATGATTCTATAAATAGCTATCAAATCTCCTCTCTCTCTTCTTTGCTCTAGTGTCTGTAGTTTAAGTTTTTGTAGTCTCTCTTCATATGATAGTTTTGAGAGTGTTGGTGCCAGTTTTGTAATTGCTCTTTGTATTCTTTCAAGTTTTTTTATACATTTTTTTGTACTTGGTGACCATATCGTTGCTGCATATTCCAATCTTGGTCTTATCAGGGTGATTAGGATTTTCCTCACCATTTCTTCATCCAGGTATGTAAATGCCACTTTGATTGTTCTTATTAAATTATAAGTTTCTCCAAAAATCTTATTTATATGTTTCTCAGGTGACATATTATTCATAACAATGACTCCCAGGTCCCTCTCATTTTCTACTCTTTTTATTCCTTCTTCTCCCAAATTATATGATCCTGTTATTCTGTTTTTGCTTTTTCCAAATTCCATTATACTACACTTTTTTGTATTGAACTCCATCTCCCACTTCCTACTCCATTCTTGTACTTTATTTAGATCTCTCTGTAGTGATTCACAATCTTCTTCAGTTTTCACTCTTTTCAGTAATTTTGCATCATCTGCAAAGAAGCTCATATAGCTTTCAATTCCTTCATCCATATCATTAATATATATAGCAAACATTATTGGGGCCAGAACTGTTCCCTGCGGGACACCGCTTATTACTTCATTCCATTTTGAGTGCTGATCTCTTATCACTACTCTCATTTTTCTTTCTTGCAAAAAGTCTTCCATCCAATTTAGCAATTTACCTTGTATTCCTCCTTCATATTCTAATTTCTTAAGCAACTTCTTATGTGGTACTTTGTCAAAAGCTTTTTTTAGGTCTAGAAATGCACAATCAGCCCATCCATCTCTTTCTTGTATTATATCTATTAGCCTTGAATAAAAACATATTAAATTGGTGACGCATGATCGTCCTTGTCTGAATCCAAATTGCCTTGGATTTAGTACGTTGTTTTTTTCCAAGTATTTTACCCATCTACTTTTGATAATTCTTTCACATATTTTTGCTATTGTACTTGTTAGAGAGACTGGTCTATAGTTGGTAGGTTCTTCTTTATTTCCTCCTTTATATATAGGTACTATATTTGCTTTTTTCCAATCTTCTGGAACTTTTCCTTCTTTTAAGGAACTGCTTATTATGCTATGTATTTTGTCTGCCAGTTCATTCCTGCATTCTTTCAGAATCCAGTTTGCTATTTCATCTGGCCCATGCGATTTTCTGACATCAAAATTACCCAAGTGTGTCAATATTTCATTCTTTGTTACTTCTATTTCTTCCATAGGGGGGACTTTTTCCTTCCACTCAATCTCTTCAGGTTGTATATTTTCCCTTGTAAACACTGATTTAAAATGTTTGTTCATAATTTCTGCCATTTCCATTTCCTCAGTGTATTCAACTCCTCCTTGTCTTAATTTCTCCAAGTCTTGTTTGTTTTTTCAGTTTATTGTTTACAAATCTGTAGAATAGTTTTGGTTGATCTTTACACTTTTCTATAACATCTTTTTCATATTTTCTTTTTTCCTCTCTGCACTTTTGTACATATTCATTTCTATAACCAGTATATATTTTCCATTTTTCAGGTCTTCTGTCTTTTTTCCATCCGGTCCAGGCTTTGTCTCTTTTGTCTTTTAACTCCCTACAACTTTTGTTGTACCAGCATTTTACATATTCTTTTTCTTGTTTTTGTCTTGGGACATACTTTTCCACTCCTTTTTTGTAAATTTTTGTCAAAATATTCCATTTCTCTTCCACTGATGTTTCTTCTTTGTATATTTCTTCCCAGTTTTCTTGTTGGAAGAATTCTCTTATTTTATCAAAGTTTGTTTTTTCATACATCATTCTTCCTTTTCTATATTGTTCATTTCTTTTCATATATTTTTCTTCATTAAGTTCCAGTTCAATCAATATGTGGTCACTTTTACCTATTGGTGTTTTATATTCAATCTTGTCCACTATTCTAGGTTCAGATGTAATTATTAAGTCTAGCCTCGATGGTTCTTCTTCATTTCTATACCTAGTGTTCTCTTGTATCCATTGTGTCATTGAATGGTCAGTAATCATCTCAAGTAGAGCATTTCCCCATGAGTCATCACCACTCTTTACTGTCATTTCTTCCCAGCAGATTTCTTTGCAATTAAAGTCGCCCATCATAACTATTCTTCCTCCGTCTTCCATTATTTTAGTTAATGCTATCTTTGTGTCCTCTAACATACTTTTATGTTCACTCTCCTCCCATGAGGCTGTTTTCGGAGGCACATAATTGATCACAAATTTTCTGCTCTTCTTATCTCGGTCTTCCACTTCTATCATAATCATCTCTACTGTATTCTTTCCATATATGACACCTTTCACGTTTATATCCTTCTTAGTCAGGAACATAACTCCACCCCCTTGTTTTTTCTCTCTGTTTCTAATCCAATAATTGTATGTATCATGTCCTACACTGTTGGGTGGTAGTGGGCCTTTTAATTTTGTTTCTACAATTCCCATTATGTCCGGTACTTTTTCTTTCAAATAATCATTCAGTTCATTCAATCCTGTTATCAATCCATCTATATTTGTGTAAGACACTCTTAGTTTTCTGCCACTTCCATTGTGTTCTCTGTTTCCCTTATGTTTTTCTTTAGTATGTCGAACTGCTTTATTTTCATGTTCACTACTCTCCAATAGAATCTCTCTTTCTCTGACTCCGTTCTTTCCTCGTTTTTTGCCTTAGCTTCAATTCTTTTCTGCTTTTCTGCCTCTCTTTCCTCCTTATTCATTTCTCTTTTTATCCATACCTTTTTATATTGATCATTTGTTGCTAGTTTCCCTGTCTTGGATAGAATTTTCTCTGCCGTTGTTTGTGACCTGAATTTAATCTTAATTGGTCTGGTCTTATCTGTACTATATTTTCCGAGTCTGAATTTTTCCTCAATTTCCTTTATAATTTCTGGTTCATCTTCCTGGACTAATTTTAATAAACTGCTTACCCTTTCATTTTCCTCCTTGATTCTTGCGGTTCTATCTGGGTTATGTTTCTCTTCCATTCCTAATATAATTATACATTTCTTTTTGTCAGCTAATTCTCTTACTATATTCTCCTTCTGTCTCATCACTTTAATAACTGAGTCTTCATTATGTTCTTTCAATTGCTGTTTGACTATGTCAGTGAATGAAACCTTATTCCCTTCTTGAGTTATTCTCCAATTTTTAGCTTCTGTAGCTATTTTCTCTCTGTTTTCATTACTATTCTTCTTCAATTTCTCATTCTCCTCCTTTACATTTCCTAACTGTCTTTTTAGGTCCTCTACTTCTTCAGTTAAGTTTCTGTTAGCCTTCTCTAGTTGTTCCAACCTTTCAATTCTCTGGAAAATGGAGTCTACATTACCTAACTTACGTTCCAAGTCCTCGATCACCTTATCAACTCTCTCCTCTAGTCTTATCAGTCGGGGGGGGGGGTTGTGTCCCCCCCACCCTCTTTAAATCCCTGGAACATATTCTCGTCACTTTCTACTGTATTGCTCCTCTCTATACTTCTAATCTTTACATTTCTATTTGCCATTTCGTCATCACTGAGCTGGTCCGGTGGTCGTTTCATGTTGACCTTACGCCCGTCTGCCTGGGCCAAGTCCTCCACATCCTCATTTCCTTCCATTTACCCAGCAATCCCTCCCCTTCTCCTCTTTTCCTACTTACCTACTGCCTCACGAGCAATTTCCCCCCACCCTGCAAATACAAAAAGGTACTTCTCTTTGCGTTGGGATCCACAATCGGCACTTTTCTTCGGAACGTTCTTCAAGCCGTCCGTTCGTTGAAAGTGTGTGTATTTACCTAGTTGTACCTAGTTGTATTTTACGGGAAGGGGAGCTATGCTCGTGGGGTCCCGTCTTCATATCTCATTTTATCTAAACTATTTTTAAATTCATGTATTGTTTTTGCACACACCACTTTCTCATCTAACTTGTTCCAACTGTCTATTGCTCTGTGAGGAAAGCTGTTCTTTTTAAAATCTCTTCTATAGCTGTCTTTTTTTATTTTCTTTCCGTGTCCTCTTGTATTTCTGTCATCCCATTTTATCAGATTCTCTCTATCAGTAATTTCTATGCCTTTCATGATTCTGTAAATAGCTATCAAATCTCCTCTCTCTCTTCTTTGCTCTAGTGTCTGTAGTTTAAGTTTTTGTAGTCTCTCTTCATATGATAGTTTTGAGAGTGTTGGTGCCAGTTTTGTAATTGCTCTTTGTATTCTTTCAAGTTTTTTTATACATTTTTTTGTACTTGGTGACCATATCGTTGCTGCATATTCCAATCTTGGTCTTATCAGGGTGATTAGGATTTTCCTCACCATTTCTTCATCCAGGTATGTAAATGCCACTTTGATTGTTCTTATTAAATTATAAGTTTCTCCAAAAATCTTATTTATATGTTTCTCAGGTGACATATTATTCATAACAATGACTCCCAGGTCCTTCTCATTTTCTACTTTTTTTATTCCTTCTTTTCCCAAATTATATGATCCTGTTATTCTGTTTTTGCTTTTTCCAAATTCCATTATACTACACTTTTTTGTATTGAACTCCATCTCCCACTTCCTACTCCATTCTTGTACTTTATTTAGATCTCTCTGTAGTGATTCACAATCTTCTTCAGTTTTCACTCTTTTCAGTAATTTTACATCATCTGCAAAGAAGCTCATATAGCTTTCAATTCCTTCATCCATATCATTAATATATATAGCAAACATTATTGGGGCCAGAACTGTTCCCTGCGGGACACCGCTTATTACTTCATTCCATTTTGAGTGCTGATCTCTTATCACTACTCTCATTTTTCTTTCTTGCAAAAAGTCTTCCATCCAATTTAGCAATTTACCTTGTATTCCTCCTTCATATTCTAATTTCTTAAGCAACTTCTTATGTGGTACTTTGTCAAAAGCTTTTTTTAGGTCTAGAAATGCACAATCAGCCCATCCATCTCTTTCTTGTATTATATCTATTAGCCTTGAATAGAAACATATTAAATTGGTGACGCATGATCGTCCTTGTCTGAATCCAAATTGCCTTGGATTTAGTACGTTGTTTTTTTCCAAGTATTTTACCCATCTACTTTTGATAATTCTTTCACATATTTTTGCTATTGTACTTGTTAGAGAGACTGGTCTATAGTTGGTAGGTTCTTCTTTATTTCCTCCTTTATATATAGGTACTATATTTGCTTTTTTCCAATCTTCTGGAACTTTTCCTTCTTTTAAGGAACTGCTTATTATGCTATGTATTTTGTCTGCCAGTTCATTCCTGCATTCTTTCAGAATCCAGTTTGCTATTTCATCTGGCCCATGCGATTTTCTGACATCAAAATTACCCAAGTGTGTCAATATTTCATTCTTTGTTACTTCTATTTCTTCCATAGGGGGGACTTTTTCCTTCCACTCAATCTCTTCAGGTTGTATATTTTCCCTTGTAAACACTGATTTAAAATGTTTGTTCATAATTTCTGCCATTTCCATTTCCTCAGTGTATTCAACTCCTCCTTGTCTTAATTTCTCTAAGTCTTGTTTGTTTTTCAGTTTATTGTTTACAAATCTGTAGAATAGTTTTGGTTGATCTTTACACTTTTCTATAACATCTTTTTCATATTTTCTTTTTTCCTCTCTGCACTTTTGTACATATTCATTTCTATAACCAGTATATATTTTCCATTTTTCAGGTCTTCTGTCTTTTTTCCATCTGTTCCAGGCTTTGTCTCTTTTGTCCTTTAACTCCCTACAACTTTTGTTGTACCAGCATTTTACATATTCTTTTTCTTGTTTTTGTCTTGGGACATACTTTTCCACTCCTTTTTTGTAAATTTTTGTCAAAATATTCCATTTCTCTTCCACTGTTGTTTCTTCTTTGTATATTTCTTCCCAGTTTTCTTGTTGGAAGAATTCTCTTATTTTATCAAAGTTTGTTTTTTTATACATCATTCTTCCTTTTCTATATTGTTCATTTCTTTTCATATATTTTTCTTCATTAAGTTCCAGTTCAATCAATATGTGGTCACTTTTACCTATTGGTGTTTTATATTCAATCTTGTCCACTATTCTAGGTTCAGATGTAATTATTAAGTCTAGCCTCGATGGTTCTTCTTCATTTCTATACCTAGTGTTCTCTTGTATCCATTGTGTCATTGAATGGTCAGTAATCATCTCAAGTAGAGCATTTCCCCATGAGTCATCACCACTCTTTACTGTCATTTCTTCCCAGCAGATTTCTTTGCAATTAAAGTCGCCCATCATAACTATTCTTCCTCCGTCTTCCATTATTTTAGTTAATGCTATCTTTGTGTCCTCTAACATACTTTTATGTTCACTCTCCTCCCATGAGGCTGTTTTCGGAGGCACATAATTGATCACAAATTTTCTGCTCTTCTTATCTCGGTCTTCCACTTCTATCATAATCATCTCTACTGTATTCTTTCCATATATGACACCTTTCACGTTTATATCCTTCTTAGTCAGGAACATAACTCCACCCCCTTGTTTTTTCTCTCTGTTTCTAATCCAATAATTGTATGTATCATGTCCTACACTGTTGGGTGGTAGTGGGCCTTTTAATTTTGTTTCTACAATTCCCATTATGTCCGGTTCTTTTTCTTTCAAATAATCATTCAGTTCATTCAATCCTGTTATCAATCCATCTATATTTGTGTAAGACACTCTTAGTTTTCTGCCACTTCCATTGTATTCTCTGTTTCCCTTATGTTTTTCTTTAGTATGTCGAACTGCTTTATTTTCATGTTCACTACTCTCCAATAGAATCTCTCTTTCTCTGACTCCGTTCTTTCCTCGTTTTTTGCCTTAGCTTCAATTCTTTTCTGCTTTTCTGCCTCTCTTTCCTCCTTATTCATTTCTCTTTTTATCCATACCTTTTTATATTGATCATTTGTTGCTAGTTTCCCTGTCTTGGATAGAATTTTCTCTGCTGTTGTTTGTGACCTGAATTTAATCTTAATTGGTCTGGTCTTATCTGTACTATATTTTCCGAGTCTGAATTTTTCCTCAATTTCCTTTATAATTTCTGGTTCATCTTCCTGGACTAATTTTAATAAACTGCTTACTCTTTCATTTTCCTCCTTGATTCTTGCGGTTCTATCTGGGTTATGTTTCTCTTCCATTCCTAATATAATTATACATTTCTTTTTGTCAGCTAATTCTCTTACTATATTCTCCTTCTGTCTCATCACTTTAATAACTGAGTCTTCATTATGTTCTTTCAATTGCTGTTTGACTATGTCAGTGAATGAAACCTTATTCCCTTCTTGAGTTATTCTCCAATTTTTAGCTTCTGTAGCTATTTTCTCACTGTTTTCATTACTATTCTTCTTCAATTTCTCATTCTCCTCCTTTACATTTCCTAACTGTCTTTTTAGGTCCTCTATTTCTTCAGTTAAGTTTCTGTTAGCCTTCTCTAGTTGTTCCAACCTTTCAATTCTTTGGAAAATGGAGTCTACGTTTACCTAACTTACGCTCCAAGTCCTCGATCACCTTATCAACTCTCTCCTCTAGTCTTATCAGTCGGGGGGGGGGGGGTTGTGTCCCCCCCACCCTCTTTAAATCCCTGGAACATATTCTCGTCACTTTCTTCTGTATTGCTCCTCTCTATACTTCTAATCTTTACATTTTTATTAGACATTTGATCCTCGCTAAGTCTTTTGTTTACCTTCCGCTTGTCTGGCTGGGCAAAGTCTACTCCCTCCTCATTTCCTTCCATTTCCCTCAGTAATCCCTCCCCTTTTCCTCTTTCCCTACGTTCCCACTACTCCACGAGCAATTTCCCCCCCACCCTGCAAAAACACTAGGCACTTCTCTTTGCGTTGGGATCCACAGACTTCACTTTTCTTCAGAACGTCTTCTAAGCCGTCCATTCGTTGAAGTGTGTATTTACCTAGTTGTATTTACCTAGTTGTATTTTACGGGAAGGGGAGCTATGCTCGTGGGGTCCCGTCTTCATATCTCATTTTATCTAAACTATTTTTAAATTCATGTATTGATTTTGCACACACCACTTTCTCATCTAACTTGTTCCAACTGTCTATTGCTCTGTGAGGAAAGCTGTTCTTTTTAAAATCTCTTCTATAGCTGTCTTTTTTTATTTTCTTTCCGTGTCCTCTTGTATTTCTGTCATCCCATTTTATCAGATTCTCTCTATCAGTAATTTCTATGCCTTTCATGATTCTGTAAATAGCTATCAAATCTCCTCTCTCTCTTCTTTGCTCTAGTGTCTGTAGTTTAAGTTTTTGTAGTCTCTCTTCATATGATAGTTTTTGAGAGTGTTGGTGCCAGTTTTGTAATTGCTCTTTGTATTCTTTCAAGTTTTTTTATACATTTTTTTGTACTTGGTGACCATATCGTTGCTGCATATTCCAATCTTGGTCTTATCAGGGTGATTAGGATTTTCCTCACCATTTCTTCATCTAGGTATGTAAATGCTACTTTGATTGTTCTTATTAAATTATAAGTTTCTCCAAAAATCTTATTTATATGTTTCTCAGGTGACATATTATTCATAACAATGACTCCCAGGTCCTTCTCATTTTCTACTTTTTTTATTCCTTCTTCTCCCAAATTATATGATCCTGTTATTCTGTTTTTGCTTTTTCCAAATTCCATTATACTACACTTTTTTGTATTGAACTCCATCTCCCACTTCCTACTCCATTCTTGTACTTTATTTAGATCTCTCTGTAGTGATTCACAATCTTCTTCAGTTTTCACTCTTTTCAGTAATTTTGCATCATCTGCAAAGAAGCTCATATAGCTTTCAATTCCTTCATCCATATCATTAATATATATAGCAAACATTATTGGGGCCAGAACTGTTCCCTGCGGGACACCGCTTATTACTTCATTCCATTTTGAGTGCTGATCTCTTACCACTACTCTCCTTTTTCTTTCTTGCAAAAGGTCTTCCATCCAATTTAGCAATTTACCTTGTATTCCTCCTTCATATTCTAATTTCTTAAGCAACTTCTTATGTGGTACTTTGTCAAAAGCTTTTTTTTAGGTCTAGAAATGCACAATCAGCCCATCCATCTCTTTCTTGTATTATATCTATTAGCCTTGAATAGAAACATATTAAATTGGTGACGCATGATCGTCCTTGTCTGAATCCAAATTGCCTTGGATTTAGTACGTTGTTTTTTTTCCAAGTATTTTACCCATCTACTTTTGATAATTCTTTCACATATTTTTGCTATTGTACTTGTTAGAGAGACTGGTCTATAGTTGGTAGGTTCTTCTTTATTTCCTCCTTTATATATAGGTACTATATTTGCTTTTTTCCAATCTTCTGGAACTTTTCCTTCTTTTAAGGAACTGCTTATTATGCTATGTATTTTGTCTGCCAGTTCATTCCTGCATTCTTTCAGAATCCAGTTTGCTATTTCATCTGGCCCATGCGATTTTCTGACATCAAAATTACCCAAGTGTGTCAATATTTCATTCTTTGTTACTTCTATTTCTTCCATAGGGGGGACTTTTTCCTTCCACTCAATCTCTTCAGGTTGTATATTTTCCCTTGTAAACACTGATTTAAAATGTTTGTTCATAATTTCTGCCATTTCCATTTCCTCAGTGTATTCAACTCCTCCTTGTCTTAATTTCTCTAAGTCTTGTTTGTTTTTCAGTTTATTGTTTACAAATCTGTAGAATAGTTTTGGTTGATCTTTACACTTTTCTATAACATCTTTTTCATATTTTCTTTTTTCCTCTCTGCACTTTTGTACATATTCATTTCTATAACCAGTATATATTTTCCATTTTTCAGGTCTTCTGTCTTTTTTCCATCTGTTCCAGGCTTTGTCTCTTTTGTCCTTTAACTCCCTACAACTTTTGTTGTACCAGCATTTTACATATTCTTTTTCTTGTTTTTGTCTTGGGACATACTTTTCCACTCCTTTTTTGTAAATTTTTGTCAAAATATTCCATTTCTCTTCCACTGTTGTTTCTTCTTTGTATATTTCTTCCCAGTTTTCTTGTTGGAAGAATTCTCTTATTTTATCAAAGTTTGTTTTTTCATACATCATTCTTCCTTTTCTATATTGTTCATTTCTTTTCATATATTTTTCTTCATTAAGTTCCAGTTCAATCAATATGTGGTCACTTTTACCTATTGGTGTTTTATATTCAATCTTGTCCACTATTCTAGGTTCAGATGTAATTATTAAGTCTAGCCTCGATGGTTCTTCTTCATTTCTATACCTAGTGTTCTCTTGTATCCATTGTGTCATTGAATGGTCAGTAATCATCTCAAGTAGAGCATTTCCCCATGAGTCATCACCACTCTTTACTGTCATTTCTTCCCAGCAGATTTCTTTGCAATTAAAGTCGCCCATCATAACTATTCTTCCTCCGTCTTCCATTATTTTAGTTAATGCTATCTTTGTGTCCTCTAACATACTTTTATGTTCACTCTCCTCCCATGAGGCTGTTTTCGGAGGCACATAATTGATCACAAATTTTCTGCTCTTCTTATCTCGGTCTTCCACTTCTATCATAATCATCTCTACTGTATTCTTTCCATATATGACACCTTTCACGTTTATATCCTTCTTAGTCAGGAACATAACTCCACCCCCTTGTTTTTTCTCTCTGTTTCTAATCCAATAATTGTATGTATCATGTCCTACACTGTTGGGTGGTAGTGGGCCTTTTAATTTTGTTTCTACAATTCCCATTATGTCCGGTACTTTTTCTTTCAAATAATCATTCAGTTCATTCAATCCTGTTATCAATCCATCTATATTTGTGTAAGACACTCTTAGTTTTCTGCCACTTCCATTGTATTCTCTGTTTCCCTTATGTTTTTCTTTAGTATGTCGAACTGCTTTATTTTCATGTTCACTACTCTCCAATAGAATCTCTCTTTCTCTGACTCCGTTCTTTCCTCGTTTTTTGCCTTAGCTTCAATTCTTTTCTGCTTTTCTGCCTCTCTTTCCTCCTTATTCATTTCTCTTTTTATCCATACCTTTTTATATTGATCATTTGTTGCTAGTTTCCCTGTCTTGGATAGAATTTTCTCTGCTGTTGTTTGTGACCTGAATTTAATCTTAATTGGTCTGGTCTTATCTGTACTATATTTTCCGAGTCTGAATTTTTCCTCAATTTCCTTTATAATTTCTGGTTCATCTTCCTGGACTAATTTTAGTAAACTGCTTACTCTTTCATTTTCCTCCTTGATTCTTGCAGTTCTATCTGGGTTATGTTTCTCTTCCATTCCTAATATAATTATACATTTCTTTTTGTCAGCTAATTCTCTTACTATATTCTCCTTCTGTCTCATCACTTTAATAACTGAGTCTTCATTATGTTCTTTCAATTGCTGTTTGACTATGTCAGTGAATGAAACCTTATTCCCTTCTTGAGTTATTCTCCAATTTTTAGCTTCTGTAGCTAGTTTCTCTCTGTTTTCATTACTATTCTTCTTCAATTTCTCATTCTCCTCCTTTACATTTCCTAACTGTCTTTTTAGGTCCTCTATTTCTTCAGTTAAGTTTCTGTTAGCCTTCTCTAGTTGTTCCAACCTTTCAATTCTTTGGAAAATGGAGTCTACGTTACCTAACTTACGCTCCAAGTCCTCGATCACCTTATCAACTCTCTCCTCTAGTCTTATCAGTCGGGGGGGGGGGGGTTGTGTCCCCCCCACCCTCTTTAAATCCCTGGAACATATTCTCGTCACTTTCTTCTGTATTGCTCCTCTCTATACTTCTAATCTTTACATTTTTATTAGACATTTGATCCTCGCTAAGTCTTTTGTTTACCTTCCGCTTGTCTGGCTGGTCAAAGTCTACTCCCTCCTCATTTCCTTCCATTTCCCTCAGTAATCCCTCCCCTTTTCCTCTTTCCCTACGTTCCCACTACTCCACGAGCAATTTCCCCCCCACCCTGCAAAAACACTAGGCACTTCTCTTTGCGTTGGGATCCACAGACTTCACTTTTCTTCAGAACGTCTTCTAAGCCGTCCATTCGTTGAAGTGTGTGTGTGTGTGTGTGTGTGTATGCGGAAAAACCGCCAAGGAAAAAGATAAACTGATGACCAAGCGTTTTCTTCTATTCAGACATCCTCAGGGTACATAGAAATGAAAAAAGGACGCAAGAATATATACACAGAGTATAAGGTCAGGAAGGGAACCGGGGAAGGTTGTGAGGCTCTATTGTCGACCTGACCCGTTCGTGGTTATGGACGTTTGGGCCACTACCTTATTCATAAAAAAAAAAGTCCAGCTTGTACATACCATGAATTAAATTTAAGTTATTGACAAATGTATCTTTGATCAGACTGGATTCTATTATATTTCTAGTCAAATATGATTTATTTTCAACATTTTCTTTAGCACCCTCCCAAATTATGTAATGAGTAAAGTCCCGTAGGCGAATAAGTAATGCATTATAAATTTACCCACTCTTGACGCTATACTGATGTTGTTTTAACCTTACATTTTATTCTTTTCCAGTCTGACCAATATAGCATTTGTCGCAATTTTTACATGGAATTCAATAGATGCATCCTTCTACCTTATAAGGAGAGTTTTTAATTAAAAGACTTCTAACTGTATTGAAGTTCTTGAATACCACTTGAATGTTGTACGAAAGAAATTAATTTCTAATGCGTTTGCTGTCGTTTTCAACAGAATATGCTTGAAAGAGAATCTCCTGCCACGCTTCACGAATATATATATACATATATATATATATATATATATATATATATATATATATATATATATATATATATATATATATATGTATATATATATACATATATATATATATGTGTGTATATATATGTACATATATATGTATATATATACATATATATATATATATATATATATACAATGATAATAAAATCTTCATATGCTGTGTACAAATTAATTACTTAGTCGTGGGGTGTATTCGCGTGCCATTCTGCACGAGATACAAAAAAAAAATTCTATCTAATCTTTTCCTAAGAGTTTTTCTTTCACGGAAAGTCAAATGTTAATATCAACCCAGCAACACAATATATAAATTATATTCTATATAACAATATTTTCATTTCCATATGTTATTATTAATTCTATAGACTTATTTATCTACTTACTGATATATATATATATATATATATATATATATATATGTAGAGACATTGGGACAAATTATGGGAAAGGTGGAGGGGGAAACACGGGTCTTTATCTGATTATCGAGTTTATTCCTGACCGGTTTCGCTTACAATAGCTTCTTCAGAGGAGTGTTACTCTGGGTCGAAGTTGGCGGTGTATATAGTGAGTCAGGCCCACGTTCCCTCCTTGCGGAGTGGTTGGTGGCTGGTTCCAGTACATGTCAAACAGCATCGGTACAATATAATACAATAATAGTAATATAATAATAATACAACACAACACGATCTATGACACAATATACAATATAAAATATAATATATAATATAATATACCAAACCAAATCATATCTTGGTATATCACATTATAATACAACATAATAATTAGTATCGATACATAATCAATAAAATTATAATAAGAATAAATATACGAGTTTTGAAAAATGGAAATATATATATGAAGATAAATGTCACCGTGATATTTTGTCATCGTGTTATGTCTGAGTTGTCCTGGGCGTCTTTTAGCTGCATACTCCGCCGTGCATTCCGTCCACTCCACTTCTCCCACCTCCCGGCCCGTGCTGTGTCCGGCAGTCATGTGTAATGTTTCAACTGTTTCAGTATAACCCCTCAAACAGCATCGGTATAACATATGATAATGATAATAATAATAGTATTAATAATAATAATAATAATAATAATTACTGTAAAAATAATAACATACAATATAATATATAATAATGCAATATAATTATATTACAGTATAATAACATAACATAATACTACTAATGCAATATAATTATATTACAGTATAACAGGATGCCAATAATAGTAAGTGTTCAGCTTCCAGAAATCACAGTTTGTTCATGAATGCATAGAGAAGTGATTATAAAAGTGTTTTTTTTTTCTTTCTTTTTGAGAAAATTACGTTTACAACTTTAAATGTAACTGTTTTAGGTACACAGAGCACAGGACCTAAGTTTATTTATTTTTTTTTTTTTCTGAAATGTGTCATTTTCGGATACCAGAGTAGAACTTTTGAAAAATAACACATGGTTGCATCATGCCTTCTCATGACGATACTGTATAAAGTGCATATACTACTTGATACCTTCTCATGATAATACTGTATAAAGTGCATATATTGCTTGATATCTGCCTCAAACTTGTTTCAGTAAAGAATATCTATCACTGCAAAGTATTTCTATCTCTAATCTATCTCTTCCAGCTGGCATGCAGATCTCAAAATTTTATGAAAAGAAAGCTCCCCCAACACCAAAGGGTGTGAAGGGATCTGTGATAAGAGATGAGCCCCAGTCTGATTCTGATGTGCACCTGAGTATGATCAATTGTATAAGGTCAGGCCATATGTGAACATTCTGAAAGAAAACTTGAATAAGATTCCTTTGAGTATGAACTGATGAGATGATGGTTCCTTGCAAAGGTAGTCGAGGGCCTTAATTTACTACATCAAGTCCAAACCTAACCCTTGGGGGTTTCAAGTTTGGACTTTAGCTGATTCTTTTGGCATCGTGCATAATTTGTGTTGGTACAACACCAAAAGTTGATGGTTTTCCTTATTTGAAATCCAGTGCTAATGTTGTTTGTAAACTGGCGCCTGTTATTCCTCACTGTAAGAATCACAGACTGTTCATGGATAATTTGTTCTCAACAGTTCCTCTTTTTTTTTAAATGTTCAAGAGAGGTATGTTATGCATGGGAACTGTTCAGAGTAACAGACTTGCTGGACTGAAGCTTATTTCAGATAAGGACCTAAAATCAATGGGATCTACTCAACCTGTCACAACTATTGGACGCTGGGACAAAAATGTATCCACAACACAGAAAACTGATGTAAGGTGTCGTGCTCTTATCAAGTATTATGATGCTAATATGGGAGGTGTTGATAAAATGGATGCCCTTACTGCTTTTTATAGGATGTTTTTCAGATCAAAGAAGTGGTATCATCAGCTTTTTTTTCATAATTTTTTTGATGTGGCAATAGTCAATGCTTGGTTGGTGTACAGACGGGATCACACAGCTTTTGGTGTCTGCAAAGCCTCTAAAATTGCATGATTTCAAACTAGTTTTGTCCTTATCCCTGCGTCTGCAAAACGAGCCATTGACAGGTAAGAAGAGAGGTGGGCCATCAGCTGGTGGAGTTGATGAAAAGCACAAAGGTCATAACACTAAACCAATTCCTTCTAACTAAGGCAATTAGGCATGACCAGGTTGGGCATTTTCTTGTAACTCTAAAAAAATGAGGAAGGTGCAAAATGCCTGGTTGCAAGTCGTCACCTATAGCATGGTGCTTGAAGTGTGAACTCTATTTGTGTATTGCCTCAGACAAAAGGTCTTTCTTGGATTTTCATGGGGTTCACTATGATCTGCAAACACTGCCACATGAAAAATGAATTGATCTTTCTGGTACAAAAAAAAAGTCATGTTTCAGGAGTTTTGACTCATTTCAGTACCTTTTAGTTGGTTTACATTTGTCTCTAATTGGGAATATGAGATAAGGTATTTCTTGATCTGTAAACATTGTCACATGCATAAGGAACTGATTTCTCTTATACTTGATAAGAAATTTGTGGTACAGGAGTGTTAAATATTTTATCAGTACCTTTTAGCTGGCTTTGATTTGTGAAAATGTGTATCTTTTTCATTCAGTCTAACAACGAAGTTATAGCAAACTTCACTCACTACATTCATTATTAATCTTATCAAAGGTTTTTATCATAAAAAATAATAATCTTCACTTTCAGGTAAGATTAAAGTTTGGTATGTAATAATTCTGTATTTTGGCTATATTTCACTAAAAGGCCTGTCCTGTGCTCAGATCATCGAAAAAGGCACATTTGAACAATTTTTTATTTACAAGAAAAAGTTAAAAACAAGGCCATTTCTGTAATATGGCATGCAAAAGCAATCAAAAACACCTACTGATTTTTTTTTTTAAACGTGAACTTAATGTGTATCATAATGGGTTAAGAATATTACATACATATACCAAAGGCTTTTTCCCCCTTACAAGGGAGGTAGCCAAAAAGAAAAAGGCATAAAAACCATTCCCACCCACTCCATCCCTAATACACTCCACTCCCCTCCACCCTCCCTCTTATCTTGGCACCTCCTGGATGACAGGTCCTCCCTGCATCTTGTCCACTGAGTGAACTTTCACAGATTGATTACAAAATAGGACGAGGGAGTCAGATGAGAGGTACAAAGAAAAGAAAAGAGAAGAATATTAATTAACAATAAAATAATCTAATATATATATATTATATATATATATACAGATATATATATATATATATATATACATATATATATATATATATATATATATATATATATATATATGATATTTCAAATATCATTTTACTTAAGAATATTAATTAACAATAAAATGATATAAAAAACATTATATTGGACATTTCACTTATTATTTTACTTAAGAATAAAATAATATAAAACTTTATTTCAAATATTATTTCAGTTAAGAATATTAACAATAAAATAATATAAGAGAATTATTTCGGATACTTCAAATATCATTTCACTTAGGAATATTAATTAATAATAAAATAATCTAAAAAAAATTATTTTGGACATTTCAAATGTTATTTTACTTAAGAAAATTAACAATAAAATAATCAAATGTATATAATATATATATAGATATATATATATATATATATACATACATATATATATATCATATATGTATGTATATACATACATACACACACACACATATATATATATATATATATACATATATATATATATTGGATATTTCAAATATTATTTTACTGAAGAATATTAACAATGAAAATAATCTAAAAAAAATATATAATAATAATAATTTGGACATTTCAAATATTATTTTACTTAAGATAGTATGCAACCCTTTAAAATCATGGATTTCTGAATGTATCCCTTGCAGCACTGAAATGTTTGCCCACCCACCCACCCACCGCTGACTGGTCTACATACAGTCGGAATACGAGCTCCTTGAGATGGAACCCACATTCTGGAGACGGGTTAGTATGGAGACTACCCTCTCCGACGCCCATCCTACTGAGCCGTCACCTGTCCGTCACTGGTGCGGCAAGACCAAGAATCGGCAGAAAGGAAGCGAGAATCTAGACAAAGAGTACCAAGACGAGCGAGCCAAATGTAAGCTTCCGTACAGACTCGAATGAACCCGCAACTGACGTTTCCTCACCTGAGTCAACGGTACGTGAGCTCTTGCTTGCCCAGTTTCTCTGAGATGAGTGGGCTGACGCATGCACTTGTACGTGGTTATGGACCACGTCTTGATCGAGTCCATCTTGCTCTGAGGGGGCCGTACCACCACACACCCCCTTCTCGCTTCCGCTTCCGGGCGACATAAGAGGCACTGGGGACATGACTGCTGATGAGAATACAAACAATAACCCCAAGAATCGTGACACGCTTTCCGTTATATCCTGATGTTTGTCCGGTATTAGAAATTACAGTTAACCCCCCGATATAATGGACAGTATGGGGACAGGGGGCCTGTCGTTGTCATATCCAAAGATCTGTTATGACCAAGGATCCCTCGCTATAGTGGATGAAAATCCGTTATAGCGACGGTTTGTCCGGTCACATTTTTTGTCCATTATATCCGATATGTTGAGATCTGTTATATTGAGGGTGTACTGTACTGTTGTCATTTCATATTCAACTATTTTAATTTCCTCTTTTAAGTTAGAGTGCAGTGTCATGAAAAATGCGCTCCTGTTGTTCTTACAGCACATCTCGTCTAGACTTTTTTTTTCTCGCCATGGATCACATATTCAAAATCTCTAGAATTAAGAGAATCCCCAATACTTAGATGAAAATAAACAATTAAATAACCAAAATAATAAAACAAATGAATGACAGAAATTTCCGCAGACCAGCGGGAACCTCTACTTCATTTTCGTTCCGAGCACTGCAAGTTTCCAATTTTTCCAAATACAGATTTCCACAAAACCCAAACAAGGACAGGTTTTGCTCAAATGCACATTTCTATATATATATGGTTGCATTATTTGAACTATTTTCTTTAAAATGTGTGATTTCCGTGTACCGTATTTTTCGGACTATAGCCCACACCGTTATATGACCCGCACCCCCTTACACCTTAGTGAAAATCCACACAAGACCCGCACCGCTGTATGACCCGCAGTCATATGGCGTGCGCGGCAGTGTAGATCCGACGATGTATACTACCCATGCATGGGTGGCCACAGGCACAGCTCACGGCGGTTGTTGTTACGGCCGGCCGTTGACGTGGTGATCAAAGTCATTTCAAAGCTGAGGCTTTTTCTAAATTTTCTGTTTCATCAATGCTTATGTGATTTATAAAAAAAAGATATATGTTTTCCGATATTAGCAGGTTTCTTGGTGATATCTTGCTTTTCAGGATTCATCACAATTTGGTTTCTGAAGCTGCCACTAGATGTAGTGGTAGCTTCGATGAAAGAGGGGTGATCTCGAAAGTGTGCAACTGATCTTACGATGCCTTTGGGATGGGTCGAAGACGCGGCATTGCGATTCATGATCATGATACCAGTATTCCTCCAGTCCTATTTATTTCTGATTGTGATGAAGATGAAGAATAACCAACAAATCACATTTCAATATATTTTATTGCACTTATATATTACAAAGAACCTTAATAAATTTGTGTAAATAATGCCATAAAACCCTGTTTGATTGTTTACCGGTAATTAATCAATTGGTTTATAAATGCCATACAAACACTGGTAATTAATTTTTAAACCAAACAATTTCCAATGGTTAGTTTTCAATAGAATAGAACAATAATAGAGCACATTACTGAACTGTTATGAACAGAGTCAATGGAGCACATCGTTAATAGAAAAAAAAACACAGTGATCACAGACGACAGTCAATGTTTATGAAGGCGTATCATCGCTCACGAAGCCATCGAATTCCTCATCCTCTGTATCGTCATGGAAGAGGCTGTGGTATAAATCGGCCAATTCTGATGCAGTGACCTCATCCGTTTCCATTTCGATTTCGGATTCGTCCGATTCCTTTTCCGAGATGTAGCATGCATCGAGCATTGCAGGATGGCACATTTCTGATTTACGGAAACCGTTCTGAATAGTCGATTCTTTAATTTTCTTCCATGCTTGAACGACCCACATGTAATGCACAAATTTAGCATCAGGTACAGTTTGTAATTTGTAATTGCGAAAATGGCCACCCGCTTGTTTTTGTTTGATCGCGACACACGATGTTGGTGTTGGTACCAGTCACTTATCTTATGTTCATGCTGTTTAGTTAACCCATTCAACTCCGATGACAAAATGTCTTGTCATTTGGTCAAATAAAACAAAAAATCATAAAACACCAAAATGTTTGATGAAACACCAGAAAAATATGACGTTAATCCTCGCTTCGCTCGCAGCGAAGCGTGGACTGACGTCATATTTTTTGGTGTTTCATCAAACATTTTGGTGTTTTATGATTTTTTGTTTTATTTGACCAAATGACAAGACATCTTGTCATCAGAGTTGAATGGGTAAGCCTGTTTTATTTGTGATAATGCCTTTATTAATAACAAGAGCATGTAAAGCGGGTAAGACAAATCCTACCTTCTCTTTGTCGTTTGTCTCGATCGTACGCGCTGTATTATGACTTTAATCAACTTTCATACGACGAATCCGGTCGGTCCCCCCGCAAATCCCCGATCCGAGAGGGCAATTTCTAACCAGAATCTACAGATGACCCGCACCTTTATATCACCCGCACCCCCGAAATTTGGCCCCTTTCTGAGGCAAAAAGCCGCGGGTCATACACCGAAAAATACGGTAATATGATCAAAGAGAACTAACGTTTTTATCCTCTGCAATTTTACCTACCCCAGCTACGACTCGTCCAGCCAGCCGTCAATGATCACTGGTGGTATGGATCAAACTACACGCTTTTAAGCTTCTTACTGTTGTGTTATTAGTGTAATAGACTGCATATAGTTGAATTATTTAAACCCTTTTCTTTAAAATGTGTGATTTTCATGTAATTTGACCAAAGAGAAGTTATGTTTTAGCCTCTGCAGTATGACAGACCACAGCTACATATACCATAACATATTAGCATATGGTTGCATTATTTGAACTATTTTCTTTAAAAGGTGTGATTTTCATGTAATTTGATCAAAGTGAAGTAACATTTTTATCCTCTGCAAAATTACCGACCCCAGCTACGATTCGTGGTTACAAATTTACCGCTAGCCTGCCATCTATGTCCTGCAAATGCAGATCATCACTGAGCATCAGGGTTGCCAGATTGGCATTTTTAATGCCAAATTTTGTATTTTTTGGAATGTTTTTACTGTGTTTGGCAGGAAAATTTGTTGGGTGGCATTTTAGGGGGGCGTTTTTAAATACCCGGTCTTGATTAGAGATCATTCTTTTCCCAAAAATGCCACCCAACAAATTTGGAACTCTAAAAAAATCGCAACTCTAAAAAAAGTCGCAAAATAAAAAATAAAGCATACATGCCCACCTTCTCTGGTGGGAACGCACACTCTTCCATCAGACGGACTAAGCGGGTCCATACCTAAGCAGAGCAGAGTCAAGACAGATTGTGCACCTGGAACACCAAATCCAAATCTCAATCCCAAACCTAAACAAATCTTTGAAACTTGACATAAATTCAAATTTTTTCTATGCACTGGTATAACATGGAAGTCTCAAAGATCATTTGAACTTGGTTACTCTGTTGCTACAGGCATGCCTGCCCCTCGCAAGTTTCATCTTGACTAGAGCCTTGTTGTGGCTGAGGGTGACATGTCGGGGAGCCCAGGAGTCCGAGATCAGCAGTTAATGGCCTCCAGATGGTCTGTAAATGTCAACCAGGTCAACAAGGCAATACAACCTTAAAGGCCTCAACACTAACAATGGCTCTCGCACAGCAGGTAATGGAAAGAGAGAGAGAGAGAGAGAAAAAAAGATTGAATGGGTATTAGTTTCTGATCATATAAGATTTCTGTGACTCTGATCCATATGGATGTCACTCACATCCCTAAATTACCGACTCAACGACACACGGGGAATAGAATTTAAAAGTCGAGATTACTCTTCAATCATAAACGAATGCCGAATAACTGGTTCATAAGGTTGTCAAAATTGTTGAAATATTAACATTCCAAAATGAAAAGGAATTAATATATTCCTAAATTTGAGGTCACCCAGGTGAAAAGAATTGAATTACAGTTCCACGTCCGAATAAGCTCAAGATCCATACTCGCTAGATGACCAGAATAACCAAATGCGACCCAGAATAAAACACGCAAGAACATAACTGTAGCAACCATGATAACAAATACACATGGATTTCAAAGTGCGCACATTCAACAAGTATTTTTTGTTTAGAATATAATGACCAACTTTTAAGACC
Organism: Oratosquilla oratoria; assembly: GCF_046742065.1. Lineage (NCBI taxonomy): Eukaryota > Metazoa > Arthropoda > Malacostraca > Stomatopoda > Squillidae > Oratosquilla > Oratosquilla oratoria. The sequence goes on along the minus strand of NC_134781.1, from coordinate 26,409,300 downwards.
TCATAATATAGCACCAGCAAACTTACCTACTAAAGCAGAGCTTCAAAGCATAACCTGGCAGAATACCTTAAACTCTGTCCTACAATACATACATCTTCTGATGTTTCTAGCAGGTCTTTAAATATCATAAAATAATTCATGACATGTAAAATAAAAAATTATTAATAATAAATTAATCACTAAATACAATTAAGTGAGCAACATAAGAGGATAGACTAAAAATAAATTTGGGTGAAAATTAAGGCAAAGAGATGTACAGGGATGAGAAAATCATACGAGGGAGCAGAGACGTGGAATCTGATTGAGGAGGAGGAGGAGGAGAGGAAGCCTGACGTGTTCAAGATGGAGTACAATCCGCGTAATGAAAATGGATAACGTCAGCAATATTTGACTCTTTGTGGCATCTTCTTAACTTCAACTCTGGAGAGACGAAGAGTGCGGGGGATCTGATAGAGGTATTCAAACGGGTCAATGGTTTGAACAAGGGCGACACAGGCAAGGTCATCATATTACGACAAGAGGGCAAATTTGGGTTTAAGAAGGAAATAGGCAAGAACAGTTCACCAACTGCGTGGTTAACGAATGGAATGGACTGTGTAACAACGTAGGTAGCAAGCGCTCAAACTATTCATTGTTTTAAGAGGAAATTTTTGTTAAATTCCACACTACAAAATTCACTGTAAGGGGCACCATCCTAGTCTCCCAATAGGGGGGGGGGGGGTTGTGACGTTAAACCATATCATCATCATCAAGAGGAAATTGAATAACTTTATGGATGGGATGACAGCTGGTAAGGGACATGGAACTGCCTAGTGTAGGCTCTATGGTCTCTTGCAGTCTCCCCCATTCTTATGTTGTGTGGAGGTGAGGCAGATAACAGGTGGAAAGAAATCAGACAAGTTGTTCCATCAAAAGTGAAGGGATGCAAGAGGAGTGCCTGTTGAGCAAAGAAGAGAGAGTGCAAAAGTTCCGAGTGGATGGGCAATGAACGAGGAAGTAACGCAGCCTGAGGGGACGTTCTTCATCTTCTCCGTAAACCTCTCTAATAAATGGACGGAGGGGGAGAGAGTTTACAGTTTATCTGCCATGCTTGGGGGGGGACCAGTTTGGTCACTGCTGCCCTTTGTATTCTCTCGATCTTGCTTATGTCCTTCACTCTGTGCGGGGACCATACCATCGATGCATATTCCAATCTTGGATGCATCAGGGTTTCGATGAGTTTTTCGTCATTTCTGTCTTAACACATAGCCGCTGACACAAGCAGTGTGGTGTGGGTAGCAGAAAAAAAATATTTGAGTTTCTTGGGATCTTTTTTTTTTTTATACTGCCAAAGTTGCACTTGTTTTTATATACTCAATATTAATATCTGGGCAACTTTGGCAGTGGAAAAAAAAAGAAAAACTTTCTTCCATTCTAGTTTGCCTCTTAGTCACCCTTCCTTCACTTGGACACACATTGAACAATCTCACCATTCACTCCACTATTACTATCCCACCCTCTGGCAAACACCATAGACATCACCCACTCAGTACAGGTGCCTTAGAGCTTTCATTCTCTTCCACTGTCATTTACGGTACCTCCTCCTCAAGAACAGCTTTCTCCTTTCCTATCCCAGTCAGTCTATATCATCATCTCCCATGGCTACTATCAAAGACCTCCTGGCTCCCTCTATCCTCCTCTACAATTAGCAACTCCTTGAAATAATCTGAACATCTCCAACTCACAGCTTTCTCTTCCATTAACAAGTACCATTTACAGTACAAGCTCAATATAACAAACTAATTCAGCTAAAGTCCAATTAGAAAAGTTTACAGAATGTATGAATGATTATCATTTAATTTTATATTGTTTATTTGTTTTATCATTTGTCTGTTTGCTTATTATTATTTGTTTCATTCTCATTTGTTATTAGTAATATGACAATTTATCATTATTTACTATTTACCTGTTTGTTTATTATTCAACTATACCTATGCATTTATCTATGTATCTTATTTATCATTTACATTATTATAGTTTTTATTTATTCATTTATTTATCATTATGATTTTTTATGCATGCGACCTAGATATGGACCAAAAGGTCTCCTGTCGGCATGCTCCCCCTTTGAAATCCTTTGTATTACTGCCCCATCAAATACACTAGTTCTTCACTACATGGAGCATGTCTGTTACATCCCTAACTGCTGCCTTACAAAATCAAGTGTTCTCCAATTCTTTTACTACAGTATTTCTAAAGGAGATTACAACAGAACGATGCAATCAAACAGAGCAAGACTGAGAACCACACGTGATCAAAAAGGTTACTGATATTCAGTGGAATCTGCCTTTTAACAAATTATCAAGTGCAAATTTAACAAGTGCTACTTCCCTTGTATGGGGGAAAAAGCCTTGGTATATGTAGGTAGGTATGTATCTTTGAAACAAGATTTTTTTCCCTCAAACTTCTGAGTTTACTATTCAAGGCTTTCCACAATTGGGGGAGTTTGTTATAGCGAGCTTATGCTGAAATACCTTTACCCTTTCCTCTCTCTCTTCAACTTGCCTCTTTGCACTCTTTACTTCATGCATACGTACAAGAGAGGTAGTCAAAAGGTGTCCTCCTTTGCTTCATGCACTCCGAATAAAAATCAAATATCATTTCACTTATGGTGTCCAGACAAACTTCTGATCTCGGGGAAATCCGCAGCGCAATGCGACAAGCTGCTACTAAACTAAGACCTTCCGAAAAATTCTTCAAAACTTCTCTCCTGGTCTCCCATCTCCTCACACATACACATGTAGATGCAACTCAAAAAACATAAAGAAAACTGCTGTTTATGTTTAACCATTCATGACAAGGAAATTTGGAGTGTTTAATCTTTGAAGATTATACTAAGAGTAAATTTTGTAAGGTAGCCATATTGTTGCAGCATCTGAGTCAAAAAGGTCAATTACTTGTTTATTTTTATACTGTGTCTGATGTCTCTTTGGATAAGGTAGATACGCATATGTGGAGGGATGAATCAAGTACTTACACCTGTTTTCATATACTTGAACAAATTTGGATGTGTAAAAGATACATACATACACATACCAAGGCTTTTCCCCCCTTACAAGGGAGGTAGCCAAAAAGGAAAAGGCATAAAATCATTCCCACCCATTCCATCCCTGAATACACTCCACACCCCTCCACCCTCCCTCTCATCTTAGCACCTCCTGGATAATGGGTCATCCCTGCACCTTGTCCACTGCCCTGGGTCAGAAGCAGTGTCGCAAGACACAGCAAAAAAAAAAATAATAATAATAATAATAAATAAATAAATAAAAAATAAAAATAAATAAATAAATAAATAAATAAATAAATAAAAAAGTGAAAAGTAAAAAATAAATAAATAAACTTGTGATTAAAAAACACTTTTTTATGCATCACTGTACATAAAGCGAAACTAGTGATCCCCCCTTCCCCCCCATACACTGCTCCTCTCCCCCCGCACCCCACCTGGGCTGGTCGCCGCGCTGCCTGGCGAACCATAGGAAGCTGCAGGTACAGGATTGTACTGTGGCAGTGAATTGGGTCTTTGCTGCTGCTGTTGCTGCTGCTGCGGTGGTGGCGGTTGACCCACTACCCCTCCAGCTGGCTGGCCTCCCCCGCCTCCTAATCCGACATTGGCAGAGTCGTTGGTAGCAGAGGATGGGGGCAGGGGAGGGGAGGGAGCTGTGTGGACCCTAACGGGGCCGCCGTGTCATTCAGCACCATGCTCTGCAAGTCCACTTCACTCAGGTCTCCGTCCAGGGCATCAATGCCGTGCCCAGCTGCCATCTGTCGAGAGGAGATTTATACAAACCCGAATCAGTTAAAAAATAAAATAAAATAAAATAAATAAATAAATAAATAAATCTACAAATGTCATGAAGCATCAGGATGAAGCTGGCAACTTTATGGGCCCTACTTATGTGTATATATATATACACGAAAGACTTTTCCCCCCTTACAAGTAAAGAAAAAACAAAACAGAAAACACTCCCATCCCATCCCATCCCTCATATACTCCACTTCCCTCCCTCTTATCTTGGTTCCTCCTGGAGAAATAAATTGACGCAGCCTGAAGGGATTTCTCCCCATCTCTTTTTCTGCATGAGGGGACGGAGAGGGGGGGTTGCCGATTTTATGAAGTGGCGTTGCTGTGGATATGCTGTGTCTTGCGACATTGCTTCTGACCCAGGGAGGGCAGTGGGCGAGATGTAGGGATGATCCGTCATCCATGAGGTGCCAAGATAAGAGGGAGGGAAGAGGGTGGAGGGGAGTGGAGCATGTAGGGATGGAGTGGGTGGGAGTGGATTTTATGCCTTTGTTTTTTTGTTTACCTCCCTTGTAAAGGGAAAAACCCTTTGTATATGAGTGTATAAGAAGCAATCATCAAATGTCTCTGTATTATTATTTTGTTTTTTTGCATCTGGAAGAGGTGTGCAAATACATATATATATATATATATATATACTGTACATATATATATATATATATATACATATATATATATATATATATATATATATATATATATATATATATATATGTATGTATATATAGCAAATGCTGCACCCTTGTTTCAAAAGGGTGACAAATCCAATCCTGGTAATTATCAGCCAATTAGACTTTTGTGCAAACTAATCGAGTTTAACCTGAGGAATGGCAGTCGCAAGAGGTGGACGCTTGCTTGGCGTACCCCTCTACCGCTGTCATGTCGCTGCTATCCCTGGTGGGTGTCCGCGAGTGCAACAAGTCGCATATAAGTGCAACAAGTCGAAGGGGAAGGAACAGGAATGGATTGGTTGCCCTAAATGTCCTACAAGGAAAATAAGATGGGCTCATTTGAAGTGTGTAGGTTTCAAAGGTGTCAATCCTGACAATGTTACAAGTATAAACTGGGCATGTGAGGCATGTTTTGAAAGTATTGTCCCAGGCAATCTAATTATGAATAAGTTGGATGATATAAAGGCACAGTTGTCAAATAGCTCACAGTTGTTGAAAGGCGATATGGAAACTGTGATCAAGTCTGAAATTGAGACAGTAGTTGAAGACATGAAGAAAGAGGTAGTTACCGTGGTAGGTGATGCAAAGAAGGAGGTTAAAGAAGTGAAGAAAGATGTGGAGGAGAATGTTGTTGTGGGTATAAAGAGAGAGGGGGCAGGAGTGAGAGAATGACAGCCTGGTTGCTGAACTGTCGACCGCCCATGCAGCCGGCTCGGCTGACCTCCAAACTACCGTAGGCATGACTTCAGCACCATTATGGAGCCAAGTGTTATCAAGGAATGAGATAAGGAGACAAAAAAAAACTTGCTTGTGGTTAGTGCAAAAGAAAATGGGAAAAAATCCAGCGAAATGAAAAAAGATGTGGTTGGAGCACTTAATGGTGTGCACTTTACCGACTCATTTTACAGGTCGTGGAGACCGTTTTGAATTTTGAGGATAAAACAACACTTATAGAAGCAGAAAAGAAATTGGGAGTTGTCAACAAAGTATCTATAAAGTACATTAAAAAAATGAAACCAACGATAATGATTTGCAATGTCTATAAAGAGGAAGAAAAGGATCATATCATTGATACACTAATAGAGAGAAATGTCTATCTAAATTCCATTGACAATGTAAGGAAAAAAATAAAATATCTACTTGATAAACATGCGGCTAATAACACAGTGCATTACATATTGAGATGCAACCCAGAAGTAAGAGCACTTATTAAGAAAAATGGCGATAGAGTGTTCCTGGAATGGGGGAGATTTACTGTTCGAGACAGGTATCACCCAATGGTTTACTACTATTGCCAAAGGTTCGACCATAAGATTGATAAATGTCAGGCTAAGAATGGTAATGATGATGTTCAGGGCTGCGGAGTTGGAGTCGGAGGTTTTAGCTGGAGTTGGAGTCGGAGTCGGATTTCTAAGAGTACTAGGAGTCGGAGTCAGAGTCGGAGTTGGATTTTTTTTTATCCGACTCCGACTCCTTAAGTCCAATAATATATATATTTTTTTTAACATGGTTTCCCTGTTTGGTTTTACCAGTTGCACAATTTAACAGTTTTTGTATGGTTTTGCTTTTATTTTTGGAGGCAATAGTGAGTGTGTGCAGTGTATATGTACACTAAGTGGTCTCTCCAGATGGAAACAAAAAACAATCTATCAATAATAAAAAAAAAGAAAAATACACAATACTGACAAGCTATCGTTGTCAGTCTGGGTAAAAGTGTTTGTGGTCATGTATTTGTAGTTGTTTCCTGTAAGGAGAGTGAAAAAAAAAAAATATATATATATATATATATATATATATATAATATTTTGTACTATACTGCAATGCTTTTACTTCAACATAAATAAACATCAATTCGTGCTGCCACCATGTGACGGCATTGTGTGCTACTAGTACTAACTAATGTAAAGAAACAGCTGCAGATTCTGCCTGAAGCAGTGTCTCCCAGTGAATTTACTTTTCCTTCATTTTCGGTAGTTTTATCGCATTTTCCTTTAATAGAAATATGCTAGATTATGATAAAGCTACTTCAGAATATGAAAATCATACATTTATCAAAGAAATTTAGTGGTTTGAAATATACGAAAAAGAAACAGGCTACTGATCATGGTTACTAGTGAATACAATAGGGCTACAAGTGAAGCAATGAAAAATAGAAATCAGAGTAAAGAAAATCACGAACCATTTTAATCTAATTCAAAACTGATTATGCTATAAAGACAATTGCAAATTAGGCCTAAGTGTACCAGATATTTATGCTTTAATTCATAACCATAATTCTATCTATCTATATACAAAAGGCTTTTTCCCCCTTATCAGGGAGGTAGCCAAGTCAAAAGGCATAAACCCACTCCCACCCATCATATATCCACTACGTATGCACTATGCACGTACGTCTTCATGTATGTAAAAGTCAACGGAAGTGCCCTGAGATAAACTTTGACCAGTCTCAGAGGCCAGATAGGAATGACATTAGAGCATATGTCACAGCATTTGATGATGACTGAAAAGGGGAGGAACAACAGCAGATATGAACAGTGTGCACAGGGGAAGGTTGTCTCTCTCTTTCCTGAACTGATTCCTGGTTTTTATGATAACATGGTGAAATTAATTCTGCAGTAAGTACTAAGTAGGGCATCCTCCATTAACCTTTCCTCATCATGATTTGTCACATTTTTTCCCTAATATTGTGATAGAAGGTTTATGACATTGGACATATGAAATAACAGATGATTTTTTTTTTGGGGGGGGAGGGGAGGGGCACAAAGGAAAAAGAAAATATCTAGCTTGAAGTGGCAACTCTGCCATGACAGATCTGAAAGTGCTAATAAGCTGGTAGATGATCATGAGCATAAATAATACCATTATATATTTAATATATATATGTTTATACGAATATACGTGCTTGTGTGCATATACTGTACATATATAAAGCTGGTTGAGTGTATGTGTGAGCATATTTATCATACAAGTGAATGTTTCACGTAAAAAATAATATACATGAAAAATATAAAATGCTTGCTGAATAGGTGTGGGAGGCTGGTAAATGGATCTGCAGAATAGATTTCCACATAGGGGTCAAGGAGTTAAGGAGTCGGGAGTCGGAGGAATCAAAGGAGTCGGAGTCGGAGTCGGAGTTGGAGGAATCAAAGGAGTCGGAGTCGGACCTTATACCATCCGACTCCGCAGCCCTGATGATGATCCCGTTTGCTTTAAATGTGCGGGTAATCATGCATCCAAAGACTGTACAGCTACCCTTGAGAAATGTATTAACTGTGTCAGATACAAGAAAACTGAAATATCTCAGTGTTAATGACCATTAACTGCCCTGTCTACCAATCTGAAAGAAGTAGGATATGTAATTTAACAGATGATGGCTGTTGTTAGACTGAATAGTAGTGTTAACCCCTTCCATACGGTGCCGCACACGTAGGCGTCATGGGGAGCGAGTGTATTCGCGAGGCTGCCATATCGGCGTCTTGATTATATTTATTGTAGTCGCCCCTCCATAATGACATTCTTTCTAATTCTTTTGTAATCGCATTTTCTATGGTTATCAAAATTCACGGGTAAAGAGAGAACGATCGATATAAGCGGTGACTATATTTTATGATGCGAGTATTATTACGACACGTCGTACGGCTGGCATTGGCTGCTGCCACCGAGATCTAAGTCCATGACGCCTACGTGTGCGGCACCGTATGGAAGGGGTTAAGTGTGGATTGTTAAACATACAATCAGTTGGCAACAAAACATTTGAAATATACCTGTATAACTTATTGAAGGATAATGATCTTGATGATATATTAGCGCCAACTGAAACTTGGTTAAGTGTTGGTGAAAATGTGAAAATAAAAGAAACGACTCCTGACTCTTATAACTTTGTTCATGTTTCTAGGGATATGAGAAGAGGTGGAGGAGGAGTTGGTCTATTTTTAAGAAATACCTTTAAAAAAAAATTTTGTTAAATAAATTGAAACACAATATACATATGAAGGCATGTACATGACATGTGAGACAGGAGCAGAAAAGTGTTCTTTTGTGGTTGTATATAGACCACCGCAGACCAATGTTAACCTATTTATTGATTTACGCCAGTTTTTAGAGACAGTTAATATGATCAGTACAGAAATTGTTATTTGTGGAGACTTCAATATCTGGGTTGATGACAACATTGCATCAACAGTCACGTTTTTGGAGATGATGTCTTCCTTTAATTTAACTAATAAAGGTAATGGTATGACCTCAATAAGTGGATATACTCTAGATTTTGTTTTCTGTGCTTCGGATAGAGACTTGGTTATGGAGATGGAGGTTGGTGAAGTTTGTGATGTGTCGCCTGTTGATAAACTTAAACGAAAGAAGAAAATAATGTTCTGACCATTGACTAATCTAAACCCTAAGGCCTTCATTATTACTCTAATTGACATTCTCACTAAGAAAAAACTAGAAAGTTGCGTCCATGAAAAGTTATATACAAATTGTGCAATTTGTTTGACAAACATATTTTAATAGCACCATAAAACAATTACACAACTCTCAATGCCCTATACTTGAAAAGGAAATGACCATTAAAGATGATTCACCAGGGTTTAATGGGCTTAATACTAAAGCAGAAAACGAGAAAAAAAGAAAAGGAAAGAAAATGGTGCAGAGCTCAGACAAATGAAACTAGACTAGCCTACATTGAAGCAAAACAGCATGAAAAAAAGTTATTGTTCTACAAAAACATGAATAATATAGAGGTAAAACCAGTGAAGCCGGATCCGATATTAGATTGCTCTATAATATATTAAGCAGTTGAACTGGCAACAATAAACAGAAAAAGATGCCGGAGGGATATTGTGATTGTGTAGTGGGTGGCCCAAATGTTTCTGAACTTCTTTGAAGAGATAATTGAGAATGCAATAAGAGGCTTTTCTACCAATGACTACAGAATACCTAATAGTAATTATACCAGACGATCAAGAGAGATTAGAATGTTTTCAGCAAAAAGACATACCAAAGATTAAATCTATCATACTTAGAGCAAATCCAACATTCTGTGATAACGATCCGATTCCCTTCAGTAAAATTTTCACCGGTGGGAATCTTGATAAACTGGCATGGGGGGTAGTGACCGAGTTGGTGAATACTAGTATTGCCACTAGGGTTTTTCCCGATGCCACAGTGAAGCCAATAGTTAAAGCCAATAAAGATCCACAATCTTTGACTTCATATAGACCTGTATGTAACCTAACATTTTTATCAAAAGTGTTTGAGAAAGTAATCCTTGAACAGTTAATGGAACACTTGTTGGCCATCAATATTTTTCCTGACAATCAGTCAGCATATAGAAGACTATACTCAACTAAAAACAACCTTATGTGCCGTGGTAAATAATATGTTGGTAAACATGGACGAAGGTATATGTAGCATTTTAATTTTGTTAGATCTAAGTGCAGCTTTCGACACTGTTGAACATAATCTATGAATACAAGAGTGTCATAACATTGGAATAGTTAATGAAGCTTTGGAATACCTGGAGAGTTATCTTAAAAACAGAACTCATCGAGTGCAATTTGGTGGTACCTTTTCGGAAATAAGAACGCTACATAGAGGGGGTACCTCAAGGTAGTGTATTAGGTCCAATTCTTTTTTGTATTTACACAATCAGCCTTGCACAGATACTAAGAAATCATGAAATTGACTTTAAGCTTTATGCTGATGACACACAGTTCTATCTAACATTAACAAACATTGTCCAAGCTGAAATTAAATTGAATGAAATAATAAGTGAAGTGAAAAGTTGGATGAACTCAAAGAAATTGAAACTTAATTAGGACAAGAATGAGTGTATGGTAATCGGAAAACATAATGATCTAGTTTGCTATGACCTTACAAGTTTCAAAGCTCTTGACACATACATGTCACTTAACAACAAAGTGAAAGACTTGGGGATTATTATAACTGATAAAAACTTAGATTTCTGTGAGCAAGTAAATAACATAGTGAAAGTTGCAAACTACCATTTGAAAAACTTATACCTTGACATAGATTTGATGAAAAAAACAATTCACAATCATGTTATCAGTAGGTTAGACTACTGCAATTTTTTTATTACGGCCTGCCAAACTACCTGCTGAAGAAACTGCAAATGATAATGAAAAGAGCTGCACGTTTGATAAAAAATATTCCTCATTGAGGAAGAATTACTCCCACATTAATTGAATTACACTGGCTCCCAATAAAAGCTAGAATAGAATACAAAATATGTGTGCTCACATTCCAAGCAAAAAAAAAAAGGGTACACCAATGTACTTAAATGAGCTCCTAGAAGATTACTACACAATGTCTCAAGTTATTCTGCGACATAACACTGAACACTGTCGGCTTAATGAACCAAGACATTATCCAGAAATCGGACATAGAGCCTTTAAAAACTGTGCCCCTCGACTGTTTAACAAGCTATCAACCTGTGTCAAGCAGTGTGATAATATCAGTGTTTTCAAAAAGAGATTGAAAACACACCTCTCTGCTGAGTGAATGCTACGATTTGCAGACAAAAACCATCAAGAACAACTACAAATGTTGAGTTGACATCCGTGGTGTGGCCTATGGAGTCCCTTCTCTTACTTAGGGAGATTTAGGCCAGAAGAAGGCTACATACATACAGGTAACAGGTACATGCAGTCACATACTAGCGTCATGGCGACAACAAAAAATATTTCTTTATTCAGATTTTAATAATCCAATCTATTTCTACTTACTTCTCTGGGTCCCCCTAAATAATGGTCTGGTTTGCATAAATGGCAATGCCAACCAGCTGTGTTCCCAGTACAAGCCAAACACCGCCCAGTGAGGCTGTCACACGTAGGAGTGCCCGTCTCACCCCGAACAAGGTTTTCATTGCACTGACAAGCAGTGTTGCCACTCTGGAAAATTAAAAAATCCTAGACAGCTTGCCAACAACTACTATATTGAAAAAAAAAAAATTGAATTATATTACACAATATACATATGAAAACATTTTGAAGTTAGAAAACTGTATACATCAAACTAATTAGCACTGCCTGTAATGGTGCAATCAATGTAGGTAGACTTGCAGTGGATCACCACATCCCTCACTGTCATCACCAGGCTCCCATGAATGTAAAGTTGCTTCTTCACTCTGTCGCTTTTTTTTTCTTTTCTGTATACCGTTTGTGACACATGCCACTTTTCAAATTGTTGACGAGTTCAGGTGAAGGTGTCCTCACAACATGGCACACATTGACGAGCTACTCACTGCTTGTTTTGCCAACACCAACTCTGTCTGCAATTGCACAGACTTGAAGTCTATTTGCTTGCTTTGTTTTGCTCATATTCACCCGAGAGAATATTCTCTCAACACAAGCAGATGAGTGTGGAAGTGAAAGCAGACCAGTCATGAATTTAGAAAACAGTTCAAATTTCATCATATACCTAATTATTACCATCTTTAACTTACAGCAACTCATGATGCCAGAAGGAAGTTGGACTAGAGCTAACTGGCTCTGCAAACTTTCTTTTGAGTACAACAGGACTTTTCACTCATCCTCCAACTCTTCAAGACCATCTTCTTTAACAAGAGAAGGAAAATGTACCATGGTTTTGCAAATTACTCAGTCCTGAAGAAATGTTACAGTGACATAATTTGCAGTGAGTATGTATGCTGCTTCAGTACCACCATGATCATAAGAAGTTTTCCATTTCTTCGATGACATGGCTAGGTTGCTTAAGTATCTATATAAACCACAAAAAAAGAATCAGTATCACAGAATCTATAAAGTATAACTACAATACTGAAGAGAACATTTCACATATAGTTTTCTAGTCTCGTGTACAAAATCTCAACATTGAATGTAAACTTTCAAGATTGCAGACCAACTAAAAATTAAACTCGAATCACCAATTTGAAGCATGTACACTGCTTGCAATGCAGAAATATTGATATATTGGTATCTTCGCAATAACACATATATTTCTATCACGTTAAAGCCATTGTGCAATCCAAGTTTCAACTGTTGCAACGAAAATAAGCACAAGAAAACTAACCTAAACCGAATCCGTAAACACAACGTCAGTCCCGCTCGGCTTATTTTTAAAAATGGCTGTCAATTTAAGTAGAATCATATACTCAATTTATTATCATTTATTATTATAATTTCAATTTATTATAGATTTTGCAATAATTGAACTAAATACCACTCTAATACACCCAAACGCGTGTAACCGCAAACTATATTTATGGTCACTGTAATTGTGCTAAATTCAAAGCTTCATCGCAATAACTTTGGTCAACACTGTTCACCAAAGAAGGAAAAATATTTATAGCCAAGTAAATTGGGAAAAGAAACCAAAACAAAGTAAATATGCATAAAAAGACCAAATGAAAAAGTCTTGTCTCTAAAATGTATAAAAAACAAACAAATTACTGCCCAAAGCTAATTCAGAATAAGCCAAGAAAAAAGCCAAAATGCTAAATATATTTTCCCACGCCAAACGGCTTTAAAATAAGCCAGAATGGCAAAATCAGGCGTAAAAAAAAAAACAATCTGGCAACACTGCAAGGAACCCCACCTGGGCTGGTCGGGTCGGTAAAATTGTAGTGACGCAGCCACAGGCGGTCACACACTTCCCATAGTTGGCAAGAGGTGAATATGAGCTAGCCAATCGGGAGCCAGCAAATGGTTCTCGAGCGGCTAGCGACCTCTCTTGCCAACTACGCTGAGCCGCGAGCGACCCTTAAATAGGGCAGCGGCGGCTAGTCAGGACAGAAGATGAGATAGATAGAGCAGACACCACCGCTCAGCTGCAGACACCACCGCGAGAAGACGTGCTCAGCATTCTCCGCAGTGTGCCAGAAGCAATACTCCAACCGATACCCGAGCTTAGGCAAAATTTCTTCTTTGCCCCTCGCTCTGTCGGATTATATGCCCTTATAACCCCCCTTTCGACTGAGCATAGCCCTTGGTGGTCTAAAAACTTGCTCAGTCGTCTGGTGGGGAAGGGAAACCCCCTCCCTGTCTCCCGCACCTAGCGGAACAGGCATAGGCCGAGACCCGGCGATCGAGCCACCCAAACCGTTGCCAATAGACACCCGGGCGCCAGCCGACGCGGCGCTTTCCCTTATCCTGCCGCTAGCCACTTAGCCAATTAACGAGCTCCGTTAGGCCATTCAGGACAAGTGAGCACAGACCGTACCCCTACGAACCCCCCCCCTCCCTCATACCATTTCCCCCTTTTTCCTTCCTTTTTAACTTTCGAACTCTGACACATACACACCACAGAACACACACACACACCAAGCCCAGCGCCTCGGCGCAATGGGCAGACTCAAACTTCGAGAAACCCGGCCCACGGCCGGCTCCAACAAAAGAAATATCATATGGAAAACATTATCGACCCTCAACATACACGTACACAAGCTATTCTCCAGCGGACCCCTTCACACCATAATTGCCGACGACACCACTATTGAAAACCTAACCAAGAAAACTTCTAAAGCGGCATTCACCAAAGAAGGACTTGAAGTCAATGACCCACCCGAGCTTAACGCCAAACGGACACTAGTAATCAAACAGGTAGATGACCACATTCAAGAAAAGACCACAGAAGAAATCAAGGATGAATTTGAAAGGCTGAACTCAAACATCAAAATAAATGAGGTTATCAAGATCCCGAACGCCAAGACCATTATTAAAGTTAAAATGGAAACATCTGCTATGGTCAAAAGATGCCTTGAAACCGGCATACTTCTGTTTAGCCAGTCATTCCCCACACACGCCCTCAACCAAGAAATTTACGTTCAACTGCCACAATGTACCAGATGCTATTCCTACGATCATACATTCAGAAACTGCACACAACCAAACACTTACACTATCTGCTCATTCTGCTCCTCCACCGAACACAGAATAAACAATTGCCACAACGCCATAAAGAAATGTCTAGCCTGCAACCAGAACCACCCAACTTATGCATCAAGATGCCCAGTTAGAAAAGAACTCATCAAGAAGAAGACCCAGGAACTTAAAACACAACACTCATCCACTCACACAAATACATCATACGCCAACATAGCTTCAGGAAATACCACTCAGTCTACACCAATGCCAACAACTACACCCAACCCTATAACACTCAAACACCTAACGGTCATCAACACTGCCATTATACACGCAAACATCACAGAAGCCGCCACTCCAGGAACATACCAACACACGATAAACGAATATTACAAAGCCAACGGACTTCCCACAATAATCATTCCTCTCTCAGTCATCAATCCAACACCAATACTCAACATGTTAAACAACACCAACCACTCCCACACTGAACAAGAAAACATGGAAACAGAAGAACAAAGAAACAAAAGACCACTCACCTCAGAACAAACAACAGAAACCCAACAACCTTCCAAATCCAAGAAAACAGAACAAGATAACATACCCATACAAATAACACCAGACACCAATGACATGACAGACGACGCAATCCACCAAAACTCACACACTCTCCTACAAACAGGCAAAATAAAATACATCTACACTAAGGACATACCCGAAGAAACAATAGAAACACTAATAAAACAAAAAATACTAGACCTAACAAAAGCTCCTATACAAAGACTGACTGAAGTAAGATACAAAAACACAAAACAAGGATATTACGAAATACGCAAACACAAACCTACAGACACACCACACTGGACAACCAACTGCCAATGAATCACGCGCACATGAACACAATACACATAATGCAACACAACGTACAATCCTGGACAAAACACAGACAACACGAACTATCCAATTACTATCTAACACAATCACCAGACATATTACTACTTAATTCCATTGGCAGACACAGTCAAAATACACAATTACAACACATACACAAAAAACACATACAACGAAGACAACGCAGGCATAGCCATATCCATTAAAAAAAACATAAAACACAAACTTCTTGACGACTTCAACGAAGACTTATTAGCAATAGAAATAGACACAAACAGAGGACCCATTATCATAGCCACACTATACATCCCACCACGCAGACCCTACATACCAAAACAAGACATACTAAAAATTACACAAAAACCAATACCAACATATATAATAGGAGACTTCAACGCAAAACACCAAATATTTAACCACACATACAACAATCAAATAGGAAGAAATATCCATCCCCAAATAACACGAAACCACCTCACCTTCCTCGGACCAGATTTCCACACAACCATAACACCCTTTGGCTCAAGCAACCCTGACATGATTTTCACCAACAGACACCACCACCTTACATACAGAATACACCCCGGAAACATAACATCATCAGACCACATACCTCTCAACCTCACACTTTCCACTACGGCCATCACTATCCCCACACAACCCAAACTAGCATACAAACTAGCAGACTGGAAAAAGTTCAAAACAATACTAGAAACAACAACAAATGAATACATAACCACAGAAAAACAAAACACAAACAACCAAACAAAAAACACAGATTACATAGACAACAAACTAAACATATGGTACAAACTCATAAAGAACGCAATTACACAAAGCATACCAACAAGACTCCACACCCAAAACATCCAAAAAACTGAAACAACTAATATGGCAGGCAAATTACATAAAAAACAAAGCCACACTCGAAAACAACTGGACACCACACACAATAAGAACAATCAGACAAATACAAACATTAATACTTGAAGAAAGCAAACAAAGTTACGAAGACACATGGAACAACATTATATCAAATATCAAATTTAATCCCCAAAAACCACAAGAATTCTGGAATAAAATAAAACGACTCTTAGGATCAAATACCCCAAACACACCATACATAATACACAGTACGAAAAAATACACGACGACAAAAACAAAGAAACAGCATTCAGACAGGTATGGCAAAACATATTCCAAATCACACCAGAAGAAAACACGCACTTTGACACGAATCACGAAACAAACATACTAACCCACTTAACACAACACCTCCATCAAACACAACCATACACAAACATAGACCTAAACAGACTAAACACAGACAACTACATTACCCAACCCATACAACTCGAAGACGTCACAAACATAATAAAACACACAAAAAACAAAACACCCGGAGAATCTGGAATCACTAAACAAATACTCTCACACACACCAAAAATAACTAAACAATTGCTCACAGACATATTCAACGAAACACTGAGCCTAGGATACTTTCCCCAAAAATTCAAAAACTCAATAATCACCTTCATACCAAAACCAAACAAAAACATAACACAAATACAAAACTACAGACCCATTTCACTACTCGAGACACCAGGAAAAATATTCGAAAGAATCATCACAAACAGACTAATGGCACACCTACACGAACACGACCTGTTAAACCCACACCAACACGGCTTCACCCCTGGTAAAGGAACACACACCGCACTCGCCACCCTATATGAAACAATTGCAGACACACAAAGACACAAACAAGCATGCATACTTATTTCAAGAGACATATCTAAGGCCTTCGACAAAGTCTGGCACGAAGGCCTTAAACACAAAATACTACAAACACAACTACCTGACACTATCACGAAAACACTGTGTAGCTTCCTCGACAACAGAACAGCCAAAATAAAAATAAACCAACACATAGGACCAGCCTTCCCACTCCACAGTGGAGTCCCACAAGGAAGCGTAATATCCCCAACACTCTTCAACCTATACACAGCAGACACACCTCCACCATCACACGGAAGCTACACCATACAATACGCAGACGACATAACACAAATCATCACATACCCCAACACCACAGGAAAACAAATGCTTGCCAGGAAAACACAACACGAGATCCATAAAATTAACACATACGAGAAACAATGGAAAATTTCAACAAACACAAACAAATTTCAACTCCTAGCCATTTCATCACGACAACCACCACCAATCAAGATTAATAACACCATAATACCATACAACAAACAAGCACACATCCTAGGCCTCAACATAACAACACAAGGAATACAAACACACATCAAAAACAGAATAAGAATAACACAAACCACACTAAACAAACTAAGACGTTTCCGAGGACTCAAGACAAAAACACAAATACAACTATACAAGACACTAGCACGACCACAACTAGAATACCCACCCATAATCACAGTCACAAGTACACCTACAAACATAAAAAAAATGCAAAAATTACAGAACAAAACAATACGTAGTATACTAAAACACAAACCCCCCTACTTAGAAACAACACAACAACTTCACGAAACAACTAAATTAGAAACTATACATGCACGATTGATAAGACTGAGCAGTAAAGCCTGGAACACCACATTAGACATCAACACTCTACCACAGCCCCTACCAAGCAATAAACATAGACATGACCATAAAAACTGGCCTAGACTCAAAACTATTCTTGGTTGAGCCCCCGGACTTTCCCCTAGCTAAATAAAAAAAAAAAAAAAAAAAAAAAAAGTAGGAATACGTACGTAAGTAGTAAGATTAACTGTAATATCTGGCACAATAGCCACCCATAAACACACGTATCCACAAAGATACGTGTGTAATAATTATAAATACTAGCAGTCACATGGCACATAAGCCATTTCTAAACATACGTATCCCTCCCCCCCCCCAAAAAAAAATAAAAAAAAATAAAATAAAATAAAATAAAAAATAAAGAAAATAAAAACAAAATAAAATAAAACACAATACGATAAAATAAAATAAAAATAACAGGAAGATTACGCATGTTAGAACTAACATATAATTAACATAAGAACTCTCAAGGCACTTGCCACATCCAAACACACATATCCACACGATATGTGTGTATAATTAACTTACAATTCTTGATAATAAACCTCATATGGCACATTGCCAATAAAAACAACCGTAACCTTCAAAAAAAAAAAACATATATATATATATATGAGAGAGAATGTGGGTGGGGAAGGGCAAACGAAGATGTGTTAGGAATAGAGTTTATTGCCCTAACGTTGCGACCAACTTGGTCTTCTTCAGAGGACTACAGCATTACAAACGGATCACAATTCTTATAGTCGTAGTGAGAGGGAACCCGCCAAGGTATGAGCGTCATGTTTTCCCTTTGGCTAACGATTTAATTATTAGGACACTTGCTGCTTTCGAGAGGCATTTAAATCCGTCTCTGTCGTTGTTGTTCTTGTTGGCGGCGATATGTGCAGCTTCCACAGTTTTTCTCATTTTCTTCTCAAATCCCTCGTGTAGAATTTCTGCGTTGTTCCAATCAGGTAGATGTCCACATTTGTCCAGGTGACGAACCAGGGAGTTAGATGTTCTATGAGCCCTGAGATCGTTTTTGTGCTCATTCAAGCGTTTATTGAACCCTCGACCTGACTCACCGAAATAAGATGATGGACAACCGTTGCATGGAATACGGTAAATGACACTGAGATTATTACGCATATTATTATGTTTCTTAAATATTTTTCCTATTTTATTGGAAGATATTTTTGCTATATTTATTCCACCTTTTAACAAATAATCATCAATAGCTATGGTGTTTATAGAATTAGGGACAGAAATAAAATGAGACTTATCCTTTCCCGGGGTTCGGACGTTTGAGCCATCGTAGATCTTCTTGGCTTTCCTCGTTGTCCTGGTGATCAAACCTCCGGGGTATTTCAGCTTCCTAAAGGTATTCTTGATGTAAGTAAGTTCATCCTCTAGGAATTCTGCACTGCAGATACGAAAAGCTCTGAGAAAGAAACCTATTAGAACACCCGTTTTAACACGTCTGCTGTGTGCTGAAAAATAATGGACAAAGTCGTCCCTATTGGTGGGTTTCCTGTACACCGAGAAACTTACCTGTTGAGAACCTCTGTGTATCAACGTGTCTAAAAATGGTAAATTACACTCTTTTTCTAGTTCAACTGTGAATTGAATGTCTTTATTCACAGCGTTGAGTCTTCTTCTTTAGACACGTTGATACACAGAGGTTCTCAACAGGTAAGTTTCTCGGTGTACAGGAAACCCACCAATAGGGACGACTTTGTCCATTATTTTTCAGCACACAGCAGACGTGTTAAAACGGGTGTTCTAATAGGTTTCTTTCTCAGAGCTTTTCGTATCTGCAGTGCAGAATTCCTAGAGGATGAACTTACTTACATCAAGAATACCTTTAGGAAGCTGAAATACCCCGGAGGTTTGATCACCAGGACAACGAGGAAAGCCAAGAAGATCTACGATGGCTCAAACGTCCGAACCCCGGGAAAGGATAAGTCTCATTTTATTTCTGTCCCTAATTCTATAAACACCATAGCTATTGATGATTATTTGTTAAAAGGTGGAATAAATATAGCAAAAATATCTTCCAATAGAATAGGAAAAATATTTAAGAAACATAATAATATGCGTAATAATCTCAGTGTCATTTACCGTATTCCATGCAACGGTTGTCCATCATCTTATTTCGGTGAGTCAGGTCGAGGGTTCAATAAACGCTTGAATGAGCACAAAAACGATCTCAGGGCTCATAGAACATCTAACTCCCTGGTTCGTCACCTGGACAAATGTGGACATCTACCTGATTGGAACAACGCAGAAATTCTACACGAGGGATTTGAGAAGAAAATGAGAAAAACTGTGGAAGCTGCACATATCGCCGCCAACAAGAACAACAACGACAGAGACGGATTTAAATGCCTCTCGAAAGCAGCAAGTGTCCTAATAATTAAATCGTTAGCCAAAGGGAAAACATGACGCTCATACCTTGGCGGGTTCCCTCTCACTACGACTATAAGAATTGTGATCCGTTTGTAATGCTGTAGTCCTCTGAAGAAGACCAAGTTGGTCGCAACGTTAGGGCAATAAACTCTATTCCTAACACATCTTCGTTTGCCCTTCCCCACCCACATTCTCTCTCATTTGTCTGAAATAATCTTATATATATATATATATATATATATATATATATATATATATATATATATATATATATATATATATAAAATTATTTGTGAGCAAGTATGACACAACCTAACGAAATAATAACATTAACTGATATTAAAAAACTTTACATTAAATAACAAATCTTGCATCAATTCACGGCCTATTGCCTATACTAAGTCACACCTGCTCCCAACCTATGAAAATATATAACCTTTTATAAAATATGCAATGTAGGAAGCACTCATGAAACTTAATTGTATTCAACAAAACACTATTTACACTAAAATCAACATCATCACACCAAAAGGTATTCCACCAAGTGAGTGCTTCCTACATACCTATTAATATTTATTACATGTAATTATTATCATATGTTTAGCTAGTTAGGGAACCAATTTTTTAGTGAGCTAGGATGACCTCTTAAAAACACAAACCACTATGCAAGTGGGTCCGCCCCACACTATCTCTCTCACACTTCCTTCACTTTCTAAACTTTACCTTCACCTATCACCCCCCCCCCTCTTGCCCCCACACCTTCTCACTACACTGTCGCATATTATTATTATTATCAGGACAGAATGGTAATAGCCACGGCAGCAGCAACAACATCTCGTCCAGTCTTGTAGCAGTTCCATCGAGCCTCGCCGTCATCAGCCGCCACCGCCTCTGACGTTAGGCTCACCGTCCAGCTACGACTGATCAGATCCACTAACCAGTGGCTATTACTTGTGGTTTTACCAAAGAGATTAGAATAAGAGACCAAAGTGAATTTCATTTTCCCTGGCTTGTTCGAACCAAACCACTACAAATTGGTGACCCCGGTGAAAGACAACCAGGATTATGGAAAATTCACAAGTGAAACTTCCCAGTTTCTCCCGTGACTTGGAGAGCTGGCTACTTCACACAGAAGCCTATTTAGCCACTCAAGGTGACGTTCCAGACCACCAAGCCTTCGGCGCGTACATCGCCGCTCTACCAACGGACGTCATCGCCCTTGTCCGTAACGCCGTCTCTTCTACTCCGGAAGAAGGCAAGTGTGCCGCCCTCAAGACTGCCTTACGGAAGCTATGCGCCAGGCCTGACGACCAGCTCTACCGAGATATCCAGCAGAGCGAACTCGGCGACACCACCCCCTCACAGCTATACTACCGTATGCCCAACCTCAACACCCGTGCAAAGGTGGCATTGCCCAAGGAACTCCTCCGCTCCATTCACCTCTCCAAGATGCCGGACGCCCTCCACTTACACCTGGAAGCTTTAGCCGGCGATAAGGACGACGAACAATACTGCGAAATAGCAGATAGGTTGTTCCAGCGACATACCTCGGTACACAAACCAGTGCATAGTGTTCGCGCAAAGTGTAGTGACAACCCAGGTGTTACCGACCATAGTGCTGTGAGTGAAAACATTCCCATGTCATATAGTGCCAGTGACCAAAGTATGCAGCAACTACGGCAGGAAGTCGCCGACATGAAGACCTTGCTCAACCAGTTGCTTGCCGAGAAGGGAACCCCCCCTCAACCACCACCTAGCCCCGCTCCACGACAGGATACTGCCTCCTGTTGGTACCATACCCGCTTCGGAGCCAAGGCGCTCAGATGCACACAACCATGCAGCTGGTCGCAGGGAAACGCCAAACGCGGGGGTCGGTAAGCACTCCTACCCCCGCTAACCATACTCACACCCTCCTCTCAAACGTGATCGCCACTCTGGCCTCTCTTTCCTGGTAGACACGGGCTCAGCCGTCAGCATCATACCCCCGACGGAAGAACCCAACCACGGTACACGGTGGCCATCCTACGACCTGCTTGCAGCCAACGGTACGCCCATTGCAACGTACGGCAGCCACCACAGCGTCCTGGACCTCCACGATGTCAAGTTCCCTTGGACATTCGTCATAGCAGCGGTCCAGCACCCCATTCTTGGCTACGACTTCCTCCAGCATTATAATATGGTAGTAAACGCCAAGGATAACTGCTTGTACCACGGCACGACAAGCATACCGGGAACCACCACTAACGCCAAATCCCACCAGATATCGTCCCTCCAGTCCGCTAGCGATTATGTACGCATCCTGCAGGAGTTTCCCCAGCTAACATCGCCAGACAAGACCAACACCACCACCACCCCTCACAACATCATGCACCACATCCAGACATCTGGACCGCCAGTACACAGCAAGCCTCGACGACTTTCCCCAGAGAAGTTGGCCGCTGCCAAACAGGAGTTCCAAGAACTCCTAGACCAGGACATCATCCAACCATCGGAGAGTGCTTGGGCATCACCACTCCACATGGTTCCCAAGCCACCCCCACCGCCCAACCAATGGCGGGCTTGCGGTGACTACCGTCAACTTAACCGCATCACGAAGCCCGACCGCTACCCCATCCCTCACGCTCAAGACTTCCACTTCAAGCTTCACGGGAAGCAGGTCTTCTCCAAAATTGACCTGGTCAGGGCGTTTCATCAAATCCCTGTAGCGCCGGAAGACGTCCAGAAGACAGCCATAGCCACTCCGTTCGGCCTCTTCGAGTGGAAGATGATGGCCTTTGGCCTCCGGAATGCCGCCCAGACGTTCCAGAGGTTCATAGACCATGCCCTCAGAGACTTCGACTTCATCACCGTTTACATCGACGACATCCTCGTAGCCTCCGATACCCACGACCAACACCGCCAACACCTCCGCCTCCTCTTCCGCCGCCTCCAAGATTATGGCCTCCGGGTACATCCGTCCAAGTGTCTCCTCGGAGTTTCATCTCTCGACTTCCTCGGACACCGCATCTCAACAGCAGGTCTGTATCCTCTCCCTCAGAAAGTAGACACAATCCAAGATTTCCCACAGCCAACAACCATCAAGATGCTCCGACGATTCCTAGGAATCGTCAATTATTACCACAGATTCATCCCCAACGCAGCTGCAAAACTCGCTCCCTTGAACGACCTCACCAAGAACCATTCCAAGCGGTCGGTCAAACCTGTGAGATGGTCTTCCGAAGCGACCCAGGCATTCGAACAAGCCAAGGCGGCAATCGCTGAAGCCGCCCGCTTGTCCTACCCAGTAGCTCACGCACCCACATTCCTTACCACTGATGCCTCCTCCACAGCAATTGGCGCCGTCCTCCAACAGAAGATCAACGGCCAGCTCCAGCCTATCGCCTTTTTCTCCAAACGTCTGGACCCTCCTCAAATTCGCTACAGCGCCTTTGACAGGGAACTGCTAGCCATAGTCTCGGCTGTCAAGCACTTCCTTTACTTCTTGGAAGGCCGGCCTTTCGTTATCCTTACAGACCACAAGCCACTCGCCCATGCCCTAGACAGAGTCTCCGACCATCACTCCCCAAGAGTCTCCCGGCAGCTGTCCTTCCTCTCCCAATTTGATACTCGCATTGAATACATCAAGGGAGAGGATAACCAGGTAGCCGATGCCTTGTCTAGAATCACCTCCAGCATCCTCCCTAACCACAACATAGACTACGCACGCATCGCCGCATCTCAGAACAACGACGGTGAACTCCGCCTCCTACGTATGCACGACACCTCGTCCCTACAGCTAAGACAGCTTCCCAACAACCCCGAACCATTGTGGTGTGACATCTCCACAGGCAAACCCCGTCCGTACATCCCCGCCTGTCACCGTAAGGACGTCTTCTCCTCCTTCCATGACCACAGTCATCCGGGCATCCGCGCGACACAACGCCTCATCACGGATCGAGTCGTCTGGCCAGGCATCAACAAGGATGTCAGACAATGGACCCGGACCTGCCTCCCCTGCCAGACGGCCAAGGTTACGCGCCACGTCCACGCACCACTCCAGCGTTTTCCTGCACCAACGGCACGTTTCCAGTCAGTTCATGTGGACATTGTGGGCCCCCTTCCGCCTTCTCGCGGCATGCGTTACCTCCTTACGTGTATCGACAGGTACACCAGGTGGCCAGAAGCGATCCCCCTTCCGGATATATCCGCCGAGACGACCGCCCGTGCTTTCCTCTCTGGATGGGTATCCAGATTCGGCGCACCTCACATCATTGTCACCGATAGGGGCTCCCAGTTCGAATCTGACCTATGGTCCAGCCTCCTCAAGTTCCTTGGCACCAAACGTAACCGGACCACCGCTTACCACCCCCAAGCCAATGGACTCGTGGAACGGTTCCACCGCCAACTGAAGGAGTCGCTGAAGGCACAACCCTCATGCGACTGGGTCGACGCCCTTCCCCTGGTGCTTCTCACGATCCGCGTCACACCTAAGGTCGACAATGACATTTCCCCATCGCAGCTACTTTACGCTGAGAACCTTCGCCTCCCTGGGGAAATTGCCACGCCTGCCGTCGGCGATCCGGATCGTCACGCCCTCCTCCAACTCATCAAGGACACATTCGCCAACACCCGTCCAACACCCCCTCGTCCACCACAACCACAGCCGGAGCACCTTCCCCCGGCCCTGTCTACAAGTGACTACGTCTTCGTCAGGAAAGACTCCACACGAGCTCCTCTTCAGCGCCCATACGACGGCCCCTTCCGAGTCCTCAGCAGATCACCAAAGTACTTCGTGATCAACCGAGGTGCCAAACCGGATAGCGTCTCCATCGACAGGCTCAAGCCGGCCCATCTCCCCATCAATCCCCCTACCAAACCTCCAGGGCCACTACAATACCTCTTACAGCATGGTCCTAACCCCATCCTCACCACCGAACCAAGTCATTCCTCACCCCCCGAAACACTCTCCCTTCCAAACCAACACTCCCCTCCAGGGCCACTACAATACATCTTACAACATGGTCCTAACCCCATCCTCACCACCGAACCAAGTCATTCCTCACCCCCCGAAACACTCTCCCTTCCAAACCAACACTCCCCTCCTGCCCCTGACTCTTCACCATACACAGATCACACGCACACGACAGCGAACCCTTCTCCTTCTCCCACCCCGCAACCACATCCTTCTACAACTGTTCCCGGCACCCCGCAAGATCCTCCCCACCCTACGCCCCCACTCTACCATGCAATGCAACAATTCTCACCCAACCTTATGTCTCCACAGCTCCATACCCAACCGACCCCACCTCGCCAGGCATCTGACTTCGACCACACCACCCTGCATTCGAGCCCCCCTCCATCAAGGCCCTCCTCGCCAGACATGCCCCCTGATGGAATGACCACACGTTTTGGGCGAGTGATACGAAGGCCACACCGATTCAACCACGTCGCGCGCGTCGCTCCCTATCTCCCTCGACGCCCGCTCTCGAAGAGAGGGGGAGTGGTGTAGTGACGCAGCCACAGGCGGTCACACACTTCCCATAGTTGGCAAGAGGTGAATATGAGCTAGCCAATCAGGAGCCAGCAAATGGTTCTCGAGCGGCTAGCGACCTCTCTTGCCAACTACGCTGAGCCGCGAGCGACCCTTAAATAGGGCAGCGGCGGCTAGTCAGGACAGAATGGATATTTCGAGCTGCAGACACCGACGAGGAAGGACCTCCTTACGCTTGCTCCGTGAACTGCCAATTGAAGATTGCTTACCGAAACCGTTACCCGAGCCAAGACAATTTCTTCGTTGTCTCTCGCTCTGACGGTATATGCCCTAATAACCCCCCTTTCGACTGAGCATAGCCCTTGGTGGTCTTTAAAACTTGCTCAGTCGATTGGTGGGGAGGGGAAACCCCTCCCTGTCTCCCGCACCTAGCGGAACAGGCATAGGTCGAGACCCGGCGATCGAGCCTCCACTGACGTTGCCAGTGGACACCCGGGCGCCAGCTGACGCGGCGCTTTCCCTTACCCGTTGCCAACCACGTAACCAACTCACGAGTACAGACCGACCCCTGCGACCCCCCCACCCCCCTCACTTCCTTCTCTATCTCTTTCCTTTAATTTTCCAACACCATAATAACACATATACACTAACTAACACACGCACACCCACAGCCCACGCGCTTCGGCGCTATGGGCAGGATAAATTTTAGAGAGAACCGGCCCTCAGCCGGCCGGTCCAAGAGAACCGACATCTGGAAGCTCCTCTCCAAACTTAATATCTCCATTCAAAGACTCCACTCAAACGGAACCCAGCATACCGCCATCGCTGATGATAGGACCATAGAAGACCTGACCAAGAGAGACATAAAAAACGCATTTTCCAAGGAAGGATTAGATATCATTGACCCCCCAGAATTAGATGCAAAGCGGACTCTGATTATCAAACAAGTTGACGGACACATTCATGACGAGGAAACGGACAATATCAAGAATGAACTGGAACGACTGAACGACTACATGAAGATCACGAATGTCATCAAGCTCCCTAACACAAAAACAATAATCAAGATTAAAATGGAGACAACAACCATGGTAACGAAGAGCCTGGAAAAAGGAATCTTAATGTTTAGCCAGTCTTTCCCCTCACACGCACTCTGTCAGGAAACTTACATACACCTACCCCAATGCACAAGATGTTACTCATACGATCACACTCTGAAACATTGCACACAACCTTCTACATACACAATTTGCTCAGGATGCTGCTCCAAAGAACACCGCATAAATAACTGCCATAATGCTTTAAAGAAATGCATAGCATGCAACCTGAACCACCCAACCTTTGCAAGAAGATGCCAAGTCAGAAAAGATTTAATTAAGAAGAAACTACAAGAGAATAGAGAGCAAAACACACACACACACACCAACACCACTTACGCAAACATAGCCACTAGCAACGCTACCCAGTCACCCCCCACACCGACACCCAACCCTATCTCCCTAAAACATGTAACAGTAATCAACACAGCAATCATTCACGCTAACCTATCTGAAGCAGCTACACCTGGAACATTTCAACAGACAATTGACGAATATTACAAAGCCAATGGACTCCCCACAATAGTAATCCCACCTTCTGTCATAAAACCCACAGCTATACTAAACATGCTCAACAACACAACACACACTCAACCACAAACAGAAGAAATGGAAACAGAGGAATACAGAAATAAAAGACCACACACCACATCAGAAACTGAACAACCTACAAAGACAAAGAAAACAGAACAAAACACAGTAACAATACAGATTGTAACACCCAATACAACAAACATGACAGACGAAGAAATCCACCAAAACGCACACACACTCCTACAACAGAACAAGATCAAATACATATACACCAAAGAAATGCCTGAGGAGACAGTAGACATCATGATTCAACAAAAACTAATCGACTTGACTAAAGCCCCAATCCAAAGACTGACAGAGACCAGATACAACAAGACACAACAAGGTTACTTCGACATACGCAAACATAAACCATCAGACACACCACACTGGACAGTCAACTGCCAATAACTCAAACACA
The DNA here is from genome assembly GCF_046742065.1 of Oratosquilla oratoria. Taxonomy (NCBI): domain Eukaryota; kingdom Metazoa; phylum Arthropoda; class Malacostraca; order Stomatopoda; family Squillidae; genus Oratosquilla; species Oratosquilla oratoria. Next base: position 26,381,487 of record NC_134781.1, on the reverse strand, counting down.
CATGGACACAATACGCATAATACAACACAACGTACAACACTGGTCATTCCATAGGAAAAACCAACTTACCAATCACTACTTAACACAAACACCAGACATTATTCTACTCAACTCGATAGGTAAACACACAGTCAAAATATTTAATTACAACACACACACACAAAACACTTACAACGAAGACAATGCCGGAATAGCCATAGCCATTAAACAGAACATAAAATACAAATTAATAGACGACTTTGACGAAGACATGTTAGCCATAGAAATACACACAAACAAAGGACCCATCATCATAGCCACTACATACCTCCCACCACGAAGACCATACCTACCAACACAAGACATACTGAAAATCACACAGAAACCACAACCAACATACATCATAGGAGACTTTAACGCAAAACATAAAACACTAAAACATTCACACAATAATCACGTAGGAAAAAACATACACCACCTCATAACGCAAAACCACCTCACCTTCCTTGGTCCAGACTTCCCAACTTGCATTACACATAACGGAACAGGCAACCCAGACATGATATTCACCAACCGACACCACCACCTTACATACAGAATACACCCAGGCGACATAACATCTTCAGACCACATACCACTTCATTTAACACTCTCCACCACAGCGATCACTATCCCCACACCACCTAGACTACATTTTAAAGAAGCAGATTGGAAGAAATTCAAAACAATTCTAGAAACAACTACAGAAGAATACAACAACACAGAAACACAAAACAACACAAACATCCAAACAAAAAACACACAATATATAGACGGAAAAATAGAAAACTGGTACAAACTAATTAACAATGCAATCACACAGAGCATCCCTACAATACACTACAAACAACTACCCACACCAAAAACATCTAAAACACTAAAACAACTAATATGGAAAGCAAATAACATAAAAAACAAAGCCATAGCTAAAAACAACTGGACTCCACACATATCACAAACAATTAAACAACTACAAATACAGATATTAGAAGAACACAAAAGAAACTATGAAGAAACATGGAACAAACTAATTTCAAACATCAAATTCAACCCCAAACAACCAAAAGACTTCTGGAACACAATAAAGAGACTACAAGGATCTAAGACTAACACTTTACCCTACATAATTCACAACAACGAAAAACTACACGACGACAAAGACAAAGAAGACGCATTCAGACAGGTATGGCAAAACATTTTTCAAATCACACCAGCAGAAAACACGCAATTCGACACAAACCATGACACACATAACACAGCACCACCACCAAACACAAACTTACACAAACATAGACTTAAACAGACTAGACACTGACAACTACATCGGAGGACCCATATACCTAGAAGACGTTAAAAACATAATCAAACACACCAAAAACAAAGCTCCAGGACATTCAGGCATAACGAAACAAATACTCGCACACCTACCAAACATAACAATACAATTACTCACAGACATATACAACGAAACACTTAGCCTAGGATACTTCCCACAAAAATTAAAAAACTCAATCATCACATTCATACCGAAACAAAACAAAGACATCACACAAATACAAAACTACAGACCCATATCACTACTAGAAACACCCGGAAAGATATACGAAAGACTAATCACAAACAGACTCATGGCACACTTACACGAACACGACATGCTCAACCCTAACCAACACGGATTTACACCTGGCAAAGGAACACATACAGCACTCGCCATTATTTATGAAACAATTGCAGACGCACAAAGACACAAACACGCATGTAACATAATTTCTCGTGACATCTCTAAGGCCTTCGATAAAGTATGGCACGAAGGCCTTAAATACAAAATCATACAAACACAACTTCCAGACACCATCACGAAAACACTGTGTAGCTTCCTAGACAACAGAACAGCAAGAATAAAAATAAACCACCACATAGGACCACCCTTCCCTCTCCAAAGCGGAGTACCCCAAGGAAGCGTTCTCTCCCCAACACTATTTAACCTATATACATCAGACATACCACCACCTTCACACGGAAGCTACACTATACAATACGCAGACGACGTCACACAAATAATCACATACCCTAACACTACAGGAAAACACATGCTTGCCAGAAAGACAGAACACGAAATCACTAAAATCAACACATACGAAAAACAATGGAAACTATCCACAAACACAAACAAATTCCAATTACTACCCATCTCAACACGCAATCCACCACCAATAAAAATAAACAACAACATAGTACCATACAACAGACAAGCACGTATCCTAGGCCTCACCATTAACAAACAAGGAATAAAACACCACATCAAAAACAGAATACAAACCACAAAACATACACTCAACAGACTAAGACGCTTCAGAGGACTCACACCAAAAACACAAATAAAACTTTACAAAACACTAGCACGACCACAACTGGAATACCCCCCCCCAATAATCACAGTCACTAGCACACACACAAACATCAAAGCCATGCAAACCTTACAAAACAAATCATTAAGAAATATACTAAAACACAAACCACCATACCTTGAAACACAAGAACAACTCCACAAAACAGCTAACATAGAAACAATACACTCAAGACTAATCAGACTGAGTAGTAAAGCATGGCATAACATACTAGAACACAACTTAATACCCCCACCTCCTCAATCAACAAAGAAAACTCATGATCACATAAACTGGCCCAGGCTTAAAACTATATTAGGTTAACATCCAGCCCTTCCGCCTCAGACACGGCCCCTAGCTAATCAAAAAAAAAAAAAAAAAAAAAGGGGAAGGTTACGTAATTTTGATATAAAGTACTTTACTATTAACTATACATAAAGCATATCTCCTCATACAAACACACATATCCCCCAGGATATGTGTGTATCATTTAAAACATAATAATAGTATAAATCATACGGCACATTAGCTAAGCACTTACGTACGTAACCTCCCCCCCCCAAAAAAAACAACTATAAATATACGTATATATATATATATATATAATTCAACTGGGAGCAGGTATGACATGACTTGTCACTAAATATAACTAAATGAAAACCCAAATAATACTTACTTAACTTTCACGGCACAAAGCCCGCACAGAGTCACACCTGCTCCTAACTCCTGTAAATTTTTAAATATATATTATTATGTGCACAAAGAAGGAAGGACTTGTACTAAAACATAAAATTAACAACTAATACTATCTTGCCATTCAAAGTTAATACAAAATGCATAAGAAGAAATAAGTCCTTCCTTCACATCATAAATATGATTAGCTAGATAGGGAATTTTTTATATAGCATAGACAGGATGACCGTATGAACTATCATTATACCATGCAAGTGGGTCCGCCCCACACTATTACACTTCACTTCTTTCACTTTCTAACCTTTACCTTCACCTCTCACCCCCTCCCCCCCCCCTCTTGCCCCCACACTTCTCACTTACCTGTCGTTATTATTTATTTATTTATTTCAGGACAGAATGGTAATAGCCACGGCAGCAGCAACAACATCTCGTCCAGTCTTGTAGCAGTTCCATCGAGCCTCGCCGTCATCAGCCGCCACCGCCTCTGACGTTAGGCTCACCGTCCAGCTACGACTGATCAGATCCACTAACCAGTGGCTATTACTTGTGGTTTTACCAAAGAGATTAGAATAAGAGACCAAAGTGAATTTCATTTTCCCTGGCTTGTTCGAACCAAACCACTACAAAATATCCATCAGCACATCTGTGAGCATTAAATAAAAGCATTAATAATTATTTCGTTGTTAAGGGATGGCGTGGGATGGATTTTAATGATAACGAAAATATAGAAAGTAAAGGATTTGGAATTCCAGGTGGTTTCGTATTGTCGACATTATTATATGAATATACAAATTCGTCTGTTTAATATAAAATCGGTGAATAGCGTTAGTTTCTCTAGCATAAGATATATTATAATTTTCTGATGATACATGCATAATATGGGGGTAAATTATAATGACAACATATATACAGAACGCAAAGGATTTTGGATTGCAGGCGGTTTTGTATTGTCGACATTATGGCATAAAATTATTAACTCCTCTGTTCAATATAAATCCGGTGAATAGCGTTGAGCATTTCTAGTGTAAAATGAATCATATATTTCTACTAATACCTTTTTGGTGTGGGGTGAATCTGAACGAAAAGAAATACAGAACGCAAAGGCTTAGAAATTTCAGGCGGTTTCGTGTTGTCGACATTATGGCATAAATCTGTCAAATCGTTTGTTCAATATAAAATCGGTGAATAGCGTTAACTATCTCTAGTATAAAATAAACTATATTTTTCTGCTAATACTGATGACCTGGAACTATCGAGTCACTTTTTTTTAATAATATATTCACAAGTCTTACCCGAGATATTTCTCGAATCTGTTAAACAAACTGTCGCCCAAGAATTTTGAAAAGCTCTCCTTATAGATTCATTCGTTCATCGCCGAGCACCCGTCCACAGCAGGAAAAGCTGCTTGCATGGTCACAGAATTTGCCATAAAGCAAAACTTCTATGGAAGGACCTATTCCAAGCTGTGCAGAATGCTTATCGAAAACTTGGAGAAGACAACTGCAGAAGCATTCAGAGCCAGCATCATCCATCAGTGCCAAACAAGGTTCGAAACCCACGCGGAGGCCATTCCCGGTGCGTCCGAAAGCCAAAAGGGAAGTGAAAAACACTTGTCTGCAGAAGAAAGGGCAAACCAAGAGCACAAAACGCTAATAAAGCGAAAGGATTACGTGGCTCTGTGCACGTTTGTAGCAAACCTATCGCTGGACGGAATCGTCCCATCACACCGTATAGCGTCGTGCATATAGTCTCTGCTGTAGAAAAGAGATGAAACAGCAATAGAGGCTGTATGTGCTATACTGGAAAATGCTGCTGGCCAAAAGCTGGATCAAGCGGCCAAGCATTCCAAAATAGGCACACGGGTAGTTAACCAAATATTTTCGGGCATCAATGAAATTGTCGACAAAAAGTTGACTTCAAGTCGATTAAGATATCTTCTTATCGACATTATTGAAATGAGGCAGCGTGGCTGGCAACCACGGAAGGAAAAACAGTGAAATTTTTTAAATGAATGAGAAAATAGAGAAAAAATGTGGAAAAAAGACAATAGAAAATGAAAAGGAAATTTTTGAAAAAATGATCGAAAAACGTTTATAAGCAGACAAAAGGGTAATTGGCACTATGGTAATTGGTAGGTAATTGACTGGTACTGGTAAGAAAAAGTCAATCGTTTCGAAAAAGCTTTCGTAATGCGTTAAATATTTGTCAATTTATTGGCAATGGTATTGTAATAATTATGGTACAATTGTTCATCTCATTTGATGATGATGATGATGATTTATATTTTTACATGGAAGCTATGTTTTGGACAATGTGTCCAATTATGGTATTATATGGCATAAAGATATGTATAAAACCAACAAAATTAGAAAACATAAAATAGATGAATAATAAGTAAAATATGACGAATATGAAAAAATAGACAAAAAATACATGTCTATTATGGTATAAAAATATACAAAATCATTGAAATGAAAAACTATATAAAATGATTTGAAATTAGATAGAATTTGGTAAAACAGAGTAAAACAAGCAACAAATATAAAAGTAATAAAATAAAGTAGAATCACGACAAAATAAAACCGAAATTAAAATCAAGCCATATAAAAACCACAAAATAGAAAAATAAAAAATAACTTAGAAAATAAAACAGTGAAAATGCAACCTAAGAAATGCATTAGTATAAACTACGTTTCGAAAAATGAATGATCATCACAATATATCATGAAATTATCCAACTGCCCAAATTAAAGAAGTAGAAAATAAGAAAAAAGAATACCAAGGGAAAAAAAAAAAAAAAAAAAATTCTCAAACAAAATAGAATTAAATGTAATCAAAATTAAGAAATAATGAGAATATAATGAATTATAAGAAAATCAAACAAACTCAGACTCACCATTCCACTGCCATGAAGTGGGCTGGTTCCACAGTGGCTCCCCACGAGTTTCCAGGTTTCCAGAGTGCACTTCCCCCCCACCCAGGGGCTCCGCAAGTGCTCCCCTTCAAGTTCCAGGGGGTTCTTCATGGGCTCCTCAGGAGTTCCTAGAGGGTTCCTTAGGGAATCCCCACAGGGACTCTCAGAGGTTCCCCCTAGTGACTATCCAAGGGCTCCCAAAGGGTTTCCCGGGTGTTTGCGGTCGTCTGGCTCTCAGCCAATCAGTCGTCTCCGTTGCCGTGATGTCACCCCTCTTGGCCAATCAGCCGTCTCCGTTTCCGTGACGTCACCACTCTCTTAGCCAATCATGGGCCTGCGTTTATCAGTAGAGGACGGTGCCATGTTACTGGGCCAACAATACCCCGGCGATGCCCTCTTTTCGGCAGAACCGCCGCGCCATTCCGACCATTTCCACAACAACAAATTGTTTTTTAGTACATAGATATAAAAGAACTCTGTAAGCAAATTCTTAATCTTTAATTCGGCTGTACTTCATGAATTTAACATAGAAACCTTGACCATAGTGTGGAAGGTGTTTTCTTCTTCTTTTCCTCCTTCTTCTCCTTCATCATCATCATCATCATCAACGTCGTCGTCGTCGTCGTCGTCATCATCATCATCATCATCATCAACGTCGTCGTCGTCGTCGTCGTCGTCGTCATCATCATCATCATCATCATCATCATCATCATCATCATCATCATCATCATCATCATCATCATCATCATCATCCTTCTCCTTCTCCTTCTCCTTCTTCTTCTTCTTCTTCTCCTTCTTCTCCTTCTTCTCCTTCTTCTCCTTCTTCTCCTTCTTCTTCTTCTTTTTCTTCTTCTTCTCCTCCTTCTTCTTCATTTTCTTCTTCTTCTTCTTCTTCTTCTTCTTCTTCTTCTTCTTCTTCTTCTTCTTCTTCTTCTTCTTCAGTAAGTTCGCGGATGACACTAAAATAGGACGCCTAATTAGGTCAGGAGACGACGCAGAGATTCTTCGAGATGATCTTAACAAATTGTTCATATGGTCGGTGAAATGGCAAATGACCTTCAATATCTCTAAGTGTAGCGTGTTAAACGCATGGCTACACAACCCCGAAAATAGATACAGCTTAGATAACACGTTTTTAGAGAAAACTGAATGCGAGAGAGACTTGGGAGTTCTAGTGAGTCCGGACCTTAAAACTAGGAAAGAGTGCATTAGCGCCAGGAATAAAGCTAACAAAGCATTAGGTTTCATTGCTAGGACGATAACGAATAGGAGTGCAGAGGTAATTATCAAACTCTGTCTAGCGATAGTTAGACCCATCCGTGACTATGCGGTACAGTTTTGGTCTCCGTCCTATAGAATGAACATAAATTTACTATAATCAGTACAGAGAAGAATGACCAAAATGATACATGGACTCAGAAATTTGCCTTGCGAGGAGAGGCTTAGGCACCTTAAGTCACACTCTCTGGAAAGACACAGAGTGCGGGGTGATCTAATAGAGGTGTTCAAGTAGGTCAAAGGCTTTAACAAAGGTGATGTAAACAAGGTCATCATATTAAAACAACAGGGCTGGACTCGCAGTAATGGATTTAAACAGGACAAATTTAGATTTAAGAGGGAAATGGGCAAGAATTTGTTTACTAATAGAGTGGTTAACGAATGGAACAGACTTGGTAACCATGTAGTTAGTGAGCGCTGAAACTATCAGTTGTTTTAAGAAACGGTTACACAACTTTATGGATGGGGATGACAGGTGGTGATGGATATGGAGCTGCTGCCTTGTGTAGGCTTTAAGGTCTCTTACAGTCTCCTTCATTCTTATGTTCTTATGTTCTTATTCTTCTTCTCTTCTTTTTCATTTTTCTTCTTCTTTTTCTTCTCCCTATTCTTCTGTCTTTCCTTCTTCTTCTTCTTCTTCTTCTTCTTCTTCTTCTTCTTCTTCTTCTTCTTCTTCTTCTTCTTCTTCTTCTTCTTCACCATCATTTTCTTCTTGGCCGCAGCTAAATGGCTCCTGGCGTAAGCTTCTCACCTTTTTCATATTAAGTTAGGTCAGGTCAGATCAGGTTAGGTTAGATTAGGTCAACTTAGGTCAAACTAGATTAGGTAAGGTCAGACCAAATTAGGTTAGGTGAAGTCAGGTGAGGTCAAGTCAGGTGAGGTTAGGTCAGCTTAGGTTACGCTGTGCTCTGTCGTACCATTCCACTGTGCCGCTTTGTGTGTTTCTGTGTGGCGAGTCGGACCATGCAATGCTGAAAGACTTTGTTCTTGCATGAGGGTCGTTTGCATGCATTCCGTGGCCTCTTGCCTCCTGTGTTGCATATTGTTGTTGCAGACCACCGTCGTCCCTTTGCGGACGTTTCAGTGCCTACGTCGGGCAGAGTCCCTCCGCTGCATAAAACCCAGACATATAGCATTGAGAAGGTTCCGCCTTATACAGGTGTATGTAGTGATTTTTTGTTTGTAACATCCCGGACGCACACGTGTACGTCATGCAATGCGTACACGTGTACACATGTGTACTTAACTGGAACATGATGCACGTCGAACCAAGTAACGTGATTGAGATTCGCCTGAAGGGCCATACTATGAAAGAGCTTTGACTCGCTGCACTACAGTTGACCTTAGAAGGATCGTGGGAACATCATGATGAGTTGTGCCCTACATGCTGTGATAAGAGGGAGGGATGATTTGGCTATCCTTTTTCTAAGGGAAAGAAAAGTACATTCGGGTGAAAAAAGTTACTTGGCATTTTCTCGGGTGAAAACCTGAATTCTGGTAACAAATATAAACAACTGTCGTAATTAACCATGAATGTAGAAAAACAATATTTTTCCAGACTTTGACTGGAAGACATTTCTTCAGTTATATTTGTCTTCAGAACTTTTCACCATCAATATTTATTACCAGATTAAAAAAAGAAATGGCTATGTAGTAACACGCGATTCTGTTCACCCAGGGTAATACCCCGGGGTTTATGTTCATGTTCATCTTCTTTGTGTTCTTCACACTAGAATATGCTTGCTCAGGGGCCCGGTGGTTCCTGCTAATTGGGTACGTTTGATGGCTTCTCCAATTATTTTCTCCAATCAAAAGGGCGTTTTCGGCACTGATATAACTGGCTGGGACGAGGGCGATAAATTTGTCGAAAGGACAAAATTTGTAAGAGCTCAAAATGGCGAAATTTTTGTAAAAATTTACAAATACAAATTATACAGCGTGGAGACATACATGGAGCCTCTTCAAGAAGACTTGGTCAATTTTCTCGATGGCAAGGACGGCCAACCGTCAAGACCAGAGGCGCTGGAAAGCCAGTCTCTAAACACTCCAAACCGCTGTGAAGATGATAGACAAATAAGTAATGAAAATAATACATTATACAATAACGGAAACAACAGGAAAGTTATAGAAAATAATGAATTAAGAAAAACTATTGAAAATAAGGAAGAAAATATGGAAATAAGAAACAAAGAAAATACAAAAGAAAAAGATAATGAAATGAATATGGAAAAGAGAAATATTGAAAATCAAAGAAATTGTATAGAAAGTAGAAATACAGAAAGAGAAAAGAATACCATGAAAAATGAAAACACTGAAGAAAAAGAGAGAAATGAGACAGAAACAGAAGAAGAAAATGATCAAATAACGAAAGAAAATAGAAAAGAGCAAAGAAATCATGTTTCAGAAGAAAGTACGCCTCAAGAGCCCGTGAAAATGTCCTACAGGGACATAGCCGCAAGAGAGCCACCACAAGTTTCTTCAAAGGACCGCAAAAGTAGGCCCCTGGTGATTCTGACTCCCAGCGACTGGTACGAACGCCAGAAGAAGTCGGAATCCCCGGCCCGTGGAATGCAACCCAAATTGGAGAAAGAGTGTACAGGTTATAAAGACATAATCTTTTCGCTTGATTAGCGTTTGGAGCTCTTGGCTGGCACGTTCTTCTGCCGACATTAACATTTCCCTTTCCTTCTGATGTTCGGACTCCTGCCTGGGTATGGCCTCCGAGTGAATTTCGAAGCTTATTCGGCACTCGTGGATGAGGCTGGCCTTGAAAGCCTCTGCTGTAGGTTTCTCCAATTTATCGATGATTAGTTTGCAGAGCTTGGAATAAGTCCTGGAATAACATTTTTGCCTCGTGGCAAATTCTGTGATCATGGAAGGGAGGTCTTCTAAATAAATGTTGTAGAGTGTTGGGCTTAATACGCTTCCCTGCGGTACTCCACAGAGTGGAGCGAAGTATGGCCCATAGTGGTTTTGTATACGTATGCAATCAGTTCTACCTATGCACCAATCAAATTCGACCTTTACATGCGTCAAACCAATCAACACATCCAACGGTGCCGCATGTACAACCTCTTTTATACAACGCACCAATCAACACATAAAACGTCACTCCTAAGCTCCACCCCTTACACGTGACGTCATCAGGCCAACGACCTAGCCACGCCCACCGGAAACAGCAAATGACGTCATCAGGGTCAATGACCGACGCAGCAGCAGCACTGATCGTGGCAAATTTTATCTAAAAGGAATCTAATGATAATAATAACTAACCTCCATCTATCTATGCACCAAATTCGACCTTTACATGCGTCAAATCAATCAACACATCTAACGATGCCGCATGTACAACCTCTCTTATACAACGCACCAATCAACACATAAAACGTCACTCCTAAGCTCCACCCCTTACTTACGTGACGTCATCAGGCCAACGACCTAGCCACGCCCACAGGAAACCACAAATGACGTCATGGTCAATGACCGACGCAGCAGCAGCACTGAATGTGGCAAATTTGTCTAAAAGACATCTACTACATGCACCAATCAAGTTCGACCCTTACATAGGTCAAACCAATCAACACATCCAACGGTGACGCATGTACCTCTTTTATACAACGCACCAATCAACACAGAGAAAACGTCACTCCTAAGCTCCACCCCTTACACGTGACGTCATCAGGCCAACGACCTAGTCACGCCCACCGGAAACCGCATATGACGTCACCAGGGTCACATTGACCCACTAACATCTAATAATAATAATAACTAACCTCCATCTATCTATGCACCAAATTCCACGTTTACATGCGTCAAACCAATCAACACATCCAACGGTGCCTGACGTCTTTTATACAACAAACCAAAATCGACGGCATTCTGCCTAGTGTGAAGATGGAAATTGACGGCATTTTTGCCTAGTGTGTACATGAAAATCGACGGTAATTTTACTTAGTGTGTAGATGGAAATCGACGGCATTTTTGCCTGGTGTGAAGGAGGAAAACGACGGTAATTTTGCCTAGTGTGAAGATGAAAATCTACTGCCTTTTGCCCTGTGTGAAGGAGAAAATCAACGGCTTTTTTTCCTAGTGTGAAGATAGTGATCGACGGTATTTTTGCCTAGTGTGTAGATGGAAATCGACGGTATTTTTGCCCTGTGTGAAGGAGGAAATCGACGGCATTTGTACCTTGTGTAAAGATGGAAATCGACGGTATTTTGGCCTAGTGTGAAGATGGAAATCGACGGTGTTTTTGCCTAGTTTGAAGATGGAAACCGACGGTGTTTTTGCCTAGTTTAAGACGACGTGAAAGGGAAATCAAGATGTCATGATATCAGGGAGCGAAATTTTCAGGTCAGCACGTGGCCTTACGTAACACCGAACGAAACATTCTGAGAAAGCCGTGTAAAGAAAAATGTTTTAAGAAGAAAAGACAATGAATTTTGACAATTGTGTTCTTATTAAAACTGAGCGAAACATTCTGAGAAAATCATTAAATACATGACAATTGTGTGGAACGAAACATTCTGAGAATTTTTTTAAATACGTGGAAAGAAAGATGTTTTAAAAATATAGAAAATATGATGGATTTTGATGCGACGTGACGTCATAACGTCGGCATCAGAGCGCGGGAAGATTTTTCGGTCCTTGTGTATGGTTATCGCGCGTAGGCAACTTTTTCCTTGACTTTTGGCGATGAAGACATATTTCTGTATTTTGAGGACCAAAAACTCGATGGAGATAATCAGGAAACTTGATATATATATATTATATATATATATATATAAATGCCGTTTTCTATCGACGTCACGAAAATAATGACAGCAATGGAGCGCGGTGCATTGTGGGATTAATGACGTCTTTCCCAATGTGAGAATCTAAAAATTAGTGTTTTTCTTTTTCTTTTTGTCATCTATGCATGAGCACAGTTGTATGATTAAGCAGTTGTTACACATAGATTATATTTCTGACAACAACATATTTCCACCAAAATGTAAATATTTCTTGTCCAAACTCACCCTTTTTGGCGCATTCCGTGTACTGCAAAGTATCTACATTAAATACAATGTCTTCATTTGATTCCTTCTTCCTTAAAGAACCTAATATTACAAATTATTCGACAAAAGTAATTATAAAGATATCAAGTATCAAGATGATATAATGTTAATCATCAAAATTCGCAAACACAATAGCAAATGTACTCGTACCTCCAACCTCCATTTGAATAACGACAATATGACTTCCGTTGCAGACATCTAGACGTCTCTAAGGACATATTCAACAGCATATGACGGAGAGATAATTTGTTGTTTGGAGATTTGAAAAATTTAATTTTGTAACCATATATCAAAAGCCCACGAATCAAAATGCCATAGTCAATACTATCCCATTGTTCATAATCCCACACATAATATTCCAGGATGTTGATAGTATTAACTATATGTTAAAGTATAATTTCATTTGATAAATTTATTAATGAATATAGGCCTAGGTTAATTGGCGTGGGATTTTTACCAATGGGATTATGACCTTATGGGACTCTGTCATGGATTCGACACAGGCAAGGTCATCATATCAAGACAACAGGTCAGGACTCGCAGTAATGGATTTAAACTGGACAAAATTAAATTAAGTTGTTTTAAGAAACTGTTAGACAACTTTATGCACGGGGATTACAGGTGGTAATGGACATGGAACTGCCACATGGTCTCTTGCAATCTCCTTCGTTCTTATGTTCTTATCACACTGGGCGCCGACGACCGTTGAGAGCTCGTTCGAGTCAAAAACGACTTCGGTTACAAAATTAAAATTCTCAAATATTCAAATGATATTTCCGTTACATCTAGCAAAGATGAAGGATGAACTAAGAGATTGTGTAAACCTAGATATGGATGTTAGACATACTGTTGAATTGTTCTTAGGGATGTCTAGGTTTCTGTAATAAGCAAAGTCATAATTCTAGTTATATTCAAATGTTGGAGGTTGGAGGTAGGAGGATGTCGGAGGAAAAATAGCCCAGTGTGATTGATAACCCTCATGGAGGCTAGCCAGTCGGCTATACTGGATTTGCAAGTCTGCACCTAGATGCTACGCAAGTTTGACGACAGTTATTAAAAGATCAAACTATTTGTAATGAAAATTCCCTTAACGATAAGAAATAGAAGATAATGGAAATAATAATATATATATTGGGATCCGGCGAATTCACCGACAACAATTCATCGACACGCTCAATTCATCGATATACAATTAATCGAAAAATATAAATATTCTAATTTGAAATATATATCTAGGTTGTGTTTTCATCCTTGATTTAGTATACTTTTATTTTTGATAATGAAATAATTACTTTCATAACCCTTATTTAGGATGAAGAATTTTTTTTCGTAGTATTCATCAAGAATAGAAATTCTTTAATGACAGAACTATTGAAAATGACAAATTAGTTTAAACTAAACTTAGAACTATAAATTGGTTTACTTAAAATTATAAAGCTAGGTTATGGGCTATTGCTCGCAAATAACACTTGGCAACAAATTTCAACTTTTTTCCTGTTACAGACACGTGATCTACTGATTCCTACTAAATTAATGATGCTGATTTCATATCTGATGTCTAAATTTCACTATCACGTCCATATTTTCTGTAACTGACAACCCCTATTTTTCATTTTTTTTCCCACTCGCTCAGTAGTCCAAGCTACTTTTCCAAGTGAATTTTATTTAGGTATACTTAAATAATTATGTTAACATGGGTTTCCTATTTTTTTCTGACTTAAGACAGACAGTGGATTTCCCCTGACGGGAGTTACCACCCCGGCACCCAACCATCCACCCACAGTGGATGGTTGTTATGGCAAAGAGACCTGTTCTCAAGTGAAACTTTGGCGTTTCCTCTTTATTTGTCGTTTATAGGATGACGAACTCTCCTTCTGCAGGAACCAACAGTAATCTCCCATCATATTTGGATTAAAATTACGTTGATATCTGCTTTCCATAACGAAGATCTGATGGTGGAAGTGTTCACCATGCTCGTCGCTTACAGCACCAAGGTTGGCCGGGAAGAAGTCAAAATGAGAATGTAAAAAAATGTATTTTCAAAGATATTCTGCATCACATTTGTTCATAAGATTTCAGTATATTCTCTGTTAGTTCACAATAGTTTCCAGCTTTATGGTTTCCAAGAAGATTTCTTACAACTTCAACAAACGATGCCCATGCACTCAGTTCCATCTCATTTTGGCTACATGGAAACGATGAGTCACGGATGACATCTTAGCATCTGTGAATATTCCTCTGAATTTATCCTTTAAATATTGGAAACCACTACCTTGATGATCCATACCCTTTACAAAATTCTTCTTAATGTGAAGTGGTGGAAGATGTACTTTCTAAGCGTCGATAAGGGCTGCATGCTTCACATTATGTTTACCAACAACATCCTCAGTTCTAGATGGCCTATCATGTTTCTTGTAATCTCTGCTGTTCCATTGGCACAAAAAGCATATGCTTTGTGTAGCCCAATTGCGACCCCCCAAGAAGTAATGATGCAACTTCAAGGTCGCCACAAGTATTCCATATGTGCTCCTTATTGGTAATCCTTAGCAGCAGTTCCATGGATTCATAAGATTTTAAGGCCAGTGCCATGTGCTACAGGTATTAAAGGTTTTTCATTGCCGTGTAGTAAGACAGCTTTAATGCTAGCTTTTTTAGAGTCAGTGAAAAGTCTCCTTTGTTTCACAGCATAGAGACAGCCAATTTGTTGCATTAGACTATTGATATCGTGGCAGAAACAAACGCTATTCTCCTGAGAGTAAAATGATGAAAACTGCAGATGGCGATGACAGAAATGAGAAATTTAGGTGTTTGGCTGGAGAAGATTCCATCCTTGACTTACCAAATATGGGTAACTATCTGCATCTGGAATATATATATGCCATCTTTTTCTGTTGCTATATCACTAGTAGAATCTTCAGAGGAACTGCTGTCATCGTTGCTGATGGAAGTGGTGGCGGGTTTGCTTCATCATGTGGTACTGGTTTCATTGCTGATTCACAGTTTGGGTACGTGATCTTTGATTTGTTTTTCTTTCAGAAACCAGCAACCTTTGTTAAACCAAAATAACAATCATTGACGTGATTTTTTGGCTCACGCCAAACCATGGGGACTGAGAACGGCATAACTTTTCTTTTACCATCTACCCAAGCTATTAAAATGGCATTGCACGGTGCACAACAAATATGTGGTGCCCAGTCCTTGTCTTTGTCTCCTAATTTACAGTCAAAATAGTACTTATAGGCAAGTTTAAGCTTTGTTGTTATGTTTCTACGTTGTTGCTTCAGTGTATATTGTCCACAGACATAGCAGAAGTTGTTCGGGTGATTTACACAAACTCGACTTTGATGCCATTTGAAGTACCATACAATATCTGAAAAAAATTGAATGCATAATAAGATAGAAATACGCTTTGGTACAAAATAAATGCTACAAAAATACAACAACTATCCCAGCCTGATTACTTGCTTAAAACAGCAGAGTTTCAATAAACGTCCTACTTGCCTGTAAGATAGCGACAACTAGGAGTAAATTTTATTTTACAAATTCGTTAGATGTGGATGGGAAGAGTAAGATAAGTGATTTGCTTCTTACGGAAAATCTAAGTATAATTTGCATGTTACACAAAATCTAGACGTGACAGAGCAAATTCAATTATAGATATCAATTTACCATATCAAAATCACATAGAAACACTTATTTGCTCTACTGTAACAATATCTTTGTTGCCCAGTGTAATTGGTAAGCGAAACTGTGAGTCCTACGTGTCTGCACATCAGCGACGTGTCGATTTCAAAACGGAAGAAGAAAAAGAATCCAGACAGAAAGGACACCGCGAGATGAGACACAAGTGGGCAAGACAGACAAACGATGGAGGTCTGGGTGTCAATCACGCTGATTTCATTCGCAATAGAAACAGTGCTACGAGCAAAGTGAAAATTGATTTGAGATTGAGAGTTGTATGTAGGATATGTGCAGCTGCCTATGTGCTCGACTGCTCGACGTGCTCGTCAGTCGTCAGTATGACTTGAGCGGTGTAATTGAAAGGTTGTGTCAGCGGTCGCTTTGGATACGTTGTAAATAATGTTTGTGCGTTTACTGTGATGATTTACATTAAGTTGTGCTTTTTTTGAGCCAATGAACTAACAGTGTGCTTAGCAGTCTGAGATTGTAAGTGCGGTTGTAGTAACCTGCACCGCCTACTTGTAATCAACATTGGCTGTTGTTACGTTGTACACTGGATCCGAAAGGTAAGTTAGGCAGGTACATAGTTTCTGGACGGCGATCTATTATTTAATTATATTTTTATATTGAAGTTATTAAGTATTGGTTGTCCCATGCTTTATCAAACTTACTCTCAAATTTTATAACTGATTTTGAGTCTGTGACATACTTAGGTAGTGCATTCCATTTGTTTGGTGCTACAAAATGAGTTCTTCCTTTTATCCAGTTTTGGTCTTTACTATTTTCATAGGATGTCCATTTTCCCATAGTTCCAAAATGTCATGGCATACGTCCTCATCGTAGACTCCTGTCAGGATATTAAGTGATTCAATTGTATCGCCTCGTGCACGTGTACATGCACGAGGGTTTCCTCAGTCTCTCCTCACAGTTTCTGTTTTGGGGGCCGAGTAGCGCCACCTAAAAGAGAAACCTAAAAATTTCTTCATCCAAAGAGACAAAGGTTCTTCTGATAAGTCCTACAAGTCTATTAGCTTTATTTATCTTTTCTGCAAGATGATGTGAGAACTGGAGTTTACTATCGATTATTACCCCTATATCCTTCTCTGTACTATTTTTGTCATCTTTTCATTCATGTTATATCCATAGTTTCTTCCACTGCAATTTCCAGTGTGCATGAATTTACATTTTTTTTTTATCAAGCAGCAATGTCCTTCAGGGTTTTAATTCACCAGTAAATTTTTGTATTCTCTGCATACAATTATATTTCACTTCCATCTCTTAGAACTTCAGGTAAATCATTTATTTAAAGGACGAACAATAATGGTCCCATCACATATCCCTGAGTGACACCACTTTCCACATCATGCCATTCTGATTTATAGATTATGTCCACTGCAGCATTCTCAGCTGTCCAATACCCTTATTAATTGAAGAACTGTAGATCACTCTGGTAAGAATCCAAATTGCCTGTTACTAAATAGTTTATTTGATTTCATGCTTTTCATAACTTTCTCTCTGACTAGTGATTCCATTAGTTTATGCACAATACTTGTGAGACTTATTGGTCTGTAGTTTGTCGGGTCACAACTGCTTCCTTGTTTAAATATGGCAGTTTATTTGCAATTTTCCAGTCCATCAGTAATTGTACAGTATTGTACTGTAAGACTTTTCAAATACTATTTTAAGAGGTTATCCCAGTTGCTCTCCTCCTTCCTTCATTATCCTAGGATATATTCCGTCCGGTCCAGGTGATTTTTTTTTTCATGGCATTTTTAATGTTCTGTAATGAGAACTCCATATATGACATTTCAGGCACATGTTTAAATGAAAGATTTAGCACATCTCCGTCTGGTTCCTCTGTGAATACTTTGTTGAACTGATTAGCCAGTATGTCTGCCTTTTCCTTATCCATCTTAGTTTTGTTCATACTACTATCACTATTCATGTGTAGTTCTGGTATACCAATTCTTTTTGTTAACTTTTCTTGTACATATTTCCAAAATTATTTGGATTTTCTTTTGCCTTTCAATTAGCTGTTCTCTATTTTTTCTGTTTTCTTGTTTCATTCCTCACCTGGTTGTACACCTGTATTCTTTCTCAACCTGTTGAAATTCCTGACAAGTTGTATTTACACAGGTTTTTAGTTGTATTAGTCGTGACCAAGGCGTTTTTTCTTATTTTTGGTGAAAGCATCCTATTCATTAGTAGTTCCTTCATCTGGGATTTGTTCTTTTTCTCTGACAAAATGTGTCTTTTACTACTTTGATTGGCACACATTTGTTTATAGTATCTGTAAGTTTAATTCTAGAAAAAAAAAATCAACATTTCCTCAATATTTGGTTTACCCAAGTATTGCTCCCATTTGATGTCCAACTTTTATTTCTCAACTCTTTAAAGTCTGTTCTCTTGTACAAGAATATGTTCTTTGTATTGCATGTGAAAGTAATGGTAGCATGATCACTTCATCCTAGGGAACTTTCTACTTCTATTTCCTCTACTATTTCTTCTTCCCTACTAAATAATAAGTCTGACACCCTAACTTGTAGAGCTGGGTGCATTCCTTGGTGCATTGAATAGGTAGGCCACATACTGTACCAGAGAAAAAATGTTGTAGGCCACATACTAAACCAGCACCGAGTTAAGGATATACAGTACATATTCAAAGGGGAGAGAATAGGGGAATATCAGATAATTTTTTGGTGGAAGATTTTTAAGTTGAGAGTGGAGGACAGATGGAGAAAAAGAAAAAAGACAGAAGGTTGGGAGGTGTTTAAAGTGAACTGCTTAAATGAGAAAGAAAGGGAGAAGGAGTACAAAAAGAAACTGAGAGAGGAGTGGAAGGGAGTGAAGGATAGAGTAGAACTAGGAGTGGAGGAGGAAGTTGCAAGGTGTGCAAAGATGGTGTGTGGAAAAAGGAGGATGGGAGAAATAGAAGGAAGGGTAGTGAGTGGTGCGATGAAGAAACAAAGAAGGTTGTAGAAGAGAAGAAGCGAGCTTTCACAGATTGGTTACAAATAGGACGAGAGAATCATATGAGAGGTGCAAAGAAATGAGAAGACAAGTAAAGCATAAGATAAAGGAGGCAAAGAGGAGAGCAGATGTGAAATGAGGTAAGAGCAACAGAAAATTTTGAAAGTAACAAAAAGATGTTTTGCAAAGAAATTAAGACAGGAAGAGAAGGGAAATCAAATAGAGAGGAAAAGGTAAAATGTGCAGATGGAGAGATGATAATGGAAGAGAAGGCAATAAGAGGAAGATGGGTAGAGTATTTTAGAGAGTTGCTAAAGGTAAAGGAGGGAAAGGTGGATGCCGTGGTAAGCGCTAAGAAAATGACAGTGGTGAATGAAGAAAATGGAGGAGAAATAAGGAAAGAGGAGGTGAAGGCAGTTGTTGATATGACGAGAGCAGGTAAGGCACCTGGGTTACAAGGGTATCATGGAGAATGTCTAAAACAAAAAGGAGGTACAGTGATGGTGGACTGGGTGTTGACGTTATTTAATGCTTGTTTAAGAGAGGGTAGAGTGCCAGAGGACTGGAGGAGTGTCTGTATAGTTCCACTTTACAAGGGAAAAAGGGGACATGTGTGAGTGTAGTAGTTTCAGAGGGATCAGTTTGTTAAGTGTAGTTGGGAAGGCTTATGGGAGGATCTTGATTGAGAGGATTAGGAAAGGAAGAGAGAGAGAGTAATTGGTGAGGAACAGTGTGGGTTTAGGACAGGTAGTTGAGTGGATCAGATTTTTGTGGTAAGAGAGATGTGAGAAAGCTTTAGGATAAGGTAAGGATGTTTTTTTTTTGGGCTTATATGGATTTGGGAAAGGCTTATGACGGTAAACAGGAAGGCACTGTGGGAAATATTGCAGATACATGAGATAGGAGAAAAGCTTTTAAGAGCAGTCAAGAGTTTTTACGAGAGTAGCAGAACTTGTGTTAGAATCGGAAATAGGTTGGTGAGTGAGTGGTTTGAGGTAAAGGTGGGACTTTGTCAGGTATGTGTTCTGTCACCTTGGCTGTTCAATCTATACA
Organism: Oratosquilla oratoria; assembly: GCF_046742065.1. Lineage (NCBI taxonomy): Eukaryota > Metazoa > Arthropoda > Malacostraca > Stomatopoda > Squillidae > Oratosquilla > Oratosquilla oratoria. Next base: position 26,361,436 of record NC_134781.1, on the reverse strand, counting down.
TGGATGGGGTGGTGTGAGAGGTAAATGCAAGGGTAGTGGGCTGGGGATTGGAGATGGTTAAAGAAAATGGAGGAAAGTGGGAAGTAAGCCAGTTGTTGTTTGTTGATGGCACTGCAATTGTAGCAGGATCATAGGAGGGATTGAGGAAGTTAGTTACAGAGTTTGGGAAGGCGTGTGAAAGAAGGAAGTTAAAGATAAATGTGGGTAAATATAAGGTACAGTAATGAGATGTACAAGGGGAGAAATTGGCAGCAGACTAGAGGTGAGTATTAACGGAGAGAGAATGGAGAAAGTGGATAGTTTTAGGTACTTGGGTGTGAATGTGGCAGGAAAGGGAGGAATGGAGGTGGAGATAGTATGTAGATTGAGAGAAGGAAGTAAATTCCATGGGGGATTAAAAAGTGTGATGAGAAATAGACATTTTGGAATGGATGCTGAGAGGAGATTGTATGAAGGAGTGATTGTGCCAACAGCACTGTATGGGGCAGAAACATGGAACATAAGAGTAGTCTGAATGTGTTTGAGATGAGATCTAGGGTTACTAGGCTGGATAGAGTGAGAAACGAGGTTAGGAGGAGAACGGGGGTGGAAAGGGAGTTGGGAAGTAGGGTTGATGTAGGAGTATTGGGATGGTTTGGACACATGGAAAGAATGAGTGAAGAAAGATTAGTAAGAGAAGTGTGGAAGGCAGAGTGGAAGGAGTGAACATAAGAGAGCAACCAATGATGAGATGGATGGATGGGGTAAAAGGGGGCATTGGGAAAGAGGGGAATGTCTGTTGAGGAAGGATGGGAGAAGACAGATGGCAGGGGTAAGTGGAGAATAGTTGTATTTACCTAATTGTAGTTTGCAATTGTATATGGATGATGCTGTGATGCATGGAAGGGAGTGGGTAGGGGATGGGTGTGGGTGAGGAAGTATGTGCAAATGATATTTTGATGCAGCCCAAAGGGATGTCTCCCCATCTTCTCTTTTTCTGCATGAGGGGACAGAGACGGGGGTCGCTAATTAAATGAAGCGGCCTTGCTGTGGAGGTGCTGTGTCTTGCTGCATTGCTTTTGACCCAGGGCAGTGGGCGAGATGCAGAGATGACCCATCATCCAGGAGGAACCAAGAAAAGAGCAAGGGAGGGGTGGTGAATGGAAGTGAAGTATGTGGGGATGAAATGGATGGGAGTGGATCTATACCTTTGACTTTGGCCCACCTCCCTTGTGAGGGGGGAAAAGCCCCTGATATATGTACGGTATGTATTTTGTGTTGATGTGTTATATCATTCTGGCTACAGAAATATGTGTCAATGCAATTTTTGTTGTTCAGAATGGCTGTTGTGGTTCACTATATGATTTGAATTATTTTTTGATGTAGCTTTTGTGTGCTTTGGCAAAAAATTATGCTATTGTATTTGTTGGTCAGTGGTTGACATAAGTTAACATCAAGGATAATGTGGATACAAATGAGATTGGGACGGAAGATAATGGGTATATGTGAGTGGATGTGACCTTAGTTTTAATTCTTCCAGCTAATGGTCATTTGAGATAGATTTGATAGATATAGCCAATAACATTTGATATATTTATTTCAGTTTGATAATGCAATTGCCTCTGCAGCTGCAGATGGCATCTCCAGCTGCAAAGGAATGGCTGCAGAAGAGAAGAGACAATGACGTTCAATCCTGGACACACTTTGTTAATATAAGCAAATTCAAGGTGAGTGAGAAATATTTTGTATAGAAAGGCGTGTTAAAAAAATAATATATTACCTCTCTCATGTGTATTTACCCACAAGAAATGAGCTATGCTCATGGGGTCCTGTTATGTATGCATTTCCCTAACCATAGTATGTAGGAAAATAGCAATGCTTGTTGGGTCCCATCTCCTACTCTCCAATATGACATATTACCTATTCTCAAAACCATGTACAGTTCCAACTTAATCTATATCCTTAATTTCAATATTCATATTTTTTAATTCATGTTTGTCTGTCAGTCTTGTGTGCACAGCCTCCCAAGTAGTTCTGCCATATCAGTTCTTTCTTCTCCCTGGTTCCATGTGGGTGGGGGTGGGGAGTTAGCTCCTTGATAGTTGGTATGCCTTATAAGAGTATTTCTACTGCAGTCCTTGGACCAACAATTCTGTTCAGTGTTTTAACAGGATGGAGCATAGAGGAAGGGGGTACTGAGGTAGCCATCACACAAGAACACAACATAGCAAGTGGAAACTCTGTTGAGAGCCTGTGATGGTGATCATGTTCCTCTATTGCTATTTTGTTATGATTAACACAAGGCAACAGCAACTGGTAATGTGTTCCACTTGTTCTCTGCTTTGTTTAGGAAGCTGAACATTTTAAAAAATTCTTTGACTATTTGATGTGTCTGTGATGACATGTATATATATCAAAGGCTTTTCCCCCCTTACAAGGGAGGTAGCCAAAAACAAAGGCATAAAATCCACCCCCACCTATTCCATCCACACTTACTCCAGTCCCATTCACCCCCCCCCTTACTCCCTCTTATCTTGCCTCCTCCTGGATGACAGGTTATCCCTGCATCCTGTCCACTGCCCTGGGTTAGAAGCAGTGTTGCAAGACGCAGCACATCCACAGCAAGGCTGCTTCATTAAATCGGCAACCCCCCCCCTCTGACCCCTCCTGCAGGAATGGAGAAGATGGGGAGAAATCCCTTCAGGCTGCATCAATTTATTTTTCACACATACTCTACTCCCTCACCCCCATCTCCCACCCACTCCCTTCCATGCATCACAGCATCATCCATACACAACCATTCTCCATTCACCCCTATCTTCTGTCCTCTCCCATTCTTCCTCAACAGACATTCCCCTCTTTCCCAATGCCCCTTTCACCCCATCCATCCATCTCATCCTTGGTTGCCCCTCCATGTTCACTCCTTCCACCTCTGCCCTCCACATCTCTGTTACTAATCTTTCTTCACTCATTCTTTCATTCCATGTGTCCAAACCAAAGGATTACAATGGACGAGCATGCAAGCAGGAGATGCTATCGAACATCATTTAGAAAGTAACCGTTTGATAAATGATAGCCAGCATGGTTTCAGACGGAAACGTTCTTGCGTGACTAACTTACTCGAATTCTACAACACAGTTATCTCGAATTATGACAAAAGAAACAATATAGATTTAATATATCTAGACTTTGCAAAAGCTTTTGATACCGTCCCACACGAAAGACTACTTACTAAATTAGCTTTGCATGGAATAAGTGGTAGCCTATTAGGTTGGACTAGTAATTGGTTGAATGGTCGAAAACAGAGAGTTGTTTTAAATGTAAAAACTTCTGGATGGAAAAGTGTTGCAAGTGGAGTTCCTCAGGGTTCCGTTCTTGGGCCACTTCTATTCATAGTATATATAAATGATATAGACATTGGACTAAAATCTACTGTTTCCAAATTTGCTGATGATACAAAACTGTGCGGAGTGGCAAATGATCACTCAAACCAATTAGATATTCAAGAAGATTTAGATAGATTACAGCAATGGTCTGAAAAGTGGCTAATGAAATTTAACACAAGTAAATGCAAGGTAATGCACATAGTTAAAAATAACAGTAAGTACGATTACAAGTTATTTGGAAATTCGTTAACAAAAGTGGATAGTGAAAAAGATCTCGGCGTAATTATCAGTAACGACCTCAAATCATCCAAGCAGTGTATTTCAGCCTCTGAGAAAGCAAATAAGATTCTAGGACTGATTGCACGATCTTTTGATTTCAAAAGTCCATCACTCATTAACAAGCTATATAAATCGTTAGTTCGTCCACATTTGGAATATGCTGTTTCCGTATGGTCACCGAATCTCATTAAAGACATTGACAGATTGGAAAAAGTACAACGGCGAGCCACAAAACTGATTCCAAATATCAAAAATAAATCATACGAAAATCGACTAAAACATATGAATCTGTTTTCCCTAAAAAAGCGTAGACTCAGAGGTGACTTGATACAGGTCTTTAAAATTCTAAAGGGAATTGACAACATCAAAAGTGACCACATTTTTACATTGAATGAGAATCAGACAAGAAACAATGGTCTCAAACTGTCCGGAAATAGATTCAATTTGGAAGTAGGTAGAAACAACTTTGCCAACCGTGTAGTTAATGAATGGAATAAACTTCCTGCACAGGTAGTGCAATGTAGTTCAGTTCAAAGCTTTAAGAATCATTTAGATAAATACCTAAGTAAGATGCTGTAATGATTATAATTTATCTTATATTATTTGTTTTTGTTTTGTTATCATTTGTCTGTCTGATTTTTATTTATTATTAGTTATATGTCAATTAATTATTATTTACTATTTACCTGCTTGTTTATTATTTAACTATACCTATGCATTTATTTATGTATTTTATTTGTTATTTACATTATCATAGTTTTTATTTATTATTTTATTATTAATATGATTTTTTTTCGCATCCGACCTAGATATGGATCAAAAGGTCTCCTGTCGGCATGCTCCGCCTTTGTAATCCTTTGTAATAAATAGACAAACAGGTAGATAAAAGAATAAAATGAGTAAATAATGAAAAATGATATACAAAAATAAAAATAATTGATAAGAAATTAATAACAAAAAATAAACTGTTAATGATAACAAATAAAATAAAAAAAAGCCAGGCATTACAGTATATTTCTTAGGTGGTTATCTAAGTAAATCTTAAAACTTCAAGCCGTACTACATTGCAATGTCTCGGCACGAAGTTTGTCCCATTTATTTACTACACGGTTGGTGAAATTGTTTGTACCCACTTCCAAATTAAATCATATTCCTGACAATTTGAGACCATTACATCATGACTTATTCGTATTCAGGGTGAAAATATTGTCACTCGTGATGTTAATTTCCTTTGAATCTTAAACATCTCTATCAAATTACCCCTGGGTCTTCTTTTTTATTGGGAAAAATAGATTCAATACTCTTTCATCAGCCCTATCTCCCAACTCCCTCACACCACATATTCCCCTTGCTGAATCACAACACAGATTTAGGCCACTACACTCCACAAACATTCTTCTAATAAATCTCACACAAAGAATGGCATCAATTTAGATAGGTCCCATCACAGAACACTTCTTATAACATTAGACATTAGTAAAACTTTTGATACTATCCCCCCTCCACAAACTAACAAAAAATATATAACACTTCTAAAATCAATAAAAGTGACATTTGCATACTTGGACGAAGACATGATAAAAAAAATATTGGTTACATTGATAAGGCCTAGACTAGAATATGTGGTGACATTGTGGTCACCCAGTACCAAAAAGAATATAAAGAAAATGGAAAGAATCCAGAGAGCAGCAACAAAAATGGCACCTGCACTTGCAAACCTATCATATGAGGAGAGATTGGCTAAACTGGAGTTACCGACACTGGAGCAAAGAAGAGAGGTGACCTATTGACCATCTACAGAATCATGAAAGGCAGAGAGATACTTGATAGAGAGAACTTACTTAACTGGGACAAAAGAAACACAAGAGGACATGGAAAGAAAATAAAAAACATAGCTATAGAAGAGAACTGAAGAAAAACAGTTTTCCACATAGAGTTTTGGACACTTGGAACAAACTGGATAATGAAATAGTATGCGAGAAAACCATTCATGAGTTTAAAAACAAACTAGACACTACGAGATACAATGGCGGGACATCAAGAGCATAGCTCCCCTGCCCGCAAAATACAACTAGGTAAATACAACTAGGTAAATACACACACACACAGTTGTAAACCATTATAAATTTCCAAAGTGGTCAAGTCACCCATAGGCAGCTCATGGAAGGGTGTAGGCCTTTCAAACAGAAACTGTACGATTTATGTTTACTATAAACTGGCAATTTACCAACATGGGTAAGTGCCACCCTGGGGCGAGTTGAAAAGAGCTGAACCCCCACCCCCACCCCCACACACCCCCACACACACCACCACCACCTTCCACATCTGATGGTCACTAGTACGACTCACGTGTAAGATTCATCCACAAAACAATGTTTATACTCACAACTCATGATAAATAAATCCTGCATTGAAAGTGCATTACGGTAGTGGGAATTTGCTTTACCTTCTTTTCACCAAAAGTGCCCCCCCCCCAAACATCCTACCTCAGGGCATTACTCCCCGCCCCTCCCCTTGTTGGGGCCCTGTAAACTGGTGCCAGAGAGTTGTATCCATAGTGAACACAACATGGGGAGTATTGCGCAGACTGCTGTCGTATATGTTTACAGTCCTCCCATTTTATCTCATAATGAGCTCTGACTGAATGCCCCCAGGACATATGCATTGTGGTGAGCAGTAGGCTGGTCTAAACCATACAAATATACATCCTCTCGTACAAGGGATATTTTCCTTGCTGTTACTATGTTGTGGGAGTTATTTAATTTAGCTGGATACAAAGGGAAAGATTCAGTTAGATTTAAGGCAGGTGGTTGTGAATGAATGAAAAGTAATGGTACAAGATCCATTTTAACATTCTTGTAAGTTTTGACTAATTCATTGCATAGTGATGAATATGTATATGTTTATGTTAAAGATAATTCTTCTTTCCAGGCATTCTACCCATCATTACTCGTTTTAGAGTTCTATGGTCCTCCATAAGTGCCACATGTCCAGCCCATCTCAGTTTTGCTCTGCTTATAAATGTTAAAAAAATAATGAAGAAAATTAAACTAAAGGCTGTATGTAAAGATGACACCCCCCTCCCAACACATGCTGTTCCACAACTGCAGTTCACATATTCTTATATTTTGCATACTCATAGATGTAACAGTCCACATTTTGTGTCAAAAATAGTTTCTTTTAAATGATTTTTGATCGTTTAGAGGGTGTTGAGAACTATTTTGGCACCTTCCAATGGTTATTACCTTTTTTTTTGTTCGTTGCTTTGAAATTACTCTCATAAATTCCACATTGATGGGGGTCCTGTGTACATCGTATTGAGATCAATCAATTGGTCTCTCTCTCTCTTGCAGAAGACCCATGGTCATGAGGCAGCCATTAACAGCCTCCATCCAATATGGACCAACAAGTTTTGCAAACGTTACATTTTTCAGGGCCCATGAAGAATTGTCACCCCAGAACGCCCACATGAAGAATTGTCACCCCATGAGATTCCACCTGAAGAATTGTCACCCCAGTATGCCAAATATCAACAGTGGAATAAAGATTGTTAGTTTAGGTTGATTGAGAGTTGTGCTTATTGTTATCAACTTGTACAACTGAATAATCGTAAACCCAGAATGGCCCACATGAAGAATTGTCACCCTGTCAAAGACTGGGGTGACAATTCTTCATGTGATCCCATTTTTCTTTATGTTATCCACTGCAGACAGTTTTTGTTTTATTGCAGAGATCATATTGAGAAGGATTTGATCAACTTTGCCAACGACAACCCTGGCGTGGTGTTGTACCTAAAACCTCGGAGGCATTGATCACCTTGCATCAAGGTAGGGTACTGTAAGTTTGACTTTTGCAACAGGTAGTAGCCTCTTTTTACATTGGAGCTTAAACTCAGGAACCTGTAGCAGTGGCAAACCTAAGACCCTCATACTCCTGGAACAGTAACAGCTCTCCCCCCTAATCCCTTGTAACAAAAACACTGTTACCTACATTATTGAAAAAGTAATTTTCTTCCCTTTGAAGAGCTGGAGTTCTTCTTAGCTTAATCAAATTTACTGGTGTTAGCCTGAATTAAAGATTTTATATTTAATGACATTCGCAGAGAATTCACTTCTAAAAGCCTGCCCGCACACCAATGTTCCCTCTTAATTCTTTGCTGTGAGTGAGCACAGAAATTTGGTTGTGTGCAAATTTTGCCTTCTTTGCAAAGTATGTGTGTACTTATTTGGGTCACCATACTGACTGCAGAACACAATACAAAGGATCTCAAGACATGATTTTATGAAATGGACAAATTCTCAAAATCACCTTTCTTTTGTTTTAAATTGTTATGAAATTATACAGTTAATTTCTTTAATTAGAAATTTTCAATTTCATCTTGAAAACCTTGTGTGCACATATATTTTCCTTTGTGTACTATTTGTAAAACGTGTGTGCATGCACATGCACACAGCTTAGAGGGAACATTGCCCTGCACCCCACTTGCAGCATAGTAATTGAGCAAGCAAAGAAATCTATTTACAATTTGATTATGACTGAGACATATTTTTAAAGGAAATGTATCTAGAATATACAACCTTGACAATTTGTTTGTTGATTTATTATTATTATCATTATTTTTTTTTTGTCTACTCATGGCATATTACTAATTAGATCTATGGTTTCAGTAAATGGAGGAGAGGAGTATATAAACACCCATGACCTGAATGGGGAGGAGCTAGTTGCAAAATGGGTCGAGTACATGCGTGGGCGATCAGGGTACCCAGTGGAGCGTCTCCTCAAATATCAACACCCAGATTCATTTCTCAGTGTGATGTATGTTTGCCATTTAGTCACTTTTTTGTCTTTTTTTTTCCATTTTTCCAGGCTTTATCTCTTCAATCTTTAGCATCACTACACTTTTTATTATATCAACACTTTATGTAAGCCCTTTTGTTGTTTCTGCTTAGGTACAAGTTTCTTTGATCCCTCCTTATATTTTTCTCAAAAAAATGTTCCATTTCTCTTCCATCTTTGTTTCATCATTTGAAAATTTTCCCAGCTAGCATTTTGAATTTTTTTCCAAGTTTTACAAAGTCAGTTTTGTTATACTCTTCAATCCACCAAGGCATTTACTCGCTTCTCTCAATCTATATTCTACCTCCACCTTCACTCCACCTTTTCCTGAGGAATAGACATTTGGGAATGGATGCTAAGAGGAGACTGTATGAAGGAGTGATTGTGCCAACAGCACTGTATGGGGCAGAAACATGGAACATAAGAGAGAAGGAGTTTGAATGTGTTTGAGATGAGGTGTTTGAGAAGTATGATGGGGGTTACTAGACTAGATAGAGTGAGAAATGAGGGGGTGAGGGGAAGAATGGGGGTGGAAAGGGACTTGGGAGATAGGGTTGATGAAAGAGTATTAGGATGGTTTGGACACATGGAAAGAATGAGTGAAGAAAGACTAGTAAAAGAGGTATGGAAGGCAGATGTGGAGAGAGTGAACATGAAGGGACGTCCTAGGATGAGATGGATGGATGGGGTGAAGGGGGCTTTGGGGAAGAGGGGAATGCCTGTAGAGGAAGGACGGGAGAGGACAGAAGACGGGTGAATGGAGAATGGTTGTACAGGTAGTCGTCGACTTACGACCGAGTTCGGTTCCGACAAACAGGTCATAAGTCGATCTGGACGCAAGTCGGTCTTTATATATATACAGTATATATTACCCTTTAAATATTTTTGTTACTGTAAATATATATATATATATATATATATATTGTATATTATAGTTAGCATATTGAAATAATCTTAGCATCTTTGAACTATGTTGTACAGTATTTTTTAACCTTTTTGTAGTTTTATCTGATTTTCTTTGGGAAACGTAGCCTAGGCCTAAGCATACTGAATAAAATCCTATCCTCTTTAACCTATGATATTTAATACTGTATTTTTTAACTTTAATATTATTTTACCATCAGACTTTCTTTAGGAAATGTATGCATACTGAATAAAATCTTATTATCTTTGAGCTACGTTGTTTAATATTAATTTTTTTTCTTCTAATTTTCGTTAGGAAACATAGCCAAGGCCTATGCATACTGAATAAAGTCCTGTCATCTTTGACCTACTAATACTTTTTGTTGGTTACATTAAAATCATAGTAAGGCAAAATTAGGAATTTTTTGTATTATTTCAAAACACATTCATTTCGTTTACGTACTGTACCGAAAATATTGTTATCGACAACAGACTAGGCATAAACAAAGTTTACTGTTACATTCTATTAATCGCAAAACATAAAAATACAACATGCTGAACCGAACATATTGTTATCGATAACAGACTAGGCATAAGAAAGTTTTACTGTTACATTTTATTAATTGCAAAACATATAAAAATAAAAAATGCAAGGCAAAATTAAGATTTTATTTTATTTCAAAACACATTTTTTTCGCTTACGTACTGTACCGAACATATCGTTATCGACAACAAACTAGCCTAGGCATAAAGAAAAAAGTTTTATTGTTACATTTTGTTAATTGCAAAACATATAGAAATACAAAATGCAATGCAAAATTAGGAAACATTTTACTTCAAAGAAAAAAATTGAAAGAATATTTAGCTGGGTGGGATGCTGACGGTGTCGGCAGCCTGCCAAAACTATCGTACTCGCGTCTCGCGGCATGCGGAGTAATTGTTCTGCGCTGCCAAGCATAACATTGCAGTTCTATTACTCTATTAAATGTTAAATATTATTGCACTATCTCGTGGTTGTAAAGTCGATCAGTCGTAAGTTGCATAGGTCGTAAGTCGACGACTACCTGCATATGAATGATGATGTGATGCATGAGGTGGAATTGACAGGGGGATGGGGGTGAGGTAGTATGTGTGAGCAAAATTTGACGCAGCCCGAAGGGATTCCTCCCCGTCTTCTCCTTTTATGCAAGGGGGGTCGCCGATTTAATGAAGCGGCCTTTCTGTGGATGTGCTGTGTCTTGCGACACTGCTTCTGACCCAGGGCAGTGGACAAGGTGCAGGGATGACCCGTCATCCAGGAAGTGCTAAGTTAAGAGGGAGGATGGAGGGGTGTGGAGTGTATTCAGGGATGGAATGGATGGGAATGATTTTATGCCTTTTCCTTTTTGGCTACCTCCCTTGTAAGGGGGAAAAGCCTTGGTATATGTATGTAGTTTTGTTATACATTAATCTTCCTTCTCTGTGCTTCTCATTTCTTCTCGCATCATTTTGTTCCTTAAGCTCGAACTCTATTAGTAGGTGGTCACTCTTCCTGGCTCAGAAGTGAATATCTAGTCTCTATGGTTCTTCATTGTGTCCATATCTAGTGTTTTCTTTAACCCATTGTGTCAATGTATAATCAGTGGTCAAATCCAGTAGGACATTGCCTAGAGTTCCTCTCCACCTTTTATTGTCAATTCCTCCCAATTCATTTCCTTTGCATTTTCTTGCAAAATACTGTTAATATTTATATGGCCATTTAGCAAGGATGCAAACACATAATTTTTTGGGTGTGTGAGTAACTGCATACATACAATAGTAATACTTTTCTCAATTTTAGGGGATGGGCTGAAGCCCCTTACTCCCTTGTATAACAAGTGCTTGCACCCATGCTATGTAGGAATGCAAATATTGTAATATTAGGCCCATACCTACCTGTAGATACATGTATTGCTGATTGAATGCTATAAATTTGTTTACTTTGGTTGTAGTGAAGAAATATGAAAATGTGACCCCATACATGATAAGCAGAGTAATTTCAATTTTTTATATACAAGCAGTGGCTTTGCTGCAACTACCTTCGGCAGGTTGCTTGTCCTGTGGCACTTGGTCGCTTTGTTTGCGGGCCATACAATCCACAGATGCCTTTTATTTCTTAGTAGATGGTTTGCCTTCGTCAGATTCTACCTCAGTATTTTTCTGCGTGAAACCTACATTTGGGCGACCTATGTTCTTCGTCGCTGTCTTCATCTCTCATCCTCTTCATCATGGTGAAGATCTGATCCAACTTCTCGTGTAGTTCCTTATTTTCCTTCCTTAGTTTGTCCAAAATCTAATCCTTAATATCCTCCAATGAATCTCCAGTGGTTGATGTGTAGACGGTGTCGTAGTCTGGCATAATGATCTTGATAGCTTCTTCTATTAGTTTGAATATGTCTTCAGGAATATTGATTACTCCGTGCTCAATTAAAAAAATATTCATGAACAACTTATATACTACATTGTGTGGTCGTTTTGTTACTATTTCTCCGTTTTCTTTAGTGGTTCCGGTATAGATAATCAGAGAATCCCTTACAGAAGTGTCTCCCAAACACCGCCACCACTGAGGTAATTTCAGAATCATTTTGAAAGAGTTATGTTCTTGGTTTGAGGTTAGATTGAGCGTTGTGTACGATAATTTGGAAAAAGTACAACGGCGAGCCTCAAAACTGATTCCAAATATCAAAAATAAATCATACGAAAATCGACTAAAACACCTGAATCTGTTTTCCCTAAAAAAAAAGCGTAGACTCAGATGTAACTTGATGCAGGTCTTTAAGATTCTAAAGGGAATTGACATCAAAAGTGACAAAATTTTAACAGTGAATAAGAATACGACAAGAAGCAATGGTTTCAAACTCTCAGGAAATAAATTTGATTTGGAAGTGGGTAGAAACAGCTTCGCCAACTGTGTAGTTGACTGGAATAAACTTCCTGCTGAGGCAGTGCAATGTAGTTTAGTTCGAAGCTTTTAAGATTTGTTTAGATAAACACCTAAGCAAGATGCTGTAATGACTGCCATTTATTTTATATTATCTGTTTGTTTGTTATTGTCTGTTTACTATTTGCTTGATTTTCATTTATCATTAGTTATCTGTCAATTTATTATTATTTACTATTTACCTGTTTATCATTTAATTATACCTATACATTTATTTTATTTATCATTATTTATAGTATTATATTTTTTATTTATTTATCATTATTATATTTTTTCGCATCCGACCTAGTTATGGACCAAAAGGTCTCCTGTCGGCATGCTCTGCCTCTGTAATCCTCTGTAATTTTCTTTTTCGTTTCATTTTTATGTTTAATCACAGCTTTTACCTTTCTTATAGCATATTTGTTGTGAATAACAGTTCTTTTTGATGTTTTGAAAAGTCTGTCTAAGAAATGCATCTGGAAGTTCCTGTGATCAGACTTTGCACCATGTTTAACGAATTTCTTATATCCTGGGAAGTAATGCCGCGTGAGCGCCTCTGAATCCTCCTCTATCATATCGTCCGAACACTCCAATCCGTCAAACATGTCATCACTGTATTTGAATTGTTTATCGTTCTCTAGAGTTAATTTGAAGGCGATCGCCTTCCCTTGGAACTTGCGTATTGACACTTAAACATTAAAGGTCTTGATGTCAGCGTACAACCCAGGGAACATTTTACTGTACTCGTCCCTTAGTCTAGCTGCCAACACCTTATCCTCTTGGAAAGTCTTCTTCGTTATACCCTTGGTAGCTGTTAGCCACTTCCATAGGTACCTCTGTCTAAGCTTCTTTGATGTTTCGTCTCCTGGAATCATATCGGTAGTCGGTATTGTACAGCCAATCACCTTTACGGAAGTGTTCCCCAAACACCGTCACCGCTGAGGTAATTTCAGAATAATTTTGAAAGTTATATATTTTATTTATATATTGAAAAACTATTTATTTATGGTGAAACTACAAATTGAAACATCAAAATAAAAATCTATGGTAAAACTAAAAATACAAAATAAAATACAAAATAAAGAATATTTTAGGGAGTTGTTAAATGTGAAGGAGGATAGGGAAAGGTAGTTGCAGTGGGAAGCGCTAAGAAAATGACCGTGATGAGTGGAGAAAATGGAGGAGAAATAAGGAAAGATGAAGTGAAGGCAGTTGTTGAGATGATGAGAGCAGGTAAGGCACCTGGGTTGGATGGATGTCATGCTGAATGTCTGAAAAAAGGAGGTAGAGAGATGGTGGACTGGCTGGTGAGGTTATTTAATATTTGATTAAGAGAGGGTAGAGTGCCAGAGGACTGGAGAGTTGCCTGTATAGTTCCACTTTACACGGGAAAAGGGGACAAGTGTGAGTGTAGTAGTTTCAAAGGGATCAGTTTGTTAAGTGTAGTTGGGAAGTCCTATGGGAGGGTCTTGATTGAGAGGATTAGGAGAGGGAGTAATTGGTGAGGAACAGTGTGAGTTTAGGACAGGTAGGGGTTGCGTATATCAGATTTTTGTGGTAAGACAGATATGTGAGAAAGGTATAGGAAAAGGTAAGGATGTTTTTTTGGGCTTTTATGGATCTGGAGAAGGCTTATGACAGGGTAGACGGGAAGGCACTGTGGGAGGTATTACAGACATATGAGATAGGAAGAAAGCTGTTAAGAGCAGTCAAGAGTTTTTACGAGAGGAGTAGGGTGTGTGTTAGGATTAGAAATGAAGAGAGTGAGTGGTTTGAGGTAAAGGTGGGACTTGGTCAGAGATGTGTTCTGTCACCCTGGCTGTTCAATCTATACATGGATGGGGTGGTGTGAGAGGTAAATGCAAGGGTAGTGGGTCAGGGGTTGAAGATGGTTAAAGAAAATGGAGAAAAGTGGGAGATAAGCCAGTTGTTGTTTGCTGACGACACTGCTTGTAGCAGGATCAGAGGAGGGAGTTAGTAACAGTTTGAGAAGGTGTGTGAAAGAAGGAAGTTGAAGATAAATGTGGGTAAATACAAGGTGATGAAATGTACAATGGGAGAGGATAGCAGCAAATTGGAAGTGAGACTGGTGGCAGTGGATAGCTTTAGATATTTGGGTGCAAATATGGCAGGAAAGGGAGGAACAGAGGTGGAGGTAGAATGTAGATTGAGAGAAGCAAGTAAATGCCTTGGTGGATTAAAAAGTGCAATGAGAAATAGACATTTGGGAATGGATGCTAAGAGGAGATTGTATGAAGGAGTGATTGTGCCAACAGCACTTTATAAGGCAGAAACATGGAATATAAGATAGGAAAAGTATAAATGAGTTTGAGATGAAATGCCTGAGAAGTATGTTAGGGGTTATTAGGCTAGATAAAGTGAGAAGTGAGGTGAAACGGGAGTTGGGAGATGGGGTTTATGAGTGTTGGGATGGTTTGGACACATGGAAAGAATGAGTGAAGGAAGATTAGTGAAAGAGGTGTGGAAGGAGTGAACATGAGCGGTCGACCTAGGATGTGATGGATGGATGGGGTAAAAGGGGCATTGGAAAGAGGGGAATGTCTGTTGAGGAAGGATAAAGAAGATAGAAGATAGGGGTGAGTGGAGAAGAGTTGTATTTACCTAATTGTAGTATACAATTATCTATGGATGATGCCGTGATGCATGGAAGGGAGGGTGGGGGATGGGTGTGGGTGAGGAAGTATGTGGAAATGATATTTTGATGCAGCCTAAAGGGATTTCTCCCCATCTTCTCTTTGTCTGCATGAGGGGATGAAGACGGGGGTCACTAATTAAATGAAGCGGCCTTGCTGCATTGCTTTTGACCCAGGGAGGGCAGTGGGCGAGCTGCAGGGATGACCCATCATCCAGGAGGAACCAAGAAAAGAGCAAGGGAGGGAGGGGTGGTGAGTGGGAGTGAAGTATGGGGGAATGAAATGGGTGGGAGTGGATTTATGTCTTTGAGTTTGGCCACCTCCCTTGTAAGGGGGGAAAAGCCCTTGACAGTATATGTACAGTATGTATAGTGTGTTATATCATTCTGGCTATAGAAATATGTCTCAATGCAACTTTTGTTGTTCAGAATGGCTGTTGTGGTTCACTATATAATTTGAATTATTTTGTATTTACCTAGTTGTATTTTACGGGAAGGGGAGCTATGCTCGTGGTGTCCCGTCTTCATATCTCATTTTATCTAAACTATTTTTAAATTCATGTATTGTTTTTGCACACACTACTGGTGTAGCTTTTGTGTGCTTTGGCAAAAAATTATGCCATCATTTGTTGCTCAGTGGCTGACATAAGTTAACATCAAGGATAATGTGGATACAGATGAGATTGGGACAGAAGATAATGGGTATTTGTGAGTGGATGTGACCTTAGTTTCAATTCTTCCAGCTAATGGTCATTTGAGATAGATTTGATAGATTTAGCTGATAACATTTGATATATTTATTTCAGTTTGATAATGCAGTTGCCTGTGCAGCTGCAGATGGCATCTCCAGCTGCAAAGGAGTGGCTGCAGAAGAGAAGAGAAGATGTTCAACCCTGGACACACTTTGTTAATACAAGCAAATTCAAGGTGAGTGATAAATATTATGTATAGAAAGACATGTTAAAAAAAATAATATATTACCTCTCATGTATATTTACCCACAAGAAATGAGCTATGCTCATGGGTCCTGTTATGTATGCATTTACCTAACTGTAGTATGTAGGAAAATAACAACACTTGTTGGGTCCCATCTACTACTCTCCAATATGACATAATACCTATTCTCAAAATCATGTACAGTTGCAAATTAATCTATATCCTTAATTTCAATGATCATATTTAGATTTGAATTCATATTTGTCTGTCTGTCTTATGTGCACAGCCTCCCAAATAGTTCTGCCATATCACTTCTTTCTCCTCAGGTTCCATGTGGGTGGGGGTGCGGAGTTAGCTCCTTGATAGTTGGTATGGCTTATTATTTCTACTGCAATCCTTGGACCAACAATTCTGTAAGGGTTCTAACAGGGTAGAACATGGAGGAAGGGGGTACTGAGGTAGCCATCAGACAAGAACACAACATAGCAAGTGGAAACTCTGTTGAGAGCCTGTGAAGGTGATCATGTTCCTCTTTTGTTATGAACAACACAAGGCAACAACAACTGGTAATGTGTTCCACTTGTTCACTGCCTTGTTTTGGAAGGTGAAGATATTTGAAAATTCTTTGACTATTTGATTTGTCTGTGATGACACATATATATACCAAAGGCTTTTCCCCCCTTACAAGTGAGCTTATAATATAAAGGAGCGAATGTGCCAACAGCACTGAAAGGGGCAGAAACATGGAACATAAGAGAGGAAGAGAGGAGGAGTTTGAATGTGTTTGAGATGAAATGTCTGAGAAGTATGATAGGGGTTACTAGGCTAGATAGAGTGAGAAATGAGGAGGTTAGGAGGAGAACAGGGGTGGAAAGGGAGCTGGGAGATAGGGTGGATGTAAGAGTATTAGGATGGTTTGGACACATGGAAAGAATGAGTGAAGAAAGATTAGTAAAAGAAGTGTGGAAGGAGTGAATATGAGGGGTTGACCTAGGATGAGATGGATGGATGGGGTTAAAGGGGTATTACAAAAGAGAGGATTGTCTGTGGAGGAAGGATGGGAGAGGACAGAAGATAGGGGTGAATGGAGAGGGGTTGTGTATGGATGATGCTGTGATGCATGAGGGGCAGTGGGTGGGGGTGGGGGGTGAGGAAGTATGTATGAGAAAAATTTGACACAGCCCAAAGGGATTTCTCCCCGTCTTCTCCTTTTCTGCTTGAGGGGACGGAGAGGGGGGGTTGCCGAATTCATGAAGCAGCCTTGTTGTGGATGTGCTGTGTCTTGCAACACTGCTTCTGACCCAGGGCAGTGGACAGGATGCAGGGATGACCCGTCTTCCAGGAGGTGCCAAGATAATAGGGAGGGTGGAGGGGAGTGGAATATATAGGAAATAGAATGGGTGGGAGTGGTTTCTATGCCTTTTTCTTTTTGGGTAACCCCCCATACAAGGGGGAAAAAGCCTTTGGTATGGTATATGGTACAAGGGAGGTAGCCAAAAACAAAGGTATAAAATCCACCCCCACCTATTCCATTTGCACATACCCCACTTCCATTCACCCCCCTTCCTCTTCTCTTATCTTGGCTGCTCCTGGAAGACAGGTTATCCCTGCAACTTGCCCACTGCCCTGGGTTAGAAGCAGTGTTGCAAGACACAGCACATCCACAGCAAGGCTGCTTCATTAAATTGGCAAAAAAAAAATAAGACCCTCTGACCCCTCCTGCAGGAATGGAGAAGATGGGGAGAAATCCCTTCAGGCTGCATCAATTTATTTTTCACATATACTCCCTCACCCCCCCATCTCCCACCCACTCCCTTTCATGCATCACAGCATCATCCATACACAACCATTCTCCATTCACCCCTATCTTCTGTCCTCTCCTGTCCTTCCTCAACAGACATTCCCCTCTTTCCCAATGCCCTTTTCACCCCATCCACCCATCTCATCCTTGGTCGCCCCTTCATGTTCACTCCTTCCACACCTCTGTTACTAATCTTTCTTCACTCATTCTGTCCATGTGTCCAAACCAAAGGATTACAAAGGAAGAGCATGCCGGCAGGAGACCTTTTGGTCCATAACTAGGTTGGATGTGGAAAACATAGATAATAAACAGGTAGATAAAAGAATAAGATAAGTAAATAATGAAAAATGATGAACAAAAATAAGAATAATTGACAATAAATGAATAACTAGAAATAAACCATTAATAATAACAAATAAAATAAAAATGCCAGTCATTACAGCATATTTCTTAGGTGCTTATCTAAATGAATCTTAAAACTACTTTTTTATAAGGAAAAATAGATTCAATACTCATTCATCAACCATATCTCCCAACTCCCTCATACTACATATTCTCCTTGCTGAATCACAACACAGTTTTAGGCCACTACACTCCACACTCTTCTAATAAATCTCACACAAAGAATATTAGATGGCATCAATTCAGATAGGCCCCATCACAGAACACTTCTTATAACATTAGACATTGGTAAAGCTTTTGATGCTATCCCCCTCCACAAAGTAACAAACAAAATATATAACAAAGACATGCACAATAACACTAAAAGATACATACATACATATACCAAGGCTTTTTCCCCCCTACTAGGGAGGTAGCCAAAAAGGAAAAGGCATAAAATCATTCCCACCCATTCCATCCCCGAAAACACTCCACACCCCTCCACCCTCCCTCCCATCTTAGCACCTCCTAGATGACGGGTCATCCCTGCACCCTGTCCACTGCCCTGGGTCAGAAGCAGTGTCGCAAGACGCAGCACATCCACAGCAAGGCCGCTTCATTAAATCGGCGACCCCCCTCTCCGTCCCCCCATATAAAGGAGAGGACGGGGAGAAATCCCTTCGGGCTGCATCAAAATTTTGCTCACACATACTACCTCATGCATCACAACATTTTCCATATACAACCATTCTCCATTCACCTCTGTCTTCTGTCCTCTCCCGTCCTTCCTCAACAGACATTCCCTCTTCCCCAAAGCCCCCTTCATCCCATCCATCCATCTCATCCTAGGACGTCCCCTCATGTTCACTCCCTCCACATCTGCCTTCCATACCTTCTTTACTAGTCTTTCTTCACTCATTCTTTCCATGTGTCCAAACCATCCTAATACTCTTTCATCAACCCTATCTCCCAACTCCCTTTCCACCCCTGTTCTCCTCCTCACCTCCTCATTTCTCACTCTATCTAGCCTAGTAACCCCCATCATACTTCTCAGACACTTCATCTCAAACACATTCAAACTCCTTCTCTCTTCCTCTCTTATGTTCCATGTTTCTGCTCCATACAGTGCTGTTGTCACAATCACTCCTTCATACAGTCTCCTCTTAGCATCCATTCCCAAATTTCTATTCCTCATTACACTTTTTATTCCACCATACAAAACAAAGCATTAAAAACAATTACAGGCTGCACATATACAACACCTACAGACCACCTACACTATGAAACAAAAGTCCTCAAAGTCAAAGATCACCTTGACAAGAGAGACACGCAAACACTTGCTGCAGCCTCCACAAACACAGCACACCCACTACACTATATAGCAGAACACCCACACACACCAAGAAATATAAAAAAAAAAACACCCAAATATCTATATCACACACAAATACTCTCTTCTCTTCCTCCAAAACCACCAAATACCAGCCTCCGGAAACATATTCATGATCATATCACTCACTACTCCATTAACACACTAAAGGACAACACACTGCTACATGCCAGACCCCCTGATAGCCATCCCTCTGAATCCTCTCTCCCACGAAAGGACACAGTCCACCTGACCAGACTGCGGTGCAGCCACCACCCAGCAACCCTTCTAAGCTACCAGAAGAGGCTGGATGACCGGATTGTGGACAACTGCCCAGGATGTAACACTTCACCCCATACTATTCTAGTATATTTCGTTTTATGGAAAGGAGATATAGAAGTTAAAAGCGACAACCAGCGTTCTTCTTTTCAAGGGGATCCCACTACTCAAAAAAAAAAAAATAATAATAATAATAAATAAATATAATAAACAAATAAAATAAAAAAATGAATAAAAGTAGATTACCAACAATCCCTTGCAAACCAAACTAAGTTAATGTGTTACCATGATAGGCAGAAAAATATTAATTGTAAAGGTATATTGGTAACATGCATTCTTATTTGTTTGGCTTTACATGGAAATTCTATTCATATAACCAAGACGGATGTTATTTTTACTCGTTAATATTTACTTAAGTTTTCTATATGTAAAAGACCCAGAAGGCATGGAAATTTACTCGATCTGTTGATCACTAGCCACGAGAGTATGACAATTGTCGATATAGAAGTTGGTGAAACCATTGCAAATAGTGATCACAACTTAGATTCAAATTGCTAAAGTACTTGTGTACTAGGTATTGGTATAATAGTTGTATTTACCTATTTGTATTTTACGGGACGAGAGCTATGCTTGTTGTGACCCATTTTTTATCTCTCCACATCCAGTTTATTCTTAAAATCTTGTATATTTTTGGCACTCACTGTTTCCCCATTTAGTTTGTTCCAGACATCAGTCCATGTGGGAAGCTATTCTTTTTCAAATCTCTTCTGTAACTGTCCTTCTTTAGCTTTTCATGTCCTGTTTCTCTTTTCCCATTTTAATAAGTTGTCTAGAATTTCCTCCCTTTCATAATTCTGTAGATAATTAAATCACCTCATTCTCTTCTCTGTTCCAGTGTTGATAGATGTAACTTATCCAATCTTTGTTCATATGTCAAAATTAAAAGTGTAGGTGCCATTTTTGTTGCTGTTTTTTTTTTTCTTTTTTTTTCTTTCTTTCTTTACTAGGTGCCCATAGTGTCGCAGCATACTCTAATTTAGGTCTTATCAATGTAATTAATATTTTCTCCATTTCTTCATCCATGTAGTCAAAGGCCACTCTCATTGATCTTAATAAGTTTAAAGTTTCTCCAACTAGTTTATTGACATGTTTATCAGGTGTCAAGTCACTCGAGATAATTACTCCTAGGTCCCTTTCTGAGTCGACTTGTTTGACTTCCTTGGTACCAATTTTATATTGACCTGATATTCTATTTTTGCTTTTTCCAAATTCCATTGTACTGCATTTCTTAATGTTAAAGTTCACTTCACACTTCTGACTCCATTTCCATATTTTATCCAGGTCTACTTATAGCAATCTGCAGTCTTCTTCTGTGCTTGCTCTCTTAAGTAATTTGGCATCATCAGCAAAGAGGTTCATGTAATACCTCACTCCCTCATCCATATCATTTATATAAATGGGAAACATTAAAGGAGCCAATACAGAGCCCTGTGGGATGCCACTTATCATATCTTCCCAGTTCGAGTTCTTGTCTCTAAGTACCACTCTCATTTTTCTCCCACTCGAGAAATCTCTCATCCATTCCAGTAGCTTACCTTGTATTCCTCCTATTATTTCAATTTTTCTTATTAGCTTTTTATGTGGTACTTTGTCAAAAGCCTTCTGCAAGTCTAAGAAGGCACAATCAGCCCAGCCATCTCTTTCTTGTATTATTTCTTTTAATCTTGAGTACATACATTATACCAAGGCTTTTTACCCCTTACCAGGGAGGTAGCCAAAAAGGAAAAGGCATAAAATCATTCCCACCCATTCCATCCCCGAAAACACTCCACACTCCTCCACCCTCCCTCCCATCTTAGCACCTCCTAGATGACGGGTCATCCCTGCACCCTGTCCACTGCCCTGGGTCAGAAGCAGTGTCGCAAGACACAGCACATCCACAGCAAGGCCGCTTCATTAAATCGGCGACCCCCCCTCTCCGTCCCCCCATATAGAAGAGAGGGCGAGGAGAAATTCCTTCGGGCTGCGTCAAAAGTTTTGTTCACACACACTACCTCACCCCCCATTCCCCCGTCCATTCCACCTCATGCATCACAACATTTTCCATATACAACCATTCTCCATTCACCCCTGTCTTCTGTCCTCTCCCGTCCTTCCTCAACAGACATTCCCCTCTTCCCCAAAGCCCCCTTCACCCCATCCATCCATCTCATCCTAGGGCGTCCCCTCATGTTCACTCCCTCCACATCTGCCTTCCATACCTCCTTTACTAGTCTTTCTTCACTCATTCTTTCCATGTGTCCAAACCATCCTAATACTCTTTCATCAACCCTATCTCCCAGCTCCCTTTCCACCCCTGTTCTCCTCCTCACCTCCTCATTTCTCACTCTATCTAGCTTAGTAACCCCCATCATACTTCTCAGACACTTCATCTCAAACACATTCAAACTCCTTCTCTCTTTCTCTCTTATGTTCCATGTTTCTGCTCCATACAGTGCTGTTGTCACAATCACTCCTTCATACAGTCTCCTCTTAGCATCTATTCCCAAATTTCTATTCCTCATTACACTTTTTAAACCACCAAGGCATTTACTCGCTTCTCTCAATCTACATTCTACCTCCACCTTCACTCCACCTTTTCCTGCCACATTTGCACCCAAATATCTAAAACTATCCACTTCCTCCAGTTCCTTTCCCTTAATGCTCACTTCCAGATTACTGCCACTTCCAGCCCTTGTACATCTCATCACCTTACTTTTACCCACATTTATCTTCAGCTTTCTTCCATCACACACTCTCCCAAACTGTCACCAACTTCCTCAATCCCTCCTCCGATCCTGCCACAAGCGCAGTGTCGTCTGCAAACAACAGCTGGCTCACCTCCCACTTTTCTCCATTTTCCTTAACCATCTGCAATCCCTGACCCACTACCCTTGCATTCACCTCTTGCACCACTCCATCCATGTATAAGTTGAACAGCCGGGGTGACATAACGCATCCCTGACGAAGTCCCACCTTTACCTCAAAGCACTCACTCTCTCCATTTCTAATCCTGACACAAGCTCTACTACTCTCATAAAAACTCTTGACAGCTCCTAGAAGCTTTCCTCCTATCCCGTATATCTGCATAACCTCCCACAGTGCCTTTCTGTCTACCCTGTCATAAGCCTTTTCCAGATCCATAAAGGCCCAGAAAACATCCTTCCCCTTTCCTATAGCTTTCTCACATATCTGTCTTACCACAAAAATCTGATCTACACAACCTCTACCTGTCCTAAACCCACACTGTTCCTCACCAATTACTCCCTCTGTTCCTCTCCTAATCCTCTCAATCAAGATCTTCCCATAAGCCTTCCCAACTACACTTAACAAGCTACAAGTACAGGGAAAAGAAAAGAGAAGTAAAGAAAAAGGTAAAGGAGGCAAAGAGGAGAGCAGATGTAAAATGGGGTAAGAGTATGACAGAAAATTTTGAAAGTAATAAAAAGATGTTTTGGAAAGAAATTAAGAGAGGAAGAGGAGGCGAATCAAGTAGAGAAGAAAAGGTAAAAGGTGCAGATGGAGAGATGATAATGGAGGAGAAGGCAGTAAGGGGAAGATGGGCAGAATATTTTAGGGAGTTGCTTAATGTGAAGGAGGATAGGGAGGAAAAGATAGCTGCAGTGGGAAATGCTAAGAAATTAATCTTGAGTAAAACCATATTAAGTGTGTGATACACAATCTTCCACTTGTAAAGCCAAATTGTTTAGGGTTTAGTATTTTATTCTCTTCCAAGTGTTTGATCCATTTGTTCCTAATAACCTTTTCACATATTTTTGTTACTGTGCTTGTAAGGGATACCGGTCTGAAGTTTGTAGGATTTTCTTTGTTTCCTCCTTTATATATTGGTACAATGTTTGCATTTTCCAATCTTGTAGTACCTTTCCTTCTTTGAGTGAGAAATCTATTATCTTGTATAATTTGTCCGTTAGTTTAGCTGTACACTCTTTCAATATCCAATTTGCAATTCCATCCGGTCCATGTGATTTCCTAACATCTAGGTTTTATATTTTGTCTCATTTCTTTCTGCGTGACCTTTAATTTATTTCTTTCATTTTGGGGATATTTCTCGTTGTCCCTCTTCCCAAATTTGTGAGCTTTCAATTGTAAAAACAGACCTGAAATGTCTGATCATAACTTAAGCCATTTCTATGTCATCTATATATTCTTTATCTCTTTCACACAGTTTCACTATTTTGTGTTTGTCTTTTAATTTATCATTTACATATCTGTAAAGGAGTTTTCAACAAAATGAAATACAATTTATACATATACAAAATTTTTACAAAATTACTTGTTGAAAAGGGAGAGCATGAAGCAAAGCTTATGGGGAATTGCTCTCCCTTTACGGAAAGAATTATTTCTATTTTATATATCTATTTTTGTTACATGTTAGTATGATATATATATAATATATATGTGTATATATATATATATATATATATATATATATGTATATGTATATTTGCAATGAGATGTGACACGACGCCTGCTAACTCCGACCTCACGTAGGAATCGGGGTCACGTGTGAGCATCGCATCTTCTGGGGGTCAGGTGAGAGGTGAGAGGTCAAGTCGATTGTTGACATCACGATAATTGCTTAATGTGCGGATGCGGGTCACTGTCACCTGCAGGAACAAGAAAAAAAGAGTGGCAGACTTGGTTGATCCTTGTATTTGTCTATTATATCTTTCTCGTAGTTTCTTTTTTTTTCCCCTGCGTATATTCACATATTCGTTTCTAAGTTTTATATGTGTTTATTACACATGTACGAGCTGTCTATTAGTTTTACATGAACTAGTGTATTAGTACTATTGTACCAGTAAACTTATACTAATATACCAGTGCTAGTGTAACAATACTAGTGTACTTGTACTAATATACTAGTACTAATGTAGTAGTACTAGTACTAGCATTAGTAACTGTTACTAGTGTATTAGTGCTAGTGTACTAGTATTAGTGAACTACTCAGAGTGTACTAGGGTATTAGTACTAGTGTTCTCGTGTATTAATACTGGTGTACTAATTTTCTTGTATACTTGTATTAGTTAAACATTATAATTTACCAGTGTACTAGAACTAGTATATTAGTGTACTAATATAGTAGTACTAGTGCACATGTACTAGTGTTTTAGTACATCATACATATACCATGGCTTTTTCCCCCTTACAAGGGAGGTAGCCAAAAAGGGAAAGGCATAAAATCATTCCCACCCATTTCATCCCTGAATACACTCCACACCCCTCCCACCCTCCCTCTTATCTGAGCACCTCCTGGATGACGGGTCATCCCTGCAACTTGCCCACTGCCCTAGGTCAGAAGCAGTGTCGCAAGACACAGCACATCCACAGTAAGGCCGCTTCATTAAATCGGCGACCCCCCCTCTCCGTCCCCCCTTGCATAAAAGGAGAGGATGGGGAGAAATCCCTTCGGGCTGCGTCAACTTTTGCTCACACATACTACCTCACCCCCCACCCCACCCCGCCCATTCCACCTCATACAATCACAACATCATCCATATACAACCATTCTCCATTCACCCCTGTCTTCTGTCCTCTCCCGTCCTTCCTCAACAGACATTCCCCTCTTCCCCAAAGCCCCCTTCACCCCATCCATCCACCTCATCCATCCACCTCATCCTAGGACGTCCCCTCATGTTCACTCCCTCCACATCTGCCTTCCATACCTCTTTTACTAGTCTTTCTTCATTCATTCTTTCCATGTGTCCAAACCATCCTAATATTCTTTCATCAACCCTATCTCCCAGCTCCTTTTCCACCCCTGTTCTCCTCCTCACCTCCTCATTTCTCACTCTATCTAGCCTAGTAACCCCCACCATACTTCTCAGACACTTCATCTCAAACACCTTCGAACTCCTTCTCTCTTCTTCTCTTATGTTCCATGTTTCTGCCCCATACAGTGCTGTTGGCACAATCACTCCTTCATACAGTCTCCTCTTCACATCCATTCCCAAGTGTCTATTCCTCATTACACTCTTTAATCCACCAAGGCATTTACTTACTTCTCTCAATCTACATTCTATCTCCACCTTCACTCCACCTTTTCCTGCCACATTTGCACCCAAGTATCTAAAACTATCCACTTCCTCCAGTCGCTCTCCCTTAATGCTCACTTCCAGTTTACTGCCACTTTCACCCCTTGTACATCTCATCACCTTACTTTTACCCACATTTATCTTTAGCTTTCTTCTATCACATACTCTCCCAAACTCTGCCACCAACTTCCTCAATCCCTCTTCTGATCCTGCCACAAGCGCAGTGTCGTCTGCAAACAACAGCTGGCTCACCTCCCACTTTTCTCCATTTTCTTTAACCATCTCCAATCCCTTTCCCACTACCCTTGCATTCACCTCTCGCACCACCCCATACATGTATAAGTTGAACAGCCAGGGCGACAAAAACAAGCAAGGCTGTCCCCAAAGTCCGTGTGACGGATGAAGAGATTGCTGCCATTGGTCGCATTAACATTCAGTACTTCAAAATTCCTCCAGCATTAGAACCTATCGTCTACAATCCACTGGTTCGCACGACAGAAGAGGATCCAACATCAGAGTTAGATATACTGTGGAAGACATCGTTACCTCCCACTCTCCAAGGCACTCCTGGTTTGGTATGATGCAGTTCCTGCATGGAGGTCAACAGCCAGGAAAAGCTTCTGTGACATTCCTTCCAATGATTGACCTTGATCCCAGTCAAGCTTCATGTATCTACTCTACAATGAAGTTTGTGTCTACCCAAGCTCAACTATACGACGTTATTCCAGTCCTCACATTCGACCAACCCTTGTACTGGAAAGCTTTAACGATTATAATATAGGTCTCAATCAAATGACAGTGATCTCAAGCGCATAGTCCTCAGGCTTGGGGGATTTCACATGCAGATGAGCTTTCTTGGGAGCATAGGTCACTTAATGGCAGGCTCGGGACTGCAAGAGTTGCTCGAAGTGGTATATGCTGGAAACGCAGTGCCCCACATGATGACAGGCAAAGCTGTTTCCAGAGCAGTGCGGGGACATACGCTGGTAGATGCTGCACTGAACACCATTTTGGTTGCTGATGCCTACAATGTGCCTGTGCCAACCAAAGACACAGTTCAGGAACCACAAGTGGCAACTGCTGATACTGAGACAGATAATGTAGAACCACAAGATATTCCTTCAGATATAGTGACGACTGACATAACTACAGCAAGTGAAGTGTATGACAGAGCAATGTCCTCTTCCCTCTCAGTGGAAGAAGTTTGTTCTGCAAAAGTGTTGCAAAGAATCCAGACTGAACTTGACAACAAAAAGGATATGATGACTATGCCAACAGCAAAACTCTGGTTGCAGTATCTCAACATGGTGGACATCTTGCGGAAATTTATTAAAGCTGAAAGAACAGGGAACTGGAGCTTACTCCTCCAATGTGTGCACGATATGCTTCCCTACCTTGCCGCTTCTGGACACCGACAGTATACAAAGTCTGCTTATGTATACCTGCAAATGATGACCAAACTACCAAATACGCATCCGGATGTGTATAAGAAGTTCCAAGAGGGATACCACGTTGTGCGGCGTAGTGATAGATACTGGGCAGGGCTCTCCACAGATCTGATCATCGAACAGGTTTTGATGAGAAGAATAAAGACGCTTGGGGGCCTAACTCGAGGAAAAAGGATGACAGAGACTCGGCGCTTACTGTGGGTCCTATCCAATGCCAGCATGCGCAAACATCAACAATGCAATGCAGAAGTTCAGCGGGGTCTCCTACGAAACCAGCGACCAGCACAAAGATATTTCGAAGGCTAGACAGGCCAGAGATGTCAAGGACACCCTCGATCTTATCAGCTATCTGAAGGAAAGAGATCCATTCAAGGAGATTACCTCACTTCACAACATTGCTAATGGCATGGCCGCTCAGGACGGAGTCAATGTTGACCAAGCAAAAGAAATTGGAGACAAGATTCTTGTGAGCATGGCAGGGAAATAATCTGTGGAAGAATTCACCTTCTGAAAAGCCGATGAAGCAATGACACTTGCATCCAGATCAACTGTCAAAGTCAGAGGGGAATCTGTAGTAGTGGATCCACAATTGGTGTTCCAGCGACTGGTAATTGTAGGTGAACGGTGCGAAGACTTGTCAACGTTATTTAAGTTCAAACTCTGTAGCCACCCTCCTGCCTTATTTGACTCGTCATCCCTTCCCTTGCAGGCCAATAAGGCAGTCCTTGCTGATGTTCTGTGGAAGTCTATAGATGAACAACGTGAGCCGAGTGGAGACCAAGTCCAATGTGTCCTTGATGGCGGCGCGCTACTCCATCGGATTCCCTGGCCAAGAGGTTCCACATATGATAGTGTGTGTCAGATTTATGTCAGATATGTGACACAGAAATATGGAGCTGCTGTCATTGTTTTTGATGGCTACAGAGATGAACCCACAACTAAAGATGCCACACAACAAAGAAGAACAGGAACCTGCTCTAGTTTGACCGTAAACTTTGGTGGTGATATGATCATCCAATCCAAGAAGGAGGACTTCCTGAACAACAAGACAAACAAACAGCGCTTCATACATTTTCTCAGCGACAAACTAGAAAGGGCTGGATGCAGCACAGAACACGCAAAGCATGATGCTGATGTCCTCATTGTTCAAACAGCCCTTGCCTTTGCCAGAACAAGAGATACGGTTCTCATTGGTGACGACACAGATTTGTTGGTCCTACTGTTGTATCACGCTGATATGACCGCAAATGAACTGTTTCTGGTATCAGAGTCAAAGCAAGCCACCAAATCGAGAAGGGTATGGTGCATAAAGCAGTCGAAAGAGTCGCTGGGTCCTCAGATTTGCGACCATCTGCTCTTTGTCCATGCTGTTCTTGGCTGCGATACCACTAGTCGCCCGTTTGGATTGGGAAAAGGTTTGGCAGTGAAGAAGGTGAAGACTGATTCCCTGTTTCGTGAGCAATCAGAGATGTTCCACAAATCAGAGCAAACACCGGAGGACATAACTGCTGCAGGAGAGAAAGCTCTGGTATCACTGTACGGTGGTACCAGAGAGGAAGGACTGGACAGCTTAAGATACAAGCGGTTCTGTGACGAGATTTCCAAGAGCACATCTTCCGTGGAACCACAAACTGTACCCCCAACATCAGCAGCTGCAAGATTCCATAGCCTCCGTGTCTATTACCAGGTAATGGAGTGGAAAGGAACATGTGTCAACATGAAGCCACAAGATTGGGGATGGCACATTGTGGACAGAAGGTACATGCCTATACAGACAGATCAGCCCGCAGCACCACCGGAGATACTGGATGTCATCTGTTGTAGCTGCAAGAAAAACTGCAAAACAAGGAGGTGCACATGCCAAATATATGGTCTCCAAAAAACTGCAAAACAAAGAGGTGCACATGCCAAATATATGGTCTCCATTGCACTGCCGTGTGTAGAGAATGTCGTGGTACAAGTTGTTCTAACTCACAGGTGCCAGATTGATCAGATAATGTAGACGACGACGCTTAAGCCGGATACCGCAAAGTGGCACAACTGGAATTGACACTCTTGAAATTAATGTTGATGATCTGTTGTTGAAACATAGGCTTACTGTTGTTCATGAGTATGATAATAAACTTATCTCTGGCTACAATCGTGTTTTCCTACATTTCAGTAGGCCCTAGGTTAAAAAAATGCACCGAAAATATAAAATGTTAAGCAAATACATTTTAAAAATAGACATTCTTTCCAGCATATTGGATTTTTGGCTATAAATTCTTAATCCAATAAAAATGTAACCTATTCCACGTGAATTCTTGTGTTAAAAAACCCCATTTTAGCACTTTAAATGACTCAATTATTACATCTAAATGCGGAGATATGGCAAATTATCGAAAATTGGCGGCCATATTGGATTTATGCAAATTAGACATATTTCCTCAACGTGGATTTCTTAGGACTTTTAGTATGATGTTCTAGACTCCTCATGGGCAGGCATGTCCTGTCGTGAAAACAATTCTGTTGCAATTTGTTCCAAGTTGGGCCCTAAAATGTGCTATATTGCCTGGACTACATCATTATTATTATTATTATTGTTATTATTATTATTATTATTATTACTATTACTATAATTATTGTTGTTGTTGTTATCAACATCATTATTTGTTTTATCTTTTGCAGCCCAAAGCTGGGGCGTCGTTCAGTTGGGGATGTGGCGTCATGGGCGACTGTGCACCACGCACCCCTGGGAAGTCATCTTTTCTGTCATCACCTTGACTGTCACGATACTCTCTGTCTCTGACGGTTACAAAGACGAGAAGCCGCCAGCCACATCTCAGGTAAGCGAGCACTTAATGTATTATCACACTGGGATTCACTAACGCCGACCGTTGAAAGTTCGTCCGAGTAAAAACGACTTCGGTTGCAATATATATATATATACATATATTTGAAACCTCCAAATATCAAATAAACTTTCCGTTATAAATGGCAAAACTGAGTGATGTAATTAAGATTGTAAAGCTACACGCATGTTAGACATGTTGATGAAATGATTTCTTTAATAAGCGAGGTCATGTTCTAGTTAATCAAATGGAGGTAGAATGGAATGTCGTAGGAAAAATAGCCCAGTGTGATAGATAACCTCTGAAGGAGAAGGCGGGAAGTTTCCGCAGTCCATAACTCTCGCCTCCATTCTTTACAGAATTCATAAACATGAGATATGAGAGACAGAAACAAGAATTAGCCAAATAAAAAATCTGCAAAAATCTGATGCCAATGCGATCTCGCCATGACTTTCATTATTGATTATTGTTTTCCTTTTCAAAGATTTTCATCAATACTTTCTAAATACTTTATTAGAAATTACGTAAAAGGTGACGTCATATTGAACTCGTTTATTGAACTCTAGAAGTTTAATTTAATTAAAGTAATAAATTATGTATATTTAAATTATTGGATAAAATCTGAATAATTAATAATGTTAATGATCAATTGCTACTGATAATTTGTAGTCTATTGAAAAATTTAAACATTTGAAATAAATACCGAAAATTCTGGTCGGTGAAAAGTAAACAATGGTTGCGAAAATTATAGATATTGCGTGTGGCCTGCGACCGGATTCACTCAAATAATAGTTTTCGTCAAGTCAGGACGCTTAGAATTTGTGTCAACTGAAACTACAGAAAATCAATTTCTGAGGAACATTTACTCCCAACTGTAAAGAGAAACCTCTCTTTAAAACGGATAAACTTAATAAGGCGAAAGGGACGTAAGTATAACTCGACCGAGTTAAAACCGGTCTCTCGAAAATCCGCCTTTTCTAAAAATTTACATCTAAAATATCAAGAAGAAGGTAAGATTGAACTTTCTCTTTTGAATTAGTTTAACTAAAGTAAGAATTATTTGTTTGGATGAGGAAAACGGATCCTTTTCCAATAATATATATATATATATATATATATATATATATATATATATATATATATATATAAGACGCGAATAGAACAAAAAATAAACGATTTTTCTGCCAAATGTGAAGGAAGACATCGACATAGAAAACCAAAATCGACGGCATTTTGCCTAGTGTGAAGATGGAAATCGACGACATTTTTGCCTAGTGTGTACATGAAAATCGACGGTAATTTTGCTTAGTGTGTAGATGGAAATCGACGGCATTTTTGCCTAGTGTGAAGGAGGAAATCGACGGTATTTTTGCCTAGTGTGAAGATGAAAATCGACGGCTTTTTGCTCTGTGTGAAGGAGAAAATCGACGGCATTTTTGCCTAGTGTGTGGATGGAAATCGACGGTATATTTGCCCTGTGTGAAGGAGGAAATAGACGGCATTTTTGCCTTGTGTGAAGATGGAAATTGACGGTATTTTGGCCTAGTGTGAAGATGGAAATCGACGGTGTTTTTGCCTAGTTTAAAACGACATGAAAGCGAAATCAAGATGTTGTCATGGTATCAGGGAGCGAAATTTTCAGGTCAGCACGTGGCCTTACGTAACACTGAACGAAACATTCTGAGAATGCCATGTAGAGAAAAATGTTTTAAGAAAAGACGATGAATTTTGACAATTGTGTTCTTATTAAAACTGAGCCAAACATTCTGAGAAAATCCATGTAGACAGAAACATTTTAAAAATATAGAAGAGACGATGAATTTTGACAATTTTGTTGAACGAAACATTTTGAGAAATGTTTAAACACGTGGAAAGATGTTTTAAAATATAGAAAATATGATGGATTTTGATGCGTCGGCATCAGAGTGCGGGAAGATTTTTCTGTCCTTGTGTATGGGCATCGCGAATAAAACAAAAAATAAACGATTTTTCTGCCAGACATAGAAAACCAAAATTGACGGCATTTTACCTAGTGTGAAGATGGAAATCGACGGTAATTTTGCTTAGTGTGTAGATGGAAATCGACGGCATTTTTGCCTAGTGTGAAGAAGGAAATCAATGGTATTTTTGCCTAGTGTGAACATGGAAATCAACGGCATTTTTGCCTAGTGTGAAGAAGGAAATCAACGGTATTTTTGCCTAGTGTGAACATGGAAATCAACGGCATTTTTGCCCTGTGGAGAAAATCGACGGCAGTTTTGCCTAGTGTGTAGATGGAAATTGACGGTATTTTTGCCTAGTGTGAAGATGAAAATCGACGGCATTTTTGCCCTGTGTGAAGGAGAAAATCGACGGCATTTTTGCCTAGTGTGAAGATGGAAATCGACGGCAGTTTTGCCTAGTGTGAACATGGAAATCAACTGTATTTTTGCCTAGTGTGAACATAGAAATCAACGGCATTTTTGCCCTGTGTGAAGGAGGAAATCGACGGCATTTTTGTCAAGTGTGAAGATGGAAATCGACGGCAGTTTTGCCTAGTGTGTAGATGGAAATCGACGGTATTTTTGTCTAGTGTGTAGATGGAAATCGACAGTATTTTTGCCCTTTGTGAAGGAGGAAATCGACGGTATTTTGGCCTAGTGTGAAGATGGAAATCGACGGTGTTTTTGCCTAGTTTAAGACGACGTGAATGGGAAACCAAGATGTCATGGTATCAAGGGGCGAAATTTTCAGGTCAGCACCTGGCCTTACTTAACACTGAACGAAACATTCTGAGAAAGCCGTGTAGAGAAAAATGTTTTAAGAATATAGAAAAGACGATGAATTTTGACAATTGTGTTCTTATTAAAACTGAGCGAAACATTCTGAGAAAATCCTCAAATACATGGAGATAGAAACGTTTTAAAAATATAGAAAAGACGATGAATTTTGACAATTGTGTTGAACGAAACATTCTGAGAATTTTTTAAACACGTGGAGAGAAAGATGTTTTAAAAATATAGAAAATATGATGGATTTTGATGCGACGTGACGTCATAACGTCGGCATCAGAGCGCGGGAAGATTTTTCGGTCCTTGTGTATGGTCATCGCGCGTAGGCAACTTTTTCCTTGACTTTTGGCGATGAAAACATATTTCTGTATTTTGAGGACCAAAAACTCGATGGAGATAATCAGGAAACTTAAAATGTATATATACAAAAATAGCGTTTTCTATCGACGTCATGAAAATAATGACGGCAATGGAGTGCGGTGCATTGTGGGATTAATGACGTCTTTCCCAATGTGAGAATCTAAGAATTAGCGTTTTTGCCATCTATGCATGAGCACAGTTGTATGATTAAGCAATTGTTACACATAATTATATTTCTGACAACAACATATTTCCACCAAAATGTAAATATTTCTTGTCCAAACTCACCCTTTTTGGCGCATTTCATTTACTGCAGAGTATCTACATCAAATACAATGTCTTCATTTTATTCCTTCTTCTTTAAAGAACCTAATTTTGCAAATTAATCGACAAAAGTAATTATAAAGATACCAAGTATCAAGATGATATAATGTTAATCATCAAAATTCGCAAACACAATAGCAAATGTACCTCCAACCTCCATTTGAATAACGACAATATGACTTCCGTTGTAGACATCTAGACGTCTCTGAGGACATATTCAACAGCATATGATGGAAAGATAATTTGTTGTTTGGAGATTTGAACAATTAAAATTTGTAACCATATATCAAAATCCCACAAATCAAAATGCCATAGTCAATATCATCCTGTTGTTCATAATCCCTCACATAATATTCCGGGATGTTGATAGTATTATGGCGTAGGACATTTGAGACAGGTTACTGGACATCGCCCTAATATTTGGAATTTTTTCGACTGTCTGAAGAATGAACAAAACTATAATGAAGTCAAAGTCGATCAATACTTGGCTGGTACTTCATCTCAACCACAAAGAAATATCGTGACTCTTCTGAACGGATAAAAAAAAAAAAAAATTGTAGAAAGATATCCTTCATATAGCAACGTCGTTGATTATTTGCGGGCCAACATGTTTGTCAAAAGTGTGTGTTTGACCGTGTGAATGGTTGTCAAACGTGTTTGAAGTTATGTTTGAATGTGGGAATGTTTGACAAACCGTTTGACCGTGTGAATGGTCCTTTTATACGTGAATATCTCCCTTCGACATGTCGATTTGTACACAAACATTTTTCCCCTCCAATTCCTAACTCTTTGCCGCAGTGGAGGGGCTTAGGGGCAAGCAACTGGAGTCTGATGCTTTATTTTTGGACTTCAGTTGCTTGCTCAACAAATTTTGTTAGGACCTTTCACCTCCTCCTAATTTTTATTCCTTTTCTCCTCTTCTTCTTTCTGAATTGATTTACGGTGTACGACTCCTGCTCCCTTTTCGACTATGGCTTGGACTGCTCTTTGGATTTGTTGGAGGGTGGAGAGGACTGACATGCCTCTCCACCCTTAGAATTCGAGTACCCGACGTGCGCGAGCGAGGGGAAAGTCTTATGTCAAACATGGTTCCCAGCACTGGGTCCGATCTCGACGGACTGAGGACGCCTTAGGTGCTGGGGATCATGTGTATAGCCGGGTAGTAGCTTCTAGGGATGGTTACATGACATGACAAGCCACATCCCTCCCTTGTTGGGCTCCGAATCATGGGATTTTTGGTGGGTGGAAGGCTACTTGGTCGAATATTTGAAAACCCGTTCTTATGGAGAACAATACACCCCCTTCTGTTGACGACTCTGGTTTGAATAGGAACACAGTTTTAGACTCTTCCAAGACCTCTAATGTTATGACATTAGAGCCTTATTTCCCTACTCTATCAAATACTGACACTAGGTCTAGGATCAGGAGGACAGGGAAAGGCAATTCAGGAAAAATTGAGATAACGCCAGGAAAATTTGAACCCAACAACTATGCCAAGTTTTTGATTCTGAAAATGAGAGAAGGACAACAAATGAGGGACCTTGACATGTTTTCTGTCAATCGCGAAATCAAGATGAAATGTAGCATCGAACCAAAGATTTCTTACATGAATGATGGCAGTTTACTGGTAGAAGTTGCATCACCTGATGATAGCACTAAAGTCCAAAATATCTCGTCGCTAGATGGTCAAGAAATAGATTGTTTATACAATAAGAGACTGAACCAAGTTAAAGGCGTGATAAGATCTACAGAATTACTTAGATATTCTGAAGAAAAAATCCAAATGGAGCTAAAAGACCAGGGAGTAGTAGATGTGAAACAAATGAAGAAGAACATAGGTGGTGTATTAACACCCTTGCCCATGTACGTTCTAACATTTGATCTCCTGAAGCTACCTAACATGATAATGGCTGCGTGGCTTCGACTAAATGTTAGACCATATATTCCATCATGTCGAAGGTGCTTCTATTGCCAAAAATTTGGTCATGTGATTGGGACTTGTAGGAGAAAAATTAAAGGTGAAAATGCAGTCTGTGAAAATTGTGGTTTAGAAGCTCATGGTGAATGCTCTAATTCTCCACACTGCATCAACTGTGGTGAAGATCACCCCGCAAGCTCAAAGAAATGTGATAAATTTACTTTTGAAAAAGAAGTTCAGATACTAAGAGCAAAAGAACACTTGAGCTTTAAAGAGGCTAGACAACGAGTAAACGCTATGTTCATTCGACCAGGGGTAAGTTTCTCCTCCATCATTAATAAGCATAAGCCCTTGAATAATAGAATGCCCAACACATCAGATGACGTATCTACACATGAGAAGAGCCTTAATTCAAAATTGACCATTCCTAAAAACTCCGAAATTACTCCTGCAAATAATAGACTTATGAAGAGACGCTTGAGTGATGAAAGAGAAGAATCTCTTTCATCAAAAATCTGTCTTAAAAATACGTTAAACTTGTTGGATGATGAAATGGATTTGGAGGATCCCAAATCCTCCAAACATTCCCTAGTCTCTACCTGTCCTGTATCTCAGGTGGAGACTTCTGTCTCGGCAAGTGCTTTGGTGCTTGCTGGGACCCCGGTCCGGGCTGGGACTTCTGTCTCGGCATGTGATCTGGAGCAGGCTGGGACTTCTGCTCCGGCTACCGTTCCTGTGCGGTCTGGAGCTTCTGTCTCGGTTTGCCCTCCGGAGCAAGCTGAGACTTCTATAATGGCTTGCGCTCCAGTGCAGGCCAATAATTCTGCCCTAGGTTGTGCTCTAGCTCAGCCTAAGACTTCAGTTTTATCTAACAAACCTACCTTGGATGGCACAGTGGTCCAGGGTGAGAAGTCATCTGTCTCAGCTGGGAATACTGAAGTCATACCAAAATCTGTGGTAAAAGTTCCTAAAGAACAAAGAACATTAAGTAACTCAAGGCGGAACATAAAGGTGCCAATTAAGAACAAGAAGGCACCAGAAAAAGATCAAAATGTAAAAAATCCTGGTCCAAGGAAGACTAAAGAGTCTTCCAAATAAAATAAGATAAATTCTCTGCCATTTTGCAGTGGAATTGTCAAGGGTATAGAGCTAAATATGAAGAGCTTAAACATCTAATATATTCTCATTCACCAATATGCATAGCCTTACAAGAGACCATGTTTGGAGAAAACCAAATATTTAGTCCTAGAGAGTACTTTATGCATCACTCTCCTATCAACCCTTTACAAGGAAGCCATGGTGGAAGCGCTCTTCTTGTCAGAAATGATATTCCTCATAAAATATTACCCTTGAATACTCCTTTGGAAGCAGTAGCAATTCAGATTAATATAACTAGAGTATATAACATTTGCTCTCTCTATCTCTCGCCTAATAGAGAATTTTCTAGTAGTGACTTTACTAGTTTATGCAATCAGCTCCCCCAACCGTTTTTAATTTTGGGAGATATGAATAGTAGGCACCAGTCTTGGGGTGATGTGACATCAAATGCAAAAGGGGAACAGCTTCAGCAAATCATTGAGAATATAGATCTTACTGTTCTTAATACTAATAAACCTACTCATTTTCATATCCAAACAGGGACCTTTTCTTGCATTGACCTATCCCTTGCGAGTCCTAATGCTTTCATGGATTTTGAGTGGGATGTGCTTGATGATCTCTTTGGAAGTGATCATTTCCCAATCATCATTTCAAATGGGAATTCAGTACCTGTTGCTAGAGCTCCCCGTTGGTGTACTGATAGGGCAGATTGGCCTCTTTTTAAAGAACTAAGCAATATAGAGGCAGATGTAAATGACTTGCCAACAGTTAGTGAAGCTATTTCTTATTTGAATAGTATTTTAATAAATGCAGCAAATCATTCAATTCCCAAGACCAGTGGAAAATTTCGTCGGAAGCCTGTTCCCTGGTGGAATATACAGTGTACTATAAGACATAAAGCAATGAGGGCTGCTTTCACCAGATATCGTAGGCATAGGTGCACCGTTTACCTTATATGCTTCAAGAAAGCCCGAGCCCAATTTAGATGGCATATAAAGAAAGCTCGCAGAGAATGTTGGATACTGTTTCTCTCTAGTATCACATGGAAAACTCCAATGACGTTGGTTTGGGCCAAGATCAAGAAGATAGCTGGGAAATTCAAACCTTCCCCTCCTCCTGTTTTGAAAATTAACGGATTATTTGTTTCAGATCCAAAAACTGTAAGTGAAGCTTTTGCAAGGCATTTTGCCAAAGTATCTAGCAAAAACCCTGACTCACCGTATTATCAATTACGCTCAAATGAGGAAGCTCGTTGTCTTGATTTCACTGCTAATGTAAGTGAATCATACAATATACCCTTTTCCATGAAAGAATTCTTATCAGCCTTATCTAAAAGTAAAAACTCTTCTCCTGGACTTGACGAAATTATATATGATATGATAAAGAACTCGTCATATAATACTAAAGTTTTTATCTTGGATGTTTTAAATAGAATTTTTAAGGATAGCGATTTTCCTGATGTTTGGGAAATAGCTTTAATTTTACCCTTCCTGAAGCCTGGTAAAGATTCCTCCATCCCTTCGAGTTATCGACCGATTGCATTGACATCTTGTCTCTGTAAATTAATGGAGAAGATGGTCAATGCCAGGTTGGTTTGGTTTCTAGAACGGAGAGGGGTGATCTCTTCTGCTCAGTGTGGATTCCGTAGAATGCACTCTTGTACTGATGTACTGATTCGATTGGAAGATTCGATCTGCAATGCTTTTTTATCCAAGCAGCATCATATCACTGTCTTTTTTGATCTTGAAAAGGCATATGATACTGCTTGGAGGTATGGCATTTTAAAAGTTCTTCATAACATTGGGTTGAGAGGTGAATTGCCACTTTTTATCAAAGCTTTTTTAAAGAATAGTCTTTTTAAAGTTAGAGTAGGTAATACTCTATCCAAATTAACGGTACAAGAAGAAGGAGTTCCTCAGGGTAGTGTGTTAAGCGTAACCCTGTTTGCCCTTAGTATCAATGGTATTGCTTCCGTTATTCCGCCTGAAGTAATGTTTACGCTTTTTGTTGACGATTTGTCCTTGTCATTTGCAGCATCTAGAATGTCTGTAGCAGAGCGGAAACTACAGTTGACAATTGATAAAGTAGCTAGATGGGCCTCTGAGCATGGATTTCGTTTTTCACCATCAAAAACAGTAGTGATGCATTTCTGCCGCATTAGAGGTCACCATCCTGACCCAGATTTATACCTATATGGTCAGAGAATTTCATGCGTGGAGGCAAAATTTTTGGGTCTGCTATTTGATCCAAAACTATCTTCTTGGGAGCCGCATATTAAAAACCTTAAGATAAAATGCATGAAAGTTTTGGATGTTCTCAAAGTTATTTCCTGTACCAAATGGGGGGCTGATCGTAAGCACCTACTTCAGTTGCATAAGGCACTGGTTTTACCTAAACTTTTATATGGATCTGAAATATACTCGTCAGCAAGAAGCACAAAGCTAGAGACTGAATGCTGTTCATCATGCTGGGGTGAGGATTGCTACAGGAGCATTCAAGTCCTCACCAATTCCAAGTCTCCTTGTTGATGCTGGGGAATTACCCCTAGTTTTAATGAGGCAGTCCCAGATGATTAAGTACTGGACTAGAGTTCAAAGACTTCCTAACTCCTTAAGTTTTAAAATTATTTTTAATGGCAATTTTAATATTTTTAATAATAAATCTTCATGTCCACTTCCCTTTGGGCTTAGAGTAAGACATGTTTTAGAAGAATTAGGTTTACCCCAATTTCAAGTTCTTCCAGTAAAGCATTCAGCATTTCCTCCTTGGAGGCTACCATATGTAGATCACTGCAGCTGCTTAGAAGTATCTAAGACTGGAATACCGGAGCCTGTGATCAAACAGATATTTCTCACCCACTTTGAAGATCACAGAAATTCAGTTTGTATATATACAGATGACTCCAAATCCAATGCTGGCGTTGGATTTGGAGTTGTTTTTCCCAGTTTTAATTGCAGTGGAGCATTGCCTAGCTCTGCTTCAATTTTTACAGCTGAGCTGCATGGAATTCTAATGGCTTTAAAAATAATAGTAAACCATGCCGGTATTAGTTTCACAGTTTTTAGCGATTCTAAGAGTGTGTTGGAAGCCTTGAGTTCTTATAATCCTACCCATCCATTAGTTTCAGAAATTTTAGAATGGATGTTTTTACTAAGTCGTAAAAGAAAATTAATTAGGTTTTGTTGGGTTCCGTCCCATGTCGGTATAATAGGCAACGAGGAGGCTGACAGGTTAGCCAAAGAAGGATCATTAAAACATCCTATTAACAAGGCCCTTCCAGATACCGACTATCAGCCTGAAATTAAGAATGCAATAAAAATCTTCCTGGCAGTTCTCATGGTCTTTGATCGAATTTAATAAGATGAGAGAAATCACAGACTCTGTTAATCCATGGATATATTTATCCAGCTGTCGTAGAAGAGAAGTGTCAGTGTGTCGCCTCCGAATTGGACACACGAACTTCTCTCATGGCTTTTTAATGAGTGGTAACTACCAGCCTTTTTGCAGCGATTGTTTGGTGACACTAACGGTTAGACATTTGCTGGTCGAATGTCCTAGCTTGGTGGAACAGAGAGAGAGACATTTTAACAGGGACAGGGCTGGGAGTTTTAATTTGAGTTTCATTTTGGGAAAAGACTTGGACGAAGACTCTCTTTTCAATTTCATTGAAGATGTTGGTTTCTCTAACTTGATCTGATTTTAATATATAGGACATATTTTATTTTATCCAGTAGTTGATATATATTGAGTTTACTTTCGGTGTCAATAACCTAGTAGTTACGACACCAGATTTAACGCTTATAATCAATCAATCAACACAAACATTTCACATCGATACGTTTAGTTGACACGTTTAGTCAAACACATTTGACAAACGTGTCTGAAGTGACATTTGACCGTGTGAATGTCAAATGATTCGTCAAACATATTTGAAGTGATGTTTGACCGTGGGAATGTTTGACAAACAGTTGGTCAAATGAATGAAAAGTAATGACACAAGATCCATTTTAACATTCTTGTAAGTTTTGACTAATTCATTCCATAGTGATGGATATGTATATGTTCAATATAATTCTTCTTTCCAGGCATTCTACCCATCATAACTCGTTTTTGGAGTTCTATGGTCCTCCATACGTGCCACATGCCCTGCAGCCCATCTCAGTTTTGTTCTGCTTATAAATGTTAAAAATAATAATAAAGAAAATCAAACTAAAGGCTGCATGTAAAGGCGACACCCCCCCCCCCAACACACGCCGTTCCACAACTGCAGGTTCACATATTCTTATCTTTGGCATACTCGTAGATGTAACAGTTCCACATTTTGTGTCGAAAATAATTTATTTTTAAATTATTTTTGTTTGTTTAGGGGGTGTTGACAATTATTTTGGCCCCTTCCAATCTGCCGTGAAAAGGCAGAACGCATTAACTCCAAAAACGCGATTTTTCCAATTTTGATACCTACGGAATCAGCAGAATGAGACGAAAATGTCTATGACAGTGGTTTACGTCTATCTTGTCATGATACAGATATCTCAAGTGGCAGAGTGCATTAACTCCACGGCGTTTTTCAAGCATTTTAAGGCAAAACGCACTGTATCGATATTTACGTGTCAGAAAGCATTAACTCCTTCCTTGTATGGACATGATGCGTCTTGCTTGTAAATATTGTGTGTGCTTGAGGGAGTTGATGCTTTATGTCATAAACTTGATGCGTTATGCCATGAAGTCAACACGATCATTCACGCTACCAGACTGCACACTGCAGCAAGTTGAAACATGAAATCCTCTACAATGCCGTATTAGTATATAATAACCTGTCAAGGATATCAATCCAAGAAAAAGACCTAGAACCTCTGCAGAAAGGCTGGACAATCAAAGAAACAAACATCCACTTCTCTCACCTTGTGGAGACAGTTGCAGAAAGAAATGCAGAACACAATTTCTTAATGAGGACAGAGAAAACATCTATGACATGTTTTGGAACATGACTCATGACATACAAAAACAATGGCTTCTTTCTAGAATTTGTAAAAAAAAAACAGTCCAAAGAAAGAGGCCATCAGATGTAGATTCTACATCAGAGCAATCCGAAAAAACTTGTTCCCTTATTTATACTTTCCTTGAAAGCTCTGGAAAGGAAATACGGGTTTGCCAGACATTCTTCGTTCGTACTCTCGGATACAGCAGTAACCGAGTCATTGTTGAACTTGTGAAAAAAGCAAGAAGTTCAACTGGTGGGATGTCCACAGTACAGCCAGACAAGAGGGGTCGA
Organism: Oratosquilla oratoria; assembly: GCF_046742065.1. Classification (NCBI taxonomy): domain Eukaryota; kingdom Metazoa; phylum Arthropoda; class Malacostraca; order Stomatopoda; family Squillidae; genus Oratosquilla; species Oratosquilla oratoria. The sequence continues at coordinate 26,319,576 of NC_134781.1, read as the reverse complement.
CACATCCCCGCTAATAAAAAGGATCACTCTATAATTGTGGAGCACATACAGAAATATAACCCACAAATATCTCACTATAGAAGGGAACATGCGGCAATCGGGGGGTGCATCTCATGTGAAACATCATTAAAGGATATGTATGATGACTTTTTAGTACATAATCCTAGCTACTGCACATACGGAACATACCGTAAGGTATTCAAACAAGAAAACATAGGTTTTGGAGAACCAAAGGAAGATATTTGTGACACATGTGCAGCCTATAAACACCTCAAAGAGGATGAAATTACTGACAGTTTAAAAATGGCACAAGAAAACCACATTGCAAAGGCTCAAGAAGCTCGTCACGCCTATAAAGAAGACAGTTTAAAAGCATGGAGCTCTGTCAGCAGAGTTTATGCTGTTGATATGCAGAAAGTCTTACTGCTGCCAATGATCAATGGATTAAAAAGCTGCATATTTACACCTCGATTGATCGTTTTCAATGAAACATTTGCCAGCATGAAAGAAAAAGAAGTGAAGGAAGGAAGAATCTTTACAGCAAGAGAAAAACATTATGCTGTGTTGTGGGACGAGTCAACTGCGGGCAGGAATAAGGAACATGTTGCCAATACATTTTTGTCCCTTATCAAGAAAGAGAGAGATGGCCAAGAATTTGTTTTCTGGACAGATAATTGTGCAGCACAAAACAAAAATTGGTGCCTTTATAATGCCATTGCAATTCTAATCAACAGTGAGAACCAAATCAACAGTGTCAGTTTTAAGTACTTAACTTCAGGTCATACATTCATGGCAGCTGATGGTATCCATGGCCATATTGAACGAGTCCTTAGACGAAAAGGGGACATGTATGACTTTGAAGATTTGAAAAATGCTATTGAAAGTTCTGTCAAGAGACTATCTATTCTTGACATTAACAAGAAGGAAAACTTCCACAACATTCCAGAAATCAACAATAAAAGAAAAACAAGGTCCCAGGAGGGTGCTGACAATATACCATAATTTTCTGAAAAGAAATGTTGATATATCAAGTGAACTGCTAGAGACTCCTCTGAAAAATTGTCCCAGAGGTATATCTTCAACAAAGAAGAAGAAAATACTTGAGAAACTGGTATGCAAGATGCCTCCAAACAGACGAGAGTTCTGGTTAAAAATGCCAGAAAATCCTAATAGCAAAGATTTGCTCAATAATGCTGACACAAAATAGACATAATAATTGATGTGACCTTATCTTTTTTTTTTTTAGATATCTATGTACGAGTATGGTGGAATCTATTGAGTATTTGAATAATACAGTGCAGCACTTATTTTTGTTTTTTGTGCAACAAACGTAGGAATTTGTTATTTTGGTGTGATTAAGTATTATCATTTTTTTTTCAATTTGTAAAATTGCAGTTTAGCATAATGTGCAGGAATATCATGTCTTTCTCTCATAAGTATATGAAGAATGTAAAAACAAAACATTAATTTGTATTGCTTTTTTTGTGACAGGAATTATTTTATATTCGGAGTTATGTCTAAATTTAGTCTATGCAACTCGTGTTTTTAGTGAAATAATTGTATGCACTATCACTAAAACAGCTTTATTTTGTGACAGGAATTATTTTCTATTTGGAGTTATGTCTGAATTTAGTCTATCCAATCCATGTTTTCAGTGAAATAATTGTATGCACCAGCACTATAAAAAGGAAAAACCAATCGTTTCTATTTCAGAAGTTCTCTTTTAGGTCCTTTATCATGGCCAAATTTACTGTTCAAAAAAATAATGTATTATTTTGAAATTACTAAACGCAATAAAAACAATAAACTATTCATTTGCCATAATTTACAATATTGTTTTGCACTCTCAGCAGAAAAAAAAAACATTTTGCCAAATCAATTTGAAATTCTTAAAAAAGAATAATTGCAAGCCACAACGCATTATCTCCTATCATGAAATAGTTATCATGCATTGTGTGACTAGTGTGACAATGTATAACTCGATACAAGGAATATATTATCATAGAGCAATAAAATAAGTGTTAAAATTTAAGTCAGCAAAATTATAGGCTCCAGATATAAATAGAAAAGAAATAATAAGCACTGGAATATTAAATATCGATTTTCTCAAAACAAGGATTTTGGAGTTAATGCGTTCTGCCTTTTCACGGCAGCAATGGTTATTACCTTTTTTGTTCATTGCTTTGAAATTACTCTCATAAATTCCACATTGATGAGCGTCATGTGTACATTGTATTGAGATTAGTGATGCATAAAAACGTTTTTTTTTATAGCAAGTTTTATTTAAAAATATATATATATTATATATATTAGATTTTTTTTTATAAAAAAAAACATTTCTATAAAAACAACAGCACTTTTTTTTTTTTTGTTGCATCTATAATTGAGTTAACCCTAACAAATGGACAAAAAATGAATATAGGTGTAATATATAGGCCAAAGACATTATCATTAGCAGACGACAAACTGTCTAGTTTCTGCAACCGGGATTTATTGATAATGGGTGATTTCAATTTTACTGACATTGATTGGATGACCCTTGAACATGGCCATATAGGTAGTCGCTTGATTGATTTTCTTGGTGACAATTACTTAATTCAGCATGTAAAAGAGCCCACAAGATATGGAAACTTGCTCGATTTATTGATCACTAGCCGCGAAAGCATGGTAACTGATGTAGAAGTCGGTGAATCTGTTGCAAATAGCGATCACAATTTAGTCAGATTCAAACTCCTAAACCATTTTAGAATAGATACTTGTGCTTCTAAAATACCCGATTTCAGTAAAGCTCAGTTCATAGAACTACTTCAGGAGCTTCAGCTTACAGATTGGGAGGCAAAATTAAACGAAAGGCCTGTAGATCAGATGTGGGAAATATTTCAAAATACGCTCACTAAGATGATTCAAACTTACATTCCTTTTAAGGACAGACGTCCCCCAAATCAGGCTCGCCCAAAGTGGCTCGACAAAGAAACTGAAAAAAGTATTGCTAAAAAGAGACAGACTTATAAGAAATATAAGTGCTCGGGTGCATCTAATGACTATGAAAGTTATGTATCAATACAGAGAGATTTAAAAAAGACAATAAGAAAAAGAAAACGACAATACGAAATGAACATCGCTGAGAAATCCAAAGAGAATCCCAAAGAATAATATAGTTACATTAGAGATAAAAAGGTTGTTAGGAATCACATTGGTCCACTATTATCTGCTGACGGTCAACTTGAATATTCAAATGAAGGAATGTGTAATATCTTAAACAATTATTTTAGCTCGGTATTCGTAAACGAAACACCTCAAAGTGAATTCCAAACTGAAACCTGTGAAAAGTCTGGGGTAAACTTACTACGGTAAATATAACAAAAGAAAAAATTAAAAGGTGTATAGACAAACTCAAAGTTAATAAAACACCAGGGCCTGACGGTAGGCATCCAAGAATCTTAAAGGAAATGAAAAATGAGATTGTTGTTCCATTAGAAATTATTTTCAAGAAATCCATCATATCCGGAGATGTCCCAAGAGAATGGAAGCTAGCTAACGTTACTCCCATATTCAAAAAAGGTGACAAAAAGAAACCAAATAACTATAGGCCTATAAGTTTGACTTCGATCGTAGGAAAAATAATGGAAACTATCATCAGAGATGATATCGAATATCATTTAGAAAGTAACCGTTTGATAAATGATAGCCAGCATGGTTTCAGACGGAAACGTCCTTGCGTGACTAACTTACTCGAATTCTACAACACAGTTATCTCGAATTATGACAAAAGAAACAATATAGATTTAATATATCTAGACTTTGCAAAAGCTTTTGATACCGTCCCACACGAAAGACTACTTACTAAATTAGCTTTGCATGGAATAAGTGGTAGCCTATTAGGTTGGACTAGTAATTGGTTGAAAGGTCGAAAACAGAGTTGTTTTAAATGGAAAAACCTCTGGATGGAAAAATGTTGCAAGTGGAGTTCCTCAGGGTTCCGTTCTTGGGCCACTTCTATTCATAGTATATATAAATGATATAGACAATGGACTAAAATCTACTGTTTCCAAATTTGCTGATGATACAAAACTGTGCGGAGTGGCAAATGATCACTCAAACCAATTAGATATTCAAGAAGATTTAGATCAATTACAGCAATGGTCTGAAAAGTGGCTAATGAAATTTAACACAAGTAAATGCAAGGTAATGCACATAGGTAAAAATAACAGTAAGTACGATTACAAGTTATTTGGAAATTCGTTAACAAAAGTGGATAGTGAAAAAGATCTCTGCGTAATTATCAGTAACGACCTCAAATCATCCAAGCAGTGTATTTCAGCCTCTGAGAAAGCAAATAAGATTCTGGGATTGATTGTGCGATCTTTTGATTTCAAAAGTCCATCACTCATTAACAAGCTATATAAATCGTTTGTTCGTCCACATTTGGAATATGCTGTTTCCGTATGGTCACCGAATCTCATTAAAGACATTGACAGACTGGAAAAAGTACAACGGCGAGCCACAAAACTGATTCCAAATATCAAAAATAAATCATACGAAAATCGAATTTAAGCACATGAATCTGTTTTCCCTAAAAAAGCGTAGACTCAGAGGTGACTTGATACAGGTCTTTAAGATTTTAAAGGGAATTGACATCAAAAGTGACCAAATTTTCACATTGAATGAGAATCAGACAAGAAACAATGGTCTCAAACTGTCCGGAAATAGATTCAATTTGGAAGTAGGTAGAAACAACTTTGCCAACCGTGTAGTTAATGAATGGAATAAACTTCCTGCACAGGTAGTGCAATGTAGTTCAGTTCGAAGCTTTAAGAATCATTTAGATAAATACCTAAGTAAGATGCTGTAATGATTATAATTTGTTATATTATTTGTTTTTGTTTTATCATTTGTCTGTCTGATTTTCATTTATTATTAGTTATATGTCAATTTATAATCATTTACTATTTACCTTTTTGTTTGTTATTCAACTATACCTATGCATTTATTTATGTATTTTATTTGTTATTTTTACATTATTATAGTTTTAATTTATTATTAATATGATTTTTTTTTTTTTTTTTTTTCATCCGACCTAGATATGGATCAAAAGGTCTCCTGTCGGCATGCTCCGCCTTTGTAATCAATCAATTAGTCCATTGGCCCTGGTCTCTCTTGCAGAAGACCCATGGTCATGAGGCATCCAGTCAGCCTCCATCTAATATGGACAACCAAGTTTTGCAAATGTTACATTTTTGGGGGCACATGAAGAATTGTCACCCCAGTATGCCAAATATCAACAGTGGAATAAAAATTTCGTTAGGTTAGGTTGAATGAGGGTTATGCTTATTGTTATCAACTTTACAACCGAAGAATCGTAAACCCAGGATGGCCCACATGAAGAATTGTCACCCTGTCGAAGACTGGGGTGATAATTCTTCATGCGATCCCATTTTTCTTTATATCATCCACTGCAGACATTTTTTGTTTTATTGCAGAGATTATAGCGCGAAGGATTTGATCAACTTTCCCAACAACAACCCTGGCATGGTGGTGTACCTAAAACCTCGGAGGCATCGATCACCTTGCATCAAAGCAGAGTACTGTAAGTTTGACTTTTGCAACAGGTTAGCCTCTTTTACATTGGAGTTTAACCTCAGGAACTTTGTAAAGCATGAGGGCCCCACGCCTGTAGCAGTGGCAAACCTAAGACCCTCATACTCCTGGTACAGTAACAGCTCTCCCCCTAATCCCTTGTAACAAAAACACTGTTACCTGCATTATTGAAAAAAGTAATTTTCTTCCCTTTGAAGAGCTGGAGTTCTTCTTAGCTTAATAAAATTGTCTGGTGTTAGCCTGAATTAGATTTTATATTTAATGACATTTGCAGAGAATTCACTTCTAAAACCCTGCCCGCACACCAATGTTCCCTCTTAATTGTTTGCTGTGAGTGAGCACAGAAATTTGGTTGTCTGCAAATTTTGCCTTCTTTGCAAAGTAAGTGTGTTCTTATGTGGGTCACCATACTGACTGCAGAACACAATACAAAGGATCTCAAGACATGTGATTTTATGAAATTGATAAATTCTCCAAATCAACTTTCTTTTGTTTTACACTGTTATGAAATTATACAATTTCTTTAATTAGAAAATTTCAATTTCATCTTGAAAATCATGTATGCGCACATTTTTTCCTTTATGTACTATTTGTAAAACGTGTGTGCATGCACATGCACACAGCTTAGAGGGAACATTGCCCTGCACCCCACTTGTCCTGCAGCATAGTAATTGAGCAAACCAAGAAATCTATTTACAATTTGATTATGACTGAGACATATTTCTAAAGAAAATGTAACTAGAATATACAATCTTGACAATTTGTTTCTGGATTTATTATTAATGTCATTATTTTTTTTTCTACTCATGGCATATTACTATTTAGACCTATGGTTTCAGTAAATGGAGGAGAGGAGTATATAAACACCCATGACCTGAATGGGGAGGAGCTAGTTGCAAAATGGGTCGAGTAGATGCATGCGTGGGCGATAAGGGTACCCAGTGGAGCGTCTCCGCAAATATCAACACACAGACTTCCCATCAATACGTCAGGGACCCTGGACGCATCGAGACCCAGTGGTCAACACAGTCACTTCACCAGCTGTAAGTAGTTCAGGAGCTTTTTCCCCCTTACAAGAGAGGTAGCCAAAGTAGTAATAACAGGTGTATACCAAGTGGGAGTGTTTGTAGTTACTGGTAAAGTGATGCAGGTAATGGTTAAAGGTAGTTCTTGAGAACATATTTTGATTGCCAGATGATGATGATAATTGTCATGCGAAAGTAATGACTTGTTTGGAAATGTTGGCCATGGTGGACTTGGAAGATTTGTACAGAATAATTTCAGACACTCATGCAGGGTTTGGCTAAGATATATTCTTGTCTAACTTTAGTGCAAACTCCATTCAAATGAAAGCCTCTACTATGGAGTGTACTTGGGAGCCTCTTATGTATAAAATACCAATGTGTTTCCTGGGATAAGATCCTGTAAAGTGTGCCAGTGTTAACGAGATTAACAGTTAGCATATGATGACTCTGGTGTTGGCATCATGAGGCATGAGAATGTATATGAGGATACTGGTGTCAGGGTCCTGATTATATTTATTTTGTAATTGTAACTGAGTGACCCCATGTATTCTGTAGACAGACTTGATCTTGTTTTCAGGGTAGAAGAGAACAAGTATTACAGCCATAACTTTATATTTTATAATGAGTGCATTGTGATGTATCATCGTATATCAGTCAGGCAGCTGTGCATGAGTATTCGACTTGTATTGAAGAGGTTAATAGTGCAATCTGTCAATGTGTTCCTGGTTCTCTCTTTAGAAGCTAGTCATGTTCATTGGTTCATCCCATAAGTCACTCAAAGGTTCTTGTCTGACAGTGTTGGTACTAAAAATAGTCATTATTGCGCAGTTGGCGTAGTGTTGAGAGTGGTGATTTTTTTTTTTTTTTTTATAGAGCCATATAGTTTGTATTTTTATTGCTAAAACTTGCATAGTTGTTTCTGCTCACATGTAAATCTACTAGTCTGCTTTGTCCCAGTCTTGCCATTTTTGAACTGTTTCATCTGTTCCACATTTCTTTAAGATTTCATTTGTTATGACAAAACTCTTGAGCAAAGTTCTTAAAAAAAATTCTTTTTCCAGGGAGAATCATCTGCAGCGTCTCCAGAAGTTACGGGAACGACTCAGCTGCTTGAACTGTGTGAGCAGCTAAAGGAGACACCAGTGGATAAATCAATTCATTAGTTGTTTTGAAACTTTGATATATACTGTATGTAGCATCTTCAATTAAGTGTTTCTTTTACTCCAAGTATTCTTAGTTTTACGAAACTGTATGGGCTTGAGAAACGAGGAGATGAGGAGAGTGGGGTGGAAAAGGAGTTGGGAGATGGGGTCAGTAACAATTAACATTATGCATTGTTAAAGTTTTTTTTTTTTTAAGACCTATTCTTTGTGTGTGTGTGTGTGTGGGGAGGCACCAAGTTGCTTTAACATATGTTTGATATTGTCTACTAACAGCTTAACCCATAAATTGTTGGCACAGTGTTTAGCTCAAATGCTGGCATAGGCTCAATATCGATTTTTTGTTTTTTGCATGTGTCATAACATAAAATGGAGGTGGAGCATCAAAAAATTATTCACAGTTGAATATATCTGCATCTGTGACCCCTCGTCAGTGTAGGATGGGTCTCGTGCATGAAGATTTTCAAGAAAGTATATGTTTTTGGCAATGTACTGCTACCTGAATAGACTTATGGGAATGGATGCTAAGAGGAGATTGTACAAAGGGGTGATTTTGCTGACAGCATTGTGTGGGGCAGGAACATGGAACATAAGAGAGAAAGACTTTAAATGTGTTTGAGATGAAACACCTGAGAAATATGGTAGGGGTGACAAGGCTGGATAGAGTGAGAAACAAGGAGAGCTGGGATGGATGAAAGAGTGTTGGGATGGTTTGTTGGACACATGGAAAGAATGAGTGAAGAAAGATTAGTAAAAGAGTTGTGGAAGGAGTGAACCTGAAGGGGCGACCAAGGATGATAAAATGGATGGGGTAAAAGGAGCATTGGGAAAGAGGGGAATGTCTGATGGGGAAGGAAGGTAGAAGACAAAGGGTGAGTAGAGAATGGTTGTGTATGGATGATGCTGCGATGCATGGAAAGGAGTGGGTGGGGGGTGAGGGAGTATGTGTGAATGATATCTTGATGCAGCCCAAAGGGATTTTCCCCTGTCTTCTCTTTTTCTGGATGAGGGGGTGTTGCCGATTAAATAAAGTGGCCCTACTGTGGATGTGCTGTGTCTTGCTACATTGTTTCTGACCCAGGGCAGTGGGTGAGATGCAGGGATGACCCATCATCCATGAGGAGCCAAGAAAAGATGAAGGGAGGGAGGGAGGGGTTGTGAATGGGAGTGGAGTATGTGGGGATGAAATGGGTGGGAGTGGATTTATGCCTTTGACTTTGGCTATCCCTTGTGCATACATACATATACCAAAGGCTTTTTCCCCCCTTACAAGGAAGGTAGCCAAAAAGAAAAAGGCATAAAAACCATTCCCACCCATTCCAACCCGAAATACACTCCACTCCCCTCCACCCTCCCTCTTATCTTGGCACCTCCTGGATGATGGGTCTTCCCTGCATCCTGTCCACTGCCCTGGGTCAGAGGCAGTGTCGCAAGACACAGCACATCCACAGTAAGGCCACTTCATTAAATCGGCGACCCCACCCGTCCCCCCATGCAGAAAAGGACATGGGGAGAAATCCCTTCGGGCTGCGTCAAATTTTTCTCACACATACTACCTCACCCCCCATCCCTCCACCCATTCCACCTCATGCATCACAATATCATCCATATACAACCCTTCTCCATTCACCCCTGTCTTCTGTCCTCTCCCATCCTTCCTCAACAGACATTCCCCTCTTCCCCAAAGCCCCTCTCACCCCATCCATCCATCTCATCCTAGGTCGCCCCCTCATGTTCATTCCCTCCACATCTGCCTTCCATACCTCTTTTACTAGTCTTCCTTTACTTATTCTTTCCATGTGTCCAAACCATCCTAATACTCTTTCATCAACCCTATCTCTCAACTCCCTTTCCACCCCTGTTCTCCTCCTCGCCTCCTCATTTCTCACTCTATCCAGACTAATAACCCCTATCATACTTCTCAGACACCTCATCTCAAACACATTCAAACTCCTTCTCTCTTCCTCTCTATGTTCCATGTTTCTGACCCATGCAGTGCTGTTGGCACAATCACTCCTTTATACAATCTCCTCTTAGCATCCATTCCCAAATGTCTATTTCTCATTTCACTTTTTAATCCACCAAGGCATTTACTTGCTTCTCTCAATCTACATTCTACCTCCACCTCCACTCCACCCTTTCCTGCCATATTCGCACCGAAGTATCTAAAACTATCCACTTCCTCCAGTCGCTCTCCCTTAATGCTCACTTCCAGTCTGCTGCCACTTTCACCCCTTGTACATCTCATCACCTTACTTTTACCCACAATTATCTTCAGCTTTCTTCTTTCACACACTCTACCAAACTGTCACCAACTTCCTCAATTACTCCTCTGATTCTACTACAAGCGCAGTGTCGTCCGCAAACAACAGCTGGCTCACCTCCCACTTTTCTCCATTTTCTTTAAGTAAAAGTAAGGTGATGAGATGTACAAGGGGTGAAAGTGGCAGTAGACTGGAAGTGAACATTAAGGGAGAGCAACTGGAGGAAGTGGATAGTTTTAGATACTTGGGTGCAAGTGTAGCAGGAAAAGGTGGAGTGAAGGTGGAGGTAGAATGTAGATTGAGAGAAGCGAGTAAATGCCTTGGTGGATTAAAGAGTGTAATGAGGAATAGACATTTGGGAATGGATGCGAAGAGGAGACTGTATGAAGGAGTGATTGTGCCAACAGCACTGTATGGGGCAGAAACGTGGAACATAAGAGAAGAAGAGAGAAGGAGTTTGAATGTGTTTGAGATGAGGTGTCCGAGAAGTATGGTGGGGGTTACTAGGCTGGATAGAGTGAGAAATGAGGAGAACAGGGGTGAAAAAGGATTTGGGAGATAGGGTTGATGAAAGAATATTAGGATGGTTTGGACACATGGAAAGAATGAGTGAAGAAAGACTAGTAAAAGAGGTATGGAAGGCATATGTGGAGGGAGTGAACATGAGGGGACGTCCTAGGATGAGGTGGATGGATGGGGTGAAGGGGGCTTTGGGGAAGAGGGGAATGTCTGTTGAGGAAGGAAGGGAGAGGACGGAAGACAGAGGTGAGTGGAGAATGGTTGTATATGGATGATGTTGTGATTGCATGAGGAGGAATGGGCGGGGTGTGGGGGGGGGGGTAGTATGCGTGAGTAAATTTTGACGCAGCCCGAAGGGATTTCTCCCCGTCCTCTCCTTATATGCAAGGGGGTACGGAGAGGGGGGGGTCGCCGATTAAATGAAGCGGCCTAGCTGTGATGTGCTATGTCTTGCAACACTGCTTCTGACCCAGGGCGGTGGGCAGAGTGCAGGGATGACCCGTCATCCAGAAGGTGCTCAGATGAGAGGGAGGGTGGGAGGGGTGTGGAGTGTATTTAGGGGTGAAATGGGTGGGTGTTTTTATGCCTTTCCCTTTTTGGCTACCTCCCTTGGAAGGGGGAAAAGCCTTGGTATGTATTTTTCATATAATTAACACAAGTGAGCGCCTTATTTATACGTATAGTGTCTGTCAACTGTACCGTATTTTTCGGACCATAAGGCGCGGGCAAAATCCTTAAAATCGGCCAAAATCGGGTGGTGCGCCTTATCGTGCGGTGCGCTTTATGTGTGGCTTCAGTGCAAAAAAATGCCTCGGATAGTGACGTACTATTTTGACACGTTTTGTAGCTAGCCTGCCGACGGCGACAGTGCATAGGCTTAACAAAAGTTACAACCAAGTTATAACCAAGGTGCATGTATCTTGACAAGAAAATTGCGAAAACTTCGACAGTTTTCGGGTCCATGCCACCGCATTCATGGCTATGACGTGATAGCGTCCACAACACAGACAGCCATTTTGTATTGGTCTAGTCTCGCTCCACTCAGACTGTAGTCATTTGGGTATTTTTTTAGTTTCGATCATGGGCGCAATATAGCAATATAAGATTAATTATTAATTTTATAAATTAAAATGTATCAATGTAATATGCTAACAAAAGAAGTCGGTAGCATAGGATCGGGACGCCAACGTCTCTCACGACGACGACAACGAGGACGAGCCGAATGACATTTAATTTGCAGGTAATGATTTATTAAACACAGGTTAGATTAGGTTAGACGAATTTATCACCCTTTCATTTCTTCGACGTCTGCATCTATCATAACAAACATGGCGTATCATTCGTCCGACACGACTCCGTTACTTACGAAATCCGTTTCAGCAATTTTTTAGTTTTTTATTTCCGCTCACAAAATTGCATATTACGTTGATACATTATAATTTACAAAATTAATAATTAATTTTCTATTACTATATTGCGCCCATGGTCGAAACTAAAAATTTACCTTCATTTGTAATCTTGTGTTTTTAAGAGAATAGAGAATTCCGGGAATAAACTGCTACTGTTGGTTTTATTTCCCACAATTCCCGTAACATGTTTGTTGTTTTATAGGGGTATTGGCAGGGCAGACCGTCCATGGAGGTGGTCTGATTTCACCGACCAAAATAAAAAATATATAATTCATTTTTGTAATTTTGCTAAATCCCAACCGATTTTTCTCATTCAACAACGAAAATGTTCAGTTCTGAATGCACTCACATTTGCATGATTATCCGATGACGAGACCAGGTTAGCTAGGTCAACACGAAAATGGAATTCCTGATATTTGAGCTGAAGTAGTTCTCATGGGATGCAGTAAGTCGCTTTGAGTACAATGCAATTTGAATTATCCACCTAGCTGTCCTAGTTCTCTAGATATTGCATTTTGAAGGGAAAATCGGGCCGAAACGTGCGGTCTAACTAATCGCCGATCAAACGTAAACAATGACGGTTTTTACTGACAGGCACAATTTTATATAAGAATTTATCATATGGTTGCATTATTTGACCTATTTTCTTTAGAATGTGGGATTTCCATGAAAATTAATCAAAGAATTACGTTTTCATCCTCTGTAAAATTACCCACCACAGCTACGAATACCGTCAAATTACATGAAAATCACACAATTTAAAGAAAATATTTTGAATTCAACTATATGCAATCTATTACACTAATAACGCAACAGTAACAAACTTAGTGTAGCTTGATCCATACCACCAATGATCATAGATAGCGGGCAGGACGAATCGTAGCTGTGGTCCGTAATATTACGGAGGATAAAAACGTAACTTCTCTTTGATCATATTACATGAAAATCACACATTTTAAAGAAAATAGTTCAAATAATTCAACTATAAGTCTATTACATTAATAACATAATAGTAAGAAACTTAATAGCGTGAAGTTTGATTCATACCACCAGTGATCACAGAGATGGCGGGATGGACGTTGATGTTGTTGTTATCCGATAATCCGACCCGATTAAAAAAAAAAATAATAATAAAATAAAATAAAAATAATAATTAGTACCACCGATTTCTCAGCTCTTCCGTAACACGCTGCCTCTATTTTGGTATTAGAATAATCCGCGAGACTAGTAGTTTTCGTTCATTTTGGTCAGTTGCCAATACACTGAATTTATTTAGCTCATTTTTTACACTGAAACAAACTAATTTTCGATTTACTGCTGAATGCAAGCGCCATGTTTATCTTATGTTTTTATGTACCGACATGTAACTGATGTAATTGTTTGAAATTTACTACGATCGTAGTAAATACACTCGCATAACATTTGTATGAATGAAATTTCCCGCGGTATGTAAATTTGGCCGTTTGCATGGCGTGCGCATAAAATGACGTGCTAATGTGCTCGTCATCGACGGTGGCGCCTCTGGTGGTGTTTGACCTACCTAACTAGGTGCGCCTTATGGTCAGGTGCGCCTTATGTAAGGATGGGGAATAGCAAATTACGGGTGCGCCTTATGGTACGAAGCGCCTTATGGTCCGAAAAATACGGTACGTATTTTTCATACTTAGGCCTTTATCTAATTAATTACATTTATTTTAATAAAAAAAACTTACAAGTGAACACCATGTACTTACAAACTGCATACAATCATAAGCATTATATACTGCACAAGCATAAGCACAGTTACAACAAATATAAGGTCAGCATAAAATTGTACTGGATACAATTTTGGTATATTCAATACTTTCGTGAATTTCTTTCTGAAGTAAAATATAGTTAATTTGGCTGCCTCCTCTTAGTCTGAGATAACTCATGGCAAATAATATATGATGTTCTGGCACTGAACATGAATATTCATTTGGTGGATAATGATACGTACTTGCTAACATACTCTTCTGGTCTGACACATTTTATGGTATCAACCATTGCAGGTTCATTAGTCATATGACCTTTCTTATTTGTTTCTTCTCTCCAGTGCCACTTGAAATGAGACACATCATATTCAGTTCCTCCTTGTTTATAGGAACAAATGTATATATTTCTGAGTTCCCTGAATAGCCACACTGTTGTGGAATTGATATTCCATCAGTTGTTCTGCATCTTTCAAATCAGACATGGTTACAATGAACATTTTTATTGTCTTGTTCAAGTTTTCTGGTGTAAGAATTTGCCTCTCTGCAAACTGACCTGAACAGTAGCTCCCTTCACTGTTCTGCCAATCCCATCACAAGGGATTACAAAGGCGGAGCACAATAGATAAAATATGTAAATAAATACATAGGTATAGTTAAATAATAAACAAACAGGTAAATAATAAATAATAATAAATTGACGTATAACTAATAATAAAGGAGAATCAACCAAATAATGATACAGACAAATGATAACTAAACAAATAAACAAAATAAATGATAATCATTACAACATCTTGCTTAGGTGTTCATCAAAATGATTCTTAAAGCTTCGAACTGAACTACATTGCACTGCCTCTGCAGGAAGTTTATGCCATTCATTAACTACATGGTTGGTAAAGTTGTTTCTACCCACTTCCAAATTAAATCTATTTCCGGCCGGTTGAGACCATTGTTTCTTGTCGTATTCTCATTCAGTGTGAAAATGTTGTCACTTTTGATGTTGTCAATTATCTTTAGAATTTTAAGGACCTGTATCAAGTCACCTCTGAGTCTATGCCTTTTTAGGGAAAACAGATTCATGTGTTTCAGTCGACTTTAGTATTATTTATTTTTGATATTTGGAATCAGTTTTGTGGCTCACCATTGTACTTTTTCCAATCTGTCAATGTCTTTAATGAGATGCAGTGACCATACAGAAATAGCATATTCCAAATGTGGACGAACTATCAATTTATATAGCTTGTTAATGAGTGATGGACTCAATCAGTCCTAGAATCTTATTTGCTTTCTCAGAGGCTGAAATACACTGCTTGTATGATTTGAGATCGTTAATGATAATTATGCCGAGATATTTTTCACTACAGGTATTCACTTTTGTTAATGAATTTCCAAATAATTTGTAATCGTACTTACTGTTATTTTTACTTATGTGCATTACCTTGCATTTACTTGTGTTAAATTTCATTAACCACTTTTCAGACCATTGCTGTAATTTATTTAAATCTTCTTGAATATCTAATTGGTTTAAGTGATCATTTTATGCATCTTTGCCATGAGATGTACCACAAAAAATGCAATTCACAAGACAAACCAAAATTTTCTTCATCCATCCGAAAAATAGTACAACTTTTTTCAGTTGTGGGCACTTGAATTTGACATAGCCCATAAGCTATTCTATAAATGAGTAAACCATTAGTGTTGTGTTTTAGTGATGGAGATAAGAAACAGTCAGTGAAAAGGTTAGGTTCTTGGTCTTCAGATGATCTATAATTAATAGGCGACAAAAGGGTGAACTGTACATTGTGAGTTGTCCCAGTGAAATCCCTTAGCAGCATCTTGGGCAATGAAAGAATAACCCTCTGAAAAATCACCTCCTACTATAACTGCCTCCTTCAGAGGTGTACTGTTTCTTTCAACTGTTTTAAGTACTGTGATTGCTGCTGTGCAACAAAATGATGACAAACCATGCAGGATATTTTCTTGCTTAGTGATGGTAAGTACAGTAAAAGCTCTTTTATCCATTATTCTCGTATCCGGCTCCTTCTTATAACTGGCATATTATTCATGAGGAAATAACAATTTTGTATAAAAATGTAAAAATTCCAAAAAATAAAATTCAAAATTCCCGCCACCGCCAGAGGTAGAGCGCATCTTTCCTGCCATCTCCCACAAATCCCGCCACTCCGTCAGGCCCAGTGCCCACTGTAATAAGACGCCTGATGTTAAGCGTGCGACTGTCTATTTGCAACTCTCAAAACACAAACACATACTGACAGCAAAGGAAGGTAGTGATGGCTGAATTGAAGGATATGCGTGGTAGTGCTAAGCTTAGCGTCACTGATGAAGCTCTTCAGGAGTGGATGGAGGTCGACAAAGACTAACTGACGACGAAATCATTCAGGCAGTGATTGAGAAGCATGGTAAGGAAACAGAGGCTGATAGTGAAGAGGAAGATGACCTAGAGCCAAGAGTAACGTGGAAGGATGCTGCTAAAGGATTGGCAACATTTATCAAGTTTGCGGAGCAGTGCACCTACATGGGGACTCACGACGTGATGTCTCTTCAGTCTTCAAAATGAGTTTTTAATGCAGAGAGACAAACATTCTAAACAGAGACATACGTGATTTCACGAAAATAAATAAAGATAAATAAATATGAATATACTGGTAAATAAATAAACAACAAAAGTGAAGCCAATGAATCAATTTGATTTAAGTACTCAATGAATAAAGGCAATAAATGTATTTTTTTAATTTTTCCTTCTCGTAACCGGGATTTCCCCTTTCCGGCACATCTTTGGTCCCACTCGTGCCGGTTAAAAGAGCTTTTATTGTATTCATGAAGTGGCTCCACTTTGTCTACCAATGTACAACAGTCAACGGTCACCCATTGCTTGCCTGATATTTCATTTGGAGCTGATTCAACATTGTCAAGCAAGTCGAGAAAGTTCAGAACACCTTCTCTTGGGCAGTCTTTGCAAATTTGCATCATGCAAGCTTCTTTTTCTTTACTGCAGACACTATAATCCATAGGATCTTTGTATGAGTGACCTTATTTTCCCAATGCAGCCAACTGTAATTTTGGGTTCTGATGTGTACAGACACAGAGAGAACGGGTCCCACCACTACCAGCAAACACACAACATGATGGCTGTAATTTACCAAATGTAGAGAATCACATTTTAATATTCTTTTTATCATTTTTATATAGTTCAAATATCTCTCTTAAATTCCCAAGAACCAGCTGCTTTTGCACCTTCAGCACTGGTGATTTTCACACAATCCTTTTGGCCAGGACACATATGACTAACCTCATCTGACTTATAGAATCTTCAAACTAAATCTTTGTGCTCTTCTGATGCCACTTTTCCTTTGCTCATGATTGGAATCTTTAGAAAGATTCCAAATTCTGATTTTAGTAAATGGCTCTCTCTCACCATATATGTTGTAGTTTGAAAAAAAAAAAAATGTGGTTTCTTTAATTTAGTATGGGGAGAGAGTCAATACATGCAGTTTATGATTATTTGCTATCCAGGAATGACTTTTTCAATTTCTCAGATTGTGTTTCAGGTTTTGAAGCCTCATTTTCTGCATCGCTATTAACATGAACACCATAACTGACCTCTAGGCTTTCCTTCAAATGTTTTTCTGGCATCTGATAGCTTACCATGAGCTTTGCACTTCTTATGGCTCAATGATAACCCTTCTGAAAAGAAATAAAAATTCATACATTTACATTAATATACAGAGTAAAATTTGATACAAAATAATGTCATAGTTGTCATTACAATATATGATTTAATTGTTTAGCATTTTTAAAAATAAATGGATAACTTATGAGGAATATTTCCTCTCTCTCTCTCACCACATATGTAAAAATAATAATAATGATAATAATAATAATAAGTTTATTTGCCAAAGGATCAATATACATGAAATGCAGATAATGACAGGAACACACAGTTCGAAATAATAATTGCAACAAACATAAATTAGGTTAGCATATACATATATATATATATATATATATATATACATATATATATACATATATATATATACATATATATATATACATATATACATGTATATATACATGTATATATATACATATATATATATATATATATGTGTGTATAGAGAGATAAATATTACTTATGAGTTATCCATTTATTTTTAGAAATGCTAAACAATTAAATGCATACATTCCTATGCAAAAAATTACCAATTAAACAAAAATGGCATTGAAATAAAAAATATCTAGTGATTAAGAATGCAAACTGATTTAGAATGCTTATATAAAGGAAAATTGTATACCATCCAGATCAAACCCAAATAATTTTCTTTTTACTCTTTTTTTTTTTTAACTGGTGTTTGGTCCAGAAGTGCTAGAAATGGTTCAATTGAAGTTAAAGGATTTTCTTCAACTGGGTATTCACTGTACAGATCTCGATTTGAAGATATTATATCACTCAAATCACTGCTTGAAGATGATTTGAATAAATGTTGTTCAGTCTCATAGTTTTCAATGGTTCTAATTATTGTGGGGTTATTCATTATTAGTGTCCAACAGTTCACACACAGCAATGAGTCTTTTTTCCATCTTCCATCACACTTTTCAATAAGTACATCAGTCAATTTTCTAAGATTGATTGTTATGCACTTATGTTTTTAGTAGTAGGGTCTTTGCAGTATTTCAAGTGCCATACCATTGCATTTTGCTGAAAAGGCCTAATAGCCAAGATGTAGATATCACTATGAGTAATTTGTATAAATTTGTAAAAAAAGAATACAATAAGGTGACACATTTTTTAATCCAGTTATAGATTATATTTGAATTCTTAAATATTCTATGAGGCTCATTAGAAAAGCATAACAACCAACCACACACACATTTCTGGCTGAAACTGTACTAACTTGTAGATCTAAACTACAACTATCTGTACTGATTCTGTACAAATAGCAACATGTTCCAAAAATTGCCAGATCATTCAGTACTTTATGAATTGACAAACATTTTGTAAATACATGGTGTTTACTTATAAGTTAATTACATGAAAATTACCAAAATAAACAACCTTATATGGCTGTTTATAACAGCCTAGAGATGTGCTTTATTTTTTTATTAAAATAAAAATTCTAAATTAAGAGGAGGAGGAGGCGAATCAAATAGAGAAGAAAAGGTGAAAGGTGCAGATGGAGAGATGATAATGGAAGAGATGGCAATAAAAGGAAGATTGGAAAGTATTTTAGGGAGTTGCTCAATGTGAAGGAGGATAGGGAGGGAAAGGTAGTTGCAGTGGGTAGTGCTAAGAAAAGGACAGTGATGAGAGTCGAAAATGGAGGAGAAATAAGGAAAGATGAGGTGAAGGAAGTTGTTAAGATGATGAGAGCAGGTAAAGCACCGGGTTGGATGGATGTCATGGAGAATGTCTAAAACAAAAAGGAGGTACAGTGATGGTGGACTGGGTGTTGACGTCATTTAATGCTTGTTTAAGAAAGAGTAGAGTGCCGGAGGACTGGAGGAGTGCCTGTATAGTTCCACTTTACAAGGGAAAAGGGGACATATGTGAGTGTAGTAGTTTCAGAGGGATCAGTTTGTTAAGTGTAGTTGGGAAGGCTTATGGGAGGGTCTTCATTGAGAGGATTAGGAGGAACAGAAGAGTAATTGGTGAGGAACAGTGTGGGTTTAGGACAAGTGGGGGTTGCATGGATCAGATTTTTGTGGTAAGACAGATTTGTGAGATGGATGTTTTTTGAGCTTTTATGGATTTGGAAAAGGCTTACAACAGGGTAGAGAGGAAGGTACCGAGGGAGGTATTGAATCTTGGCTGTGATTTGAACAGTTCCTTCAATCCAATGGCCAGGGTGATATTTAGCCTATTTATAATTTTTTTTAACTTCACTTGGATAGTAAAAGTGGTTATGTGCAAAACTTATTAATTAACATTATCTAATAAAATAATATATTGACTTACAACGAAGTTGGGTATGAACAGAGTATGCATGCGGGAGTCAGAAATTCAATGCCCATGCATCTTAATTTATACTATGACCACACGACATCAGTGCCAAGGACAGGTGGCGATGTGTGCCTACAGAAGCCTATTCTATCACTATGCCCAGCTCCACACAATCTTTCTACTTTTTTATTTGTGTGTAAAGAAGACTTATAAAATTTCAATCATTATCTAACTAATCAAATGGGGAAAGGTACGTACATATACGAGGACACTACTTCATAGTGTCATCTTGTTTACATGCCCTCTGACCTCCGAGGGGAGAAGGTTTCAATTTTGTACTCCTCCGCCACTGGCTTGCAGATCTCCTGCAACTAGTCATTCATCACAAGAAAAAACCTAATTCGTTTTATCTTATTATTTAATTCAAGCACTTATAAGAGGGAAAAAGCCTTTGGTATATGTATGTCAAGAGCAGTCAAGAGTTTTTATGAGAGTAGTAGTACTTGCTTTAGGATTAGAAATGGAGAGAGTGAATGGTTTGAGGTAAAGGTGGGACTTCATCTGGGGTGTGTTGTCGCCCTGGCTGTTCAATCTTTACATGGATGGGGTGGTGCGAGAAGTGAATGCAAGGGTTGGAGATGATTAAAGAAAATGGAGAAAAGTGGGAGGTGAGCCAGCTGTTGTTTGCTGACAACACTGCGCTTGTAGCAGGATCAGAGGAGGGATTGAGGAAGTTAGTGACAGAGTTTGAGAAGGTGTGTGAAAGAAGAAAGCTGAAGATAAATGTGGGCAAAAGTAAGGTGATGAGATGTACAAGGGGAGAGAGTGACAGTAGGCTGGAAGTGAGCATTAAGGGTGAGAAACTGGAGGAAGTGGATAGTTTCAGATACTTGGGTGCAAATGTGACAGGAAAGGGAGGAATGGGGGTGGAGGTAGAATGTAGATTGAGAGAAGCGAGTAAATGCCTTGGTGGATTGAAAAGTGTAATGAGAAATAGACATTTGGGAATGGATGCTAAGAGGAGATTGTATGAAGGAGTGATTGTGCCAACAGCACTGTATGGGGCAGAAACATGGAACATGAGAAAGGAAGAGAAGGAGTTTGAATGTGTTTGAGATGAAATGTCTGGGAAGTATGATAGGGGTTACTAGGCTAGATAGAGTGAGAAATGAGGAGAACAGGGGTGGAAAGGGAGCTGAGATATAGAGTTGATGAAAGAGTATTAGGATGGTTTGGATACATGGAAAGAATGAGTGAAGAAAGATTTGTAAAAGAAGCGTGGAAGGCGGAGGTGCAAGGAGTGAATATGAGGGGGCATCCTAGGATGAGATGGATGGATGGGGTGAAAGGGGGTTTACAAAAGAGAGGAATGTCTGTAGAGGAAGGACAGGAGGGGACAGAAGATAGGAGTGAATGGAGAAGGGTTGTGTATAGATGACGTTGTGATGCATGAGGGGGAGTTGGTGGGGGATGGGGGTGAGGAAGTATGTATGAGAAAAAATTTGATGCAGCCCAAAGGGATTTCTCCCCGTCTTCTCCTTTTCTGCATGAGGGGACGGAGAGGAGGGGTCGCCGAATTTATGAAGCGGCCTTGCTGTGGATGTGCTGTGTCTTGCGACACTGCTTCTGACCCAGGGCAGTGGACAGGATGCAGGGATGACCCATCATCCAGGAGGTGACAAGATGGAAGGGAGGGAGGAGGGTGGAGG
Source organism: Oratosquilla oratoria (assembly GCF_046742065.1). Classification (NCBI taxonomy): domain Eukaryota; kingdom Metazoa; phylum Arthropoda; class Malacostraca; order Stomatopoda; family Squillidae; genus Oratosquilla; species Oratosquilla oratoria. The sequence goes on along the minus strand of NC_134781.1, from coordinate 26,298,197 downwards.
GGGAGTGGAATATATGGGAAATGAAATGTGTGGGAGTGATTTCTATGCCTTTTTCTTTGTGGCTACCCCTTGTGTAAGGGGGAAAAAGCCTTTGGTATATGTATGTATGTATATGTATGTATCTATCTAATTTAAGGTAACCTACTACTTTGATGGATTAAATATTATAATCAATTTACTAGGAGATGCCAAGATAAGAGGGAGGGAAGAGGGTGGAGGAGAGTGGAGTATGTTAGGGATGGAATGGGTATGTAAGAGGCCGGTAGTTGTACGAATGGTAATCAGGTGAAATACACGCTGAGTCAACAAGTCAAGATTGTGGTACTCCCCCAGGTAGGCGTAGCTCCTCCTTGGGGATCGGTGCCATCTGCGTAGAGCTGATGGCCAGGGGTAGTTGCTGCTGTTTGGCCCCCAACTCTTGGGGTTGGGGGGTGGTCCCACGACGTAGACGTTGCAGCTCCAGGAAGAGGCTGGACGACCGTGTTGTGAACAGCTGCCCAGGATGTAACACTTCACCCCATACCATACAACACATAATGGAAGACTGCATTATACACAATCATGCACGCAAACAACACAACATACACTCTATAAAGGATTTGTGGGAAAACCCAGTTTCGGCTGTGGCCTTCCTTGGGGAGACGGGACTGCTCGGACAGACAGTCTAGGGAACGACAACAACAACAACAAGTCAAGGTTCGACGCCTACTGTTGTTATTAAACAAAGATTGGAAGCCGTCGTTCAAGGCGTCGTTCTGTCTGTAAACACACCGACGGTGGTGACTGTTTTATAATCGCTGATGTAATCAAAACTCTGTAAGCGCAAAGTTATTTTTCGTTTGACTAAGCTGAGGTAAACGATATTGCTAGTGACATTGTAACGGCTTTCCGGATTGGAGAAAAGGTGGAGAAGGAGGAAAAACTATTGGTGCATGAATTCAAAGTCACGCCCATAAGGAGTGACATTTATTTGAGAAGTCAGAGGAGATTGGATCAGAAAAATTAGTGACGTCAGACGAAGGTAGCTTAGCGTAGGATACGGGGATCTCGAGAGACGGTGGGAGAGACGAGAGAGAGATCCTGAGTGTACCAAGACTGTGAAATTACAGTGAAAGAAGAAAAGTATCAAATTCTTTACCCCAGGACTGATTTGAAGTACATGACAAGAACTAGGCATGGGGCCTAATGAACTTGGAAACTAGTGAGACTAAAGGAAACTAGGCATGGGGCCTACTGCTTAATTAAAAAGGACTGGAAAACTTATAAGAAAAGACGTGAGGGGAAATTAAGTGACTACTAACAGAATAGAGGAAGAGGTCTGACAGTGGTGGTGACAGTGACTACAAAGGAGGTGAAACACATACATGTATACACACATATACAATGATATACAAACATACGTATACACAAACACACATGCACACCAAAATACATAAACGAACAAAAAATAGCTACACAAACATACACGCACACACACACACACACAAACACACACATACACACAGACAGACACACACACACACATATATACACACACACGCTCATCGAAGCAACACCGCTCGTCGTCGCGCGACCAAGAAGAAGAGGATTTACGACGAAAAAGGAAAACCTGGTTTGTACTGTAGGGGTGGGGAGTGAACGTGAGTGCCCGAAATGGTATCTATGCAGTGCTAGTTAATTGTGTTAACTCGAAATTAGCAAAAATGAATGAAAACGACTCGAAAGCCAGTTGCGAATCAGAGCCATCTGGAGGCAATCCACTGAACCGCGATGTAAACAATAAACAAAGCACCACGTGTTACGACAATGATTTCTTAGGGTTTGGTAAGTACGAAAGAAAGAACTTAAGTAGATTATTAGAGATAGAGAGAGAGATGAGCAAAAATAGGACTCGGTGGGAAAATGAAATCATGGACTTAAGAAAAGAGGTCATTGGTTTAATTGATTGTTTATCTAAGACTAACCATGAAATTTCTGACCTGAAAAAAGCTAACTTGGATCTTACAAACGAAATTAAAGAAATGAAAAGAGACATAAATGAACTGAAGAATGATAATGAAAAGAAGAAAACTAATGATAATAATAGCGAAAATCTAAAGCAGGAAGTGAACAACAAATTCCAAGAATTGACACAAAAGATCGAAGAAAACTTAGGTGGGGACAGTATCCAGGAAATTAAGAAGTGGAAAGAAAATATTGAAAATAAAGAAATTGCTTTCAAAGAAATAGTCAAGCAGCAAATGCAAGATAATGCAAAAGACACAATCATTCAAGTGATTAACGAAAAAGCAAATTGGGTCAGGGACACAGTAGATAGGAAGAAATGTATTGTGGTTTATGGGCTTAAAGAAAAACAAGGATTGGCGAGGTACATGAGAGAAAAAGAAGAAAAAGAGACAGCAGTAGAAATCCTTAATGAAATTCAGGGGGGAGATAGTGATTCAGGCACAGACTTAGAAGAGACTTACAGAATTGGTCGCTATACTAAGGATAGGAATCGACCTCTAAAGATAAAACTAAGGTCACAAGTGGTAGTAGAAGACATATTTGAAAAAGTAGGTAACTTGGCAAAGAGTGAAAAATACAATAAGATATGGATAAAAAGAGAAATGAGTACTGAGGAATTAGAAAAAGAAAGGGCGCTAAGAGAAGAAGCAAAGGAAAAAAACTTGAAAAGATCAGAGACAGAATGCAAAGAATTCCAGTGGAGAGTAATAGACTTGAGATTAAGACAATGGCGCTTCAAAACGAACAAAACAAGGGAAGAAGAAACCAGGGAGAAGGAAGAAAATTAAAAGTGGCCTATACCAACATTGACGGACTAATTTCGGGACTGAACGAACTCAATGATTATCTGTTAGAAGCAAAACCAGACATAATGGGAATTGTAGAGACTAAACTAAGAGGTGAAATACCATCCACTGTTATCGGACAAGGTTTATACAACTACTGGATAAAAAACAGGGACAAGAAACAGGGAGGGGGAATCATGTTCTTGGCCAAGAAAGACCTAAAGGTGACAAAAATTGCAGAGGGCAAAGGTAATGCTGAATTGATCATGATAAAAGTCGAAGGCAAGAATATGAAAAGTAGAAAGTTTGTGGTGACTTATGTGCCTCCAAAAACAAGCGCTTGGAAAGAAATTGAACATAAAAAAATGCTAGATGACACAAGAAAATCACTCAATGAGATACTAATGGGTAAGGGTAATCTGGTAGTTATGGGGGACTTCAATTGCAAAGAAATTTGTTGGGACAGCATGACAGTGCAAGGAGGAGATGACTCGTGGGGCAATGTACTGCTAGATATGACCATGGAGTACACAATGACCCAATGGGTCCATGAAAACACAAGGTACAGAAATAATGAAGAGCCATCGAAACTAGATCTAATATTTACAACAGAGCCTGAAATAGTGCATAAAGTCCAGTATGAGACACCAATTGGAAAGAGTGACCATGTACTCATCGAAACTATACTAAAGGAAGAAATAGACATAGAGAGGAACGAAAAGCATAGGAAAGGAAGACTGAGGTACAACAAAACAGACTTTACAAAACTAAAGACATTCTTCCGGAATGCAAACTGGGAAATATTTTACAGGGAAGAAACAGCAGTGGAAGAGAAATGGAATATATTGATGGAAAACTACAATGAAGGGGTAAACAGGCATGTACCAAGACAAAAGCGAGAGAGAGAGTACATTAAATGTTGGTTCAACAAAAGATGCAGTGAGGCAAAAGACAGAAGGGACAAAGCTTGGAAAAAGTGGAGAAAAGACAAAAAACAAAGCAAATGGCAAATTTATGTTAACTATAGAAATGAGTATGTTAATGTGAGAAGAGAGGAGAAAAGGAACCATGAGAAGGATATTATAGACAAATGCAAAGAGCAACCCAAACTATTCTATCGGTATGTGAATGGTAAACTTAAAAACAAACAGGAATTGGTGAAACTATGCCAAGGAAACATAGAATACACAGAAGATTTAGAGATGGCCGAAGTCATGAACAATCACTTTAAATCTGTTTTCACCAGAGAGAAAATACCGAATTGTGACATAGACAAAAACAAGAAATCTCCCCTCATGAATGAGTTTACAGCATCACTAAAGGAAATATCAGAACATTTATCAAGACTGGATGTCAGAAAATCACATGGCCCGGACGGTATTGCAAATTGGATTCTAAAGGAGTGCAAAGAAGAACTAACAGACAAAATACACATCTTAATAAACAGCTCACTCAAAGAAGGAAAGATACCCGAGGACTGGAAAAACGCTAACATTGTACCAATACACAAAGGAGGAAACAAAGAAGAACCCACCAACTATAGGCCAGTATCACTAACAAGCACCATTGCCAAAATTTGTGAGAAAATAATCAAGAATAGATGGGTAAAACATCTGGAAGACAATGACATATTAAACCCAAGACAATTCGGATTCAGACAAGGAAGATCATGCTCCACAAACTTAATATGCTTTTACTCAAGACTAATAGACATAGTGCAAGAAAGAAATGGATGGGCTGATTGTGCATTCCTAGACTTGCAAAAAGCCTTTGACAAAGTACCACACAGAAAACTACTAAAAAAACTGGAACACATAGGAGGAATACAGGGAAACCTACTAAAATGGATAGAGGACTTTCTGACTGGTAGAAAGATGAGAGTAGTGCTCAGAGAAAAATATTCAGACTGGAAAGAGGTGATCAGTGGAGTACCGCAAGGATCTGTGCTGGCACCAATAATGTTTGCTATCTATATGAATGACATGGATGAGGACGTGAACTGCTACATGAGCTTCTTTGCCGATGACGCCAAACTGCTAAGGAAAATAGAAACTGATGAGGACTGTGAAGCACTGCAAGAAGACCTAAATAGGGTATGGAACTGGAGTCAGAAATGGGAAGTGGACTTTAATACGAAGAAGTGTAGCATAATGGAGTTTGGAAAAAGCAAAAACAGAATATCAGGAAAATATACAATTGGAACCAAAGAAGTAAAGAAAGTAGGATCCGAAAAAGATTTGGGAGTAATTATCACGAACGACTTGTCCTATGATATACAGATTAACAAAATTGTCGGGGAGACTTACAACTTGCTAAGATCAATAAAAGTGGCGTTTACATACTTGGACGAAGACATGATGAAAAAAATATTGGTTACATTGATAAGGCCTAGATTAGAGTATGCAGCGACATTGTGGTCCCCCAGTACCAAAAAGAATATAAAGAAAATAGAAAGAATCCAAAGAGCAGCTACAAAAATGGCACCTGCACTTGCAAACCTATCATACGAAGAGAGATTGGCTAAACTGGAGTTACCGACACTGGAGCAAAGAAGAGAGAGAGGTGACCTATTGACCATCTACAGAATCATGAAAGGCACAGAGGTACTCGATAGTGAGAACTTACTTAACTGGGACAAAAGAAACACAAGAGG